>NC_044566.1:29117353-29474853 GCF_007565055.1 Rhinopithecus roxellana | reverse complement strand
AATAAGGACAATAAGATGGTGTCTAAACACACAAACAGTTTTTCTGGTTTCTATTGTTTCTTCTTAAGTTGTATTTGGTAAAAATAACAGTAATATTTAAATAAACAGTTTGTTGAATCGTTTCCTTTTGTTGTGATTTTTTTTCAAAATCAAAACACAATTTGAATGAAAACTACATCATCACATCCTCTTGTATATATTTTCAAAGTTCTCAAAATGTATTTAACTTGTTAGATCCAAAAACACTGAAATGGCAGTGCAGATAATTTTTATCCTAGTTTTTTAGATAAAAAAACCAAATCTCATGTGCATGATGTTCTAAAGAGAAAAGTGAGCAAAGTGTAGAACTTAGATGCTTTGTGCTTTTATGCCACTATATTTACTCATCAATCCATCCCTCTATCCATGCAAAAAGCATTTATTTGATCTTATTGTAAGATATACACTGGGTTATGCATTATGACCATATGAAAAGTAATTATAATTCTTGAGAATGACACTAAATCCTCAAAATGGATGCTATCTCCAGTGGTCACTTAATATAATATAAAAAAGGTCTGCTAGTAGAAAGATCATAATAGCACCGACTGCTTCTGGGAAAGGTGCTATATCTAGGTGAAAGAAACTAAGGTGGTTGCTATATTTCCGTTATCAGTGATATCCAAAAGAGAAATGTTAACACTTGCTGATATTTTGCAGTTTCTGAATGGGTTCTGTAAATAGCATGCCTCTTGTCTAAGCAGGTTGGGTAGGTATCACTCCATAAAATAAATAAGACATTAAGTCTTATTTATTAGCGGCAGAAGATACATAATTCTTTCTGGATGTGGACTCACTCTCAAGTAAAAGGGAAATGCCAATGCAAAACTTACCAGTCAAAAAATTACCATGTTTTCCCAGGTTCAGAGTGAATAAAGAAGTGAAGGTAGGCCAAGAGCATTTGAGGAAAATCTATTCTCATGGAAAACAGGAGTGGGGAAATAGGATTCTCCTTAAGAATAGTCATGGAATTCCTATCAAAATACCAATGACATTCTTCACAGAAATAGAAAAAATAATCTTAAAATTTACATGAAATCACAAAAGACCCAGAATAGCAAAACCAACCCTGGGGAAAAAAGAACAAAGATGGAGGCATCACATTGCCTGGCTACAAATTATACTACAGAGCTATGGTAACCAAAATAGCATGGCACTGGCATAAAAACAGGCACATAGACAAATGAAACAGAATAGAGAACCCAGAAATAAATTTACACACTTACAATTAACTCATTTTTGACAAAGGTACCAAGAACATACACTGGGGAAAGGACACTTTCATCAGTAAATGATACTGGGACAACTGGATATCTATATGCAGAAGAATGAAACTATATTTCCATCTTTCACCATACATAAAAATCAATTCAAAATGATTAAAGACTTAAACTCAAGACCTGAAATTATGAAACTACTGGATGAAAACACGGAGGAAACACCCCTGGACTTTGGTCTAGGCAAATATATCTTAAGTAATACCTCAAAACCAGAGGTGATCAAAACAAAAATAGACAAATGGGATCATACCAAGCAAAAAATTTTCTCCACACCAAAGGAAACCATCAACAAATTGAAGAGAACACCCATAGAATGGGATAAAGTATTCACAAACTATCCATCTAACAAAGGATTAATACGACTAATAATCAGACTATATAAGAAACTCAAATAACTTAATTGGAGAAAAAATAATAATCTGATTAAATATTTGGCCAAAGAACTGCATAGACATTTCTCAGAAGAAGACATACAAATCACCATAACATCAGTATTTACCAGATAAATCACTAATTACCAGAAAAAAGGCATAACATCAGTAATTACCAGATAAATGCAATTTAAAAAAACAGTGAGATTTGTCCTCCAATTAAAATGGGTTTTATCCAAAAGACTGGCAGTAACAAATGCTAGCTCAGGTGTGGAGAAAGGGGAACACTTGTACACTGTTGGTGGGAATATAAATTGGTACAGCCACCATAGAGAACAATATGGAAGGTCTGCAAAAAACGAAAAATAGAACAACCCTATTGTATTAGTTCATTCTCACATTGCTATAAGAACTTCCTGAGACTGGGTAATTTATAAAGGAAAGAGGTTTAATTCACTCAAGTTTTGTATGGCTCGTGAGGACTCAGGAAACTTACAGTAATGGCAGAAGGTGAAGGGGAGGCAGGCACCTTCTTCACAAGGCAGCAGGGAAGGGAATGACCACAGGAGGAACTACTAGACACTCATAAAGCCATTAGATCTCGTGAGTACTCACTCATTATTATGAGAACAGCATGAGGGAAACTGCCCCCATACTCAGTTACTTTCCCCCAGTCTCTCCCTTGACACATGGGGACTATGGGGATTATGGGGATTATAATTCAAGATAAGATTTGGGTATGGTCACAAAGTATATCTAACTATATCACCTATCACCCAGCAATCCTACTACTGAACTTTCATCCAAAAGAAAGGAAATCAGTATGTCAAAGCAGTATCAGAACCCTCATGTTTATTGCAGCACTGTTCACAATAGCCAAGTAATCAAAGCAACCTAAGTGTCCATCAACAGATGAACAGTTAAATAAAATGAGATACGTACATAAAATAGAATATTACTCCGCCATAAAAAAGAATGAAATCCTGTTATTTGCAACACCATAGACGGAATTGGAGGACATTATGTTAAGTGAAATAAACCAGGCACAGAAAGACAAATATTGCATGTTCTCACTAAAATGTGGGAGCTAAAAAATAAAATTGAACTCATTTATAGAGAGAGTAGAATGATGATTACCAGAGAATGAGAAGGGTAGTGGGGAGGGAAGGATAAAGAGGTAATGGTTAAAAAGTACAAATACACAATTAGATAGAAGGAATAAGATCTAACATTTGGTAGGAAAATAGGACAACTATAGTTAACAATAATTTATAGTATATTTCAAAATAACTAAAAGAATAGATTTAGAATGTTTCTAACATAAAGAAATGATAAATGTTGGAGGTGACGGATATGTTAATTACCCTGATTTGATCATTGCACATTGTATGCTTGTATCAAAATATCACATGTACCCCCAAAATACGTAAAACTGTTCTGTATCCATAATAATTAAAAATATTTTTAAAAAAGGAGAATTGTCAAGATTTGAGACTCTTAAAAATTAAATTCTAACAATTCCTAATGAAAAGTCATTTTCTACCAAACTTCAACACCAGTTGAAATATTTGGTTTTAGATGGTATGTTGAAAATATGGTAAATTTAGTCTATTATCCTACAAGTCATAAGACATATATTGAAAAGTAAACTAATACATATACAAATATATTTGAAAATAAGGGGAATGCTTGCTTAAGAATTAACAGATTAATATGTACCTAAAAAAGGAAAGCAGATATGAAGAACTAGCAATGAGCTAAGAGTATAACCATAGGCAAAGGCCTTCCCCAAATAGGCATATACCAAAATCTGACAAGTTTAAAAGAGGTATTTTTCAAAAAAGGTGAAAGTGTAATAATGTATCAATTAATCTTTCAGGAGGGCCAACACTGTGAGAGAGTGATAAAAAATCCCACAAAATGAAAGAATTAGCATATATAGCAGGGTATTAACAGAACAATTAGAAGAAACTTCAGAGAAGTATGCTTCATATAGTCAGACAGATAAAGAATTAAATCATTTACATGAAACAAGATGAACTAATCATGAAAAATAGGGATATACATGTATATTTATAAATATGTAATATACAATTACTGAAATAATATTCGATAAATAAACAATAAAATATTTCAACTTTAAATGAAGTCATGAGATAAAAGCAATGGAAGGTGAAATATTAAAGAAAAATAAAAATACATGTAAGAGATTACTAAAAGATCCAAATCTTAAAATTTCAGAGGACAGAATGTAAGGAAGGAAAAGGAAATATGTAAGTCAATAATGGCCAAGAATTTCCCAGAACCAAAGAAATACACATGTTGTGAGGTTTGTAGCAAAAAATTTACACTACTTATCTGAGAACTCTCTAGAAGAAAACTAAGCTTAAAATGGTAAGCATTGAGAAGAAACAAACACAAATTCTCTTCAGAGAACTAAACTTCAAATATAGGGCTCAAAGAATTCTCACAGTAAAATTCCAAGGAATATGATACCAATATAAAAATCACAAAACATTTTAAGAAACAAATCACTATCAGTAAGTCAACAAAGCAAGAAACCACTGAATCAGATCTGGAAAAATATGTCAACGTTAAACTAATCGGATTCAAAACATAAAATAAGCAAACAATACGTTTGAAAATTAAGAAGTGAAATGAAAACATGAAGAGATTATCAAAAATACTAAGGCAGTTTTAAAAACATATGAATGGAACATAAGAAGTTGAAAAAAATTGTAATTTTACTTAGAAGTTCAATAGATGGCATCAAATTAGACACCATTAAAGAAAGAATAAGAGAACTGGTTGATACACCTGAAGGAATTACCCTAAAGTCATTAAAGAGAGCTAAAGATATGGAAAATGAGAAAAAGAGCTAAAAGTCATGGAAGACAGAGTAAAGTCTTGCATCTGCTTAGTTTCAGAAGGAAAGGAAAGATAAAGAATGAGGCAGAGCTTTGGGAAACAGTTTGTAAGTTCCTCAAAATGTTAAACACAGATTTATTCTATCACCCAGCAATTACATTCCTAGGTATCTATCCAAGAGAAATGAAAACATGTGCCTACACAAATATTCATACAGGCATTATTTATAATAACCAAATAGACAACACAAATGTCCATCGATGAACAGGCCAATTAATAAGCAAAATATGGTATATGCATATAATGAAATTTCATTTGACAATGAAGTACTGACATATACAACGACATGGATGCACATTGTAAATATTATAGTAACTGAAAGAAGCTAGTCACAGAGGTCCATATATGGCATGATACCATTTATATGAAATTTCAGAATAGGCAAATCTGTGGAAACAGAAAGTAGATTTCTGGTTGCCAGGGTATGAATAAGAATGTTGTGGCGAGAAGGCATAAAGACAATGGAGAGTGACTGCTCGTAGGTACAAACTTTGTTGTGTGTTTTTAAAAAAGTTCTAGGGTACACGTGCACAACGTGCAGGTTTTTTACATATGTATACACGTGCCATGTTGGTGTGCTGCACCCATTAACTCGTCGTTAACATTAGGTGTTTCTCCTAATGTTATCCCTCCCTCCTCTCCCCACCCTACAACAGGTCCCAGTGCGTGATGTTCCCCAACCTGTGTCCAAGTGATCTCATTGTTCAATTCCCACCTATGAGTGAAAACATGCGGTGTTTGGTTTTCTGTCCTTGCGATAGTTTGCTGAGAATGATGGTTTGCAGCTGCATCCATGTCCCTACAAAGGACATGAACTCATCCCTTTTTATGGCTGTATAGTATTCCTTAGTGTGTATGTGCCACATTTTCTTAATCCATTCTATTATTGATGGACATTTGGGTTGGTTCCGAGTCTTTGCTATTGTGAATAGTGCCACAATAAACAAACGTGTGCATGTGTCTTTATAGCAGCATATTTATAATCCTTTGGGTATATACCTAGTAATGGGATGGCTGGGTCAAATGGTATTTCTAGATCTAGAACCTTGAGGAATTGCCACATTGTCTTCCACAATGGTTGAACTAGTTTACAGTCCCACCAATAGTGGAAAAGTGTTCCTATTTCTCCACATCCCCTCCAGCACCTGCCGTTTCCTGACTTTTTAATGATCACCATTCTAACTGGTGTGAGATGGTATTTCATTGTGGTTTTGATTTGCATTTCTCTGATGGCCAGTGATGATGAGCATTTTTTCATGTGTCTGTTGGTGGCATAAATGTCTTCTTTTGAGAAGTGTCTGTTAATATCCTTTGCCCACTTTTTGATGGGGTTGTTTGATTTTTTCTTGTAAATTTGTTTAAGTTCTTTGTAGATTCTGGATATTAGTCCTTTGGCACATGCACCCTAGAACTTAAAGTATAATAAAAAATAAAAATAAAAATAAGGCTTTAGCTGTTTTTTTAAAATAAGTAAATAAACAAAATAAAAAAGTTCTAATATGAGGCCAGGCATGGTGCTTCACACCTGTAATCCCAGCACTTTGGGAGATCAAGGCAGGTGGACCACTTGAGGCCAGGAGTTCAAGACCAGCCTGGCCAACATGGTGAAACCCTGTCTCGACTAAAAATACAAAAATCAGGTGGTCGTGATGGCGTGTGCCTGTCATCCCAGCTACTCGGGAGGCTGAGGCAGGAGAATCTCTTGAATCCAGGAGGCAGAGGTTGTAGTGAGCTGAGACCACACCACTGCACTCCAGCCTGGGTGACAGAGCAAGACTGCCTAAAACAAACAAACAAACAAAAAGTTCTAAAATGAGATTATGTACCAATGGGTAGACTTTATGATGTATAAATTATATCTCAATGAATAGGTAAAAAGAAAAGTGACAGAACATAAAAAATAATGGAGTTAAGCCAATAATTTAAAATATTAACTGGAAGTCTTTCAAAACTAATAAAAACACCAATACTTAGGTTCAAAAATTTGAACGAATCCCAAGCAGGATAAATACATTCTTAAAAATCCACATTTAGACAAATCAAAATGAATAGCAAAACAACAATGTTTCTAAATTTGGTTGAACTTCTATTTCCTCATGATTAGGTTAAAATGGGCAATCTGAGGGGAATATCACAGAAGTGACCTGGTGCTCTTCTCCCTGTTTTCCATCAGTTGACACACAATGTTGACTTGTACTGTCACTAGTGATGTTGAGTGACAAGTGGGCTTTGCCTAGTTTCTCCATTGAAAAGGTTACTATTTTATCTTTGATGAGAAGTATTTTTTGAGGAGCTAATATGAGACTATCTGAATATCTCATTCTTCATGTATTCTCACCCACTAGTTTCAGGCCAACGGAAACTTTTTTTTTTTTTTTTTTTTTTTTTGAGACAGAGTTTGCTCTGTCGCCCAGACTGGTGTGCAGTGGCACAAACTCGGCTCACTGCGACCTCCACCTCCCGGGTTCAAACGATTCCCGGGTTCAAACGATTCTCCTGCCTCAGCCTCCTGAGTAGCTGGGATTACAGGCACGTGCCACCAGGCCCAGCCAATTTTTTGTATTTTTAGTAGAGATGAGGTTTCACCATGTTAGCCAGGATGGTCTGGATCTCCTAACCTCGTGATCCGCCCACCTCGGACTCCCGAAGTGCTGGGATTACAGGCGTGAACCACCACGCCCGGCCCAATGGAAACATTTTTATTCCATTGTTCTTTCCCATACCTTTTGGTGATATTTTACTATAAGAAAGACTTTTTTTCTCCTAATTTGCTTTTTCTTTCATTTGTCTATTTACATTTGTGTAGAATCATGTACTATTTTACTTAATGAGATAATCTATTACAATCATTATTAATTTTGAAACTCAAATTGTTTCATATTTGTCCAGTGGAAGCCATTACAAGCTTTTGACATCTCACCATAATTCTTTTATTGCTTCTTTACTTTATGTCACAACATAATATTATGGTTAACTTTATACATTTTCTACCTGGCTCTAGATTCAGGCATTTCTCCAAGAATCCCTAGTGCTCTATATTGAAGAATGGTATATATAAAACAAGATCTGGGTAACAGGTATCCTCATTGCCACTGGGGTTTTGCTATTCCCAGGTCCATTCGGTAGATACAGCCAGGAAATATTTTTCTGTGTACAGATACACACACACATACACACACATATACACAAGTATGAAAGCATAGTTATACATTTACATCTATATCTATTTCTATACCTATTTTTCTATATAGAAAACCATCAGCTCATAGCAGTACCTCCAATGCCAATCCAACAACATAGGGTTCATTGTGTTTTTCTCCTTTTTCACATTGGTAACTCTATTCTCTGAGAATGAGAAACCTGGCTTCCATTATCCTCAATATTTTCTCCATACCCATAATTGTAACCAATCTCCCAACTGAAGCAGAGCTGTAATTTTCTTACTCTTCTTCCTGAGGGCCCTGACACTGGCTGAACTGCCACCCTGCTTGGCTGGCTTTCTCTTGCAGGCTGCAGCTCCTGAGCCTGACTGGAAGCTGCCTTACTTAGATCTTTCCCTGCATTGGTCCCAGTCTTTGTCCACTGCCTTTCTCACTCAGGCCTAATGACTTTCCTCTTAAGTTTTTATATTTTTTATTTTATTTTATCTTAAGTTTTGTTTTGTTTTGTTTTGTTTTTGGAGACAGGTTCTTGGCCTATTACCCAGGCTGGAATCCAGTGGTGCTATCACAGCTCACAGCAGGGCAGCCTCAAACTCCTGGGCTTAAGTGATCCTCCCTCTTTAGCCTCCTGCGTAGCTGGACCTACAGGTGTCCACCAGCACACCTGGTTAATTTTTTTTGTTTGAATTTTTTTGTAGAGACAAGGTCTTACCATGTAACCCAGGCTAGTCTTGAACTCCTGGGCTCAGTGATCTTCCCTCCTTGGCCTCCCAAAGTGCTGGAATTACAAGCCTGCACCACTGTGCCCTGCCCACTTTTCTGCTTTAATAGAGTAACATTTGAATATTCACAGATATTTAAGGAAAAAGGTAAAGCAGTATGAGCGATTGAAAGCACAACTATGCCAACTCAATTTGGTTCTTAAAGTTTCAACTGTAATTGTAGTATACTTCTAGATAAAAACTATCCACAGCTCTGCCAACACAGAGAATGGTAAAGTTATAGTAAATCCCGTCACACTGGAAATGTGTCAAATACTAGCTGTTTAGGTGCACTGTGCATTGCATCTTGATTTTTCCTCATCAGAAAAAGGGCTTATCTGTAATTCACAATTAGTGTCAGCTACCCGATGATTTAAAAAGTATGAAATATTGCCTGTCAGGTTGCTCCTTAAATTTTTAAAAAATTATGCAATATTCTTTAAAGCAATATTATAGACATGGAGCATTTAGGAAATTCTATAATGAATTTGATTAAATATGACAGATACAATGTAGATATTTTACAGAATATTACAGGTAACAGCATTAAAGCGTCAATTTAATCAGAATTGTGAAGGGAATTTAAGCTTCTTTTTCAGATGCTTTAACATTCCTATGAAACTTTTTGTCTTATGATAAAATATTTAGCTACAGTACACAGATGATACTAGATACATAGCCAGGTATCAATGTGGGAAACTCTTATTTTATTTATTTATTTTAAAAATTTTTTATTTTTGTTTTTCTGTGAGCACATAGTAGTTGTATGTAATTATGAGTTACATAAGATATTTTTATACAGGCATTCAGTGCATACTAATTGCTTCAGGGTAAATGGAATATCCATCACCTCAAGCATTTATCGTTTGTGTTTCAAACAATTCAATTATACTTTTAATTAATAAATTACTTTAGAGACAGAGTCTTGCTCTGTCACCCAGGCTGGAGTGCAATGGTGCCATCTTGGCTCACTGCAACCTTCACTTCCTGGGTTCAAAAGATTCTCAAGCCTCAGCCTCCCAGGTAGCTGGAATTAGAGGTGTGCATCACCACGCCAGGCTAATTTTTGTATTTTTAGTAGAGACGGGGTTTTGCCACATTGGCCAAGCTGGACTCGAGCTCCTGGCCTCAAGTGATCTGCCCACCTCAACCATTAGTTCAATTGTTTTATTATTATTATTATTATTATTATTATTTGGAGATGGAGTCTCGCTCTCTCGCCCAGGCTGGATGGAGTGCAGTGACGCAGTCTGGGCTCACTGCAAGCTCCACCTCCCGGGTTCACGCTATTCTCCTGCCCGAGCCTCTCCAGTAGCTAGGACTACAGGCGCCTGCCACCACGCCCGGCTAATTTTTTGTATTTTTAGTGGAGACAGGGTTTCACCGTGTTAACCAGGATGGTCCCGATCTCCTGACCTCATGATCCACCCGCCTCGGCCTCCCAAAGTGAATTGTTCTACCTGCATCCTAGGAATCTGAGGGCAGATTCCTTTTGGAAGGCCTTAAACTGCAAGAGAAAGCAGTATTTTTCTTGGGGGCTTGTATTCTGGTTCAATTTCGGTCAGTAAGCTGCTTCCAGAGTCACATCCAGAGCCTGCTCAAGAAGAGTTGTCCAAAAGAGAAATTACATCAGATAGGTTCTGGAACCTCTTCATTGAAAAAGGGTCAGTCCTCGGATGAAGGATCATCTTTGATTTGCCTTGAGACAGGACAAATAATGGCCCTTTTTCTTCAATGCGGTTTGTAGAATAACTGCCTGGACTACAGTACCCAGTGTCACCTGGCTCTGCACATAGGATAATCTTGTACTAAAGATTACTAAAACAGAATTAGGGACAGTTTCAAGAAAATTCCACTGCATCTGTGCAGCCCTTGCATCATGACCAACACGCTCCAGGCTTTAGCCTTCTGCACAATCACCTTACAATTAGGAAAGTAGCAAAGTGTCCCCTTTTTTAGAAAATATTCACAAACCTCAAACCCTACACAGGACACACTTCACAATTTTCTTGAGTTTTGATTCATTTTGGCCTTGAATGAACTGGGAATCAGGAACAAGGGTAAGTCCTCTTGTTAGATATTTGGATGGACCTCAGAAAACACATCAACCACTTCCCACTTCCCTTTGGCTGTTCTGCCAAGACCCTGAGTTGAGGAGGGCTTCAGACTTGCATGGATCCTGCCCTTTTTGGGAGACAATGGTTCAGTTCCAAAGACTTAGCAAAGTACAGACTAGGAAAGCTTAAGAGTCATTTGCATACACAAAGGCCACCTTCAGGTTAGCTGACAACCTGGTGTAACACATTGGCTTGTAAAAGGCTTCTCAGGTCCAAGAGACGTAGAATGAGGCAGATAAGTCCCCCAAGGCACACTGATGACAGGACCTTTGAACCTGCTATTTGCACTGTCTGCTGTGCTCTAGGAAGCCATACAACCATCTTCCCAGATTTTTCTTAAATGACATTTTTTTAAGGAGGCTACTCTACCACTCTTTTAAAACCTATAGTTTTCACCCTTATATTTTCTCTCTCCTTGACTTCCTCATTTTTCTTTATAGCATGAGAAATAATCATATATAACATTAATTATTTTGTATGTTATTTTATTTTGCATGTTTTCATATGTTTTATTTTGTATGCTTCGGTGTTTTCTTCTTATTAGAATCTACACCAGAATGTACAATTTACAAAGACAAGGGATTTTGTTTCTTTTGACTGTGGCTGTATCCCCAGTTCCTGGTCCACAGGAGGGTTGTTAAATGAAATAAATGAACTCACAGTTTCCTTCATTCTTTTTGTAAGGGGGATGGTTCTTCAACTGTGCTTTTCTTAGGTCTTTGATCCATTAATATCCCTTCTCTCTTTTACCTCTCCAATCTTTCCTTGACTTTCTTATCCCGGTCCACTGACAAACATACTCAACTACTCACTCCATCCTTCAACCCTAACTCTTCCTCCTACTCACTTCTCAAATTTCATTCTCTGCCAAAATTCATGAACATGCATGCTGCGTTTTCTGCTTCCTCTCTTTGGTTCCATTTACCTCACCACTCATTATAGTCTCTTTTTTCCATCCAATCATTTTATTTAGTTCTCATATTGCTGATACTTCTGCAACCTTTTACTGTGTTGACTATTTTTGTTTTATCTTAATTGTCCTCTCTGGGACTTGTGACATTTCTCCTTCCTCTTACCTCTGTGGAAATTCTTTCTTCTTTTCTGTGATTGGTTTCCTTCTTCTGACTACCCCTTAAATTTGTTTTTCTCCAAGATGCCATCTGCAACAATTTTATCTGTTTACTCTAAAAATTATATTTAGTGATGTCAACAAACCCTTAGCTCTAATCATCAACTGCAATATACAATTATTAAGTTTATGTCCACAGTCTGGAGTTTTTTTCTAAATTCTAATATTATATTTCTAACCAGTGTGCTATCCGGTTGAAGAAGAAGAAGAGGACAAACTCATACACTGACCACTTCATTACAAAGTAATTAGTGCTATTGTAAAATGAAAGCAGACTGCAGTGGCTTCTCCCACTTATTAGCTATAAGACTTGGAAAAGTTATGTGAGCTCTCTCTGTCTCCTTCTTTGTAAAATGAGGATAATAGCTGTATCTACCTGATGTGGCTGTTGACAGAATTAGATGAAATAACCCAAGTATAGAATGTAGAATCATACCTAGAACTAAATTTTAACAAGTGCTCACTACTGCTATTATTATTGTTATTGTTTAAAGTTTTTAATACATGGGCAAGGCCTAGAGATTATTTAGGGTTTAAGACAAGGCTTTTTGTAAGACGTTATCTGTATGCTGAATTCCAATGGATGAGGAGGAGATGAACCAGTTAAAGAAGAGTAGGAAAGACATTTCAAGCACATAAGTAATTACACAGAATGCATTATGTAATGTGTCATTATTTCATTATTTATATATTTATGTGCTTGAAGCAACATAAATAATAATACATATGATGGAAGCATATGCTATGTGAGAGAACAAGCAGGGAGTAGATATTTCTAGAGTATAAATTTCAAGGTGCAGAATGTTCAGAGGTAAATTAGAAAATTAAAAAGAGGCCAGGTCATAGAATACCATACTAAGGAATGTGGTTGTTGTCTACAGGTAGTCAAAAATTTAAATTTTAAACATGGAAATAATTAAATAACCTTTTAAATTCTAGATAGAATTACACTGGCAGCAATTTGTAGTATGTCATAAAAATTTAAAAAATGTAGTGAAAAAACTGAAAAAAAATTATATCCATAATCTCACATAAGACATCTCTTAGGAGCTCCCCAAAATTGTGGTAGTTTTGAGGGATGGTGGAGATGCTATACTCATTGTCGGGACAGAGTCTGGAAAATATTGATTGTGATAGTTCACATGGTTGGATCAAACGCAGGTCACACAATTAAGTCTAATGTGTCAAACGGTAGTAGGTACGATCATAGAAACACAAGTAAAGCACAATGGAGACAAAAAGACAATTAATTTAGAGAGGCAGGAATGAACATCATGAAGGTGTGTAATTCCAAGTGATACACAAAAAACATACATATGGAATGTGGAAGAGTTACATAAATAGAAGTTTAAAGCACATCTTGGGGGTAGATTGCAAAAGGCATTAAATGTTTGGTCAGCAATTTTTAGTTTTCCTCTATAAAAGTTCAGAAATTATTTTTATCATATTTATTAGTTTCTGAATGTGTTTTACTTATTGCCATGGAAAAATGAAATTTAAAAAATGGAACTGCCATGGAGACATACAAAATTAGATGGAGGACAATATACTTAATTCATTTCTACATTGTATGATTATATGCATTAGGTAGTAGATTTAAAATCTTCTTCACCTCAGGAAATAGGAGAAAGAGAATACAGATCACATGAGAACTGAGGTCTTCACATTAAAATGTGTGTTACAATATATTCATTACATTTGTAACTGACCCATATAATGGATTGAAATGTTTATTGCAGTTATTAATTTGGAATGTCTACAGCATTAGGGTGGAGTAAGATGTCAAAACAATTTTGTGAAGTCTACATTCTGATTAAGAATATGAGTGCTGAGTTGTTCACTCATTCAAAGTAATCAGAGTCATCTTATGTTTGTCTACCATATTAAATCATGAGAGTCCAGAGCATCTGGTAAAATGAAATTATTCTAGTATTCAGCTATAACAATAATAGCACAATGTGAAATCAGATAATACAAACTATAGGAACCTGTCAAAATTTGAAATATGCCCATGTTACAATACATGTTTTAAAATAAGTCCTGTGAGTTCAAAATAATACTCTTGTTTATATACAGAATAGCATCTTAGAATCACAGCAACTTGATAAAGTAAGAAGACACCTTGACGATCACCTTTTCCAACCATTTCATTTTACAGATGAGGAAACTAATTTCTACGGTTTTGATTTCTTGCTGGTTCCTACTAAATTGCATTATTACCTTCACGCTATTGCTTGCAAAAGTAATATTATATTATTTACTGAATATGAATATGAAAAGTATGTATCACCACTACCACCCAATTCAGAAATTTAAATCCTAAGAGTTAAATCCTATAAACTCCTCAAGTTGGTGTCAAGTTCATTGCCAGAAAGCTCTCCTAACGGGGAGCCAGAAATGGTTAAGGTAAGGAGCGATGTTAGTGTGTAAAATGGAATGTTCTTCCCCCACCCCATGCCCAATTCCCATGTTTCCTCCCTAAATGTGCAAACCTGTCTGCCACTGTTCAATCTAGAAAAAGAGCTGATGGCAAGCCTTTGTTATCATTTGGAGGGTCCAGATAAATATATAATGCCTATAGATTGTCCAGACATTTAAATTGGGGGGGGTAATTTTTAACACCTACCTGCATTTGTCATGTTAAAACTCTGCTGTGCTATTACCAGTCCCTGAAGTTCTGAGAACTATCCAGCTACACTGGCTAATTTAGGCAACATCCTCCCCCACATCCCACCATATTGCTTTTTTCACTGAAAGTATTTATTCAAACTACTCTATGAGCTTCTGGCTATGTTTTAGATTCTATCTTCTCTTGACCACTTTATTTACACTTCTTGACTCTTTCTACTCTAAAAGTCCCAGCCTACCAGTCCTCTTTTTTTGACCTTCCCAGAACTCAGAAATCTAGCCTTTCTGTAAACTCAGAGTATTTTTTAATCTCCATCTCATTTAATTTTATATGATGATAACTTGTTATTTAACTGCTTAATGAGAATATTTTGTTTTCTTAAACTAGATTAAAAGTCTCTATAGGGCAAAAAACTGTATGTATTTCATATCCCTTGATACCTACCAGCATGCTAAGAATATTGTAGGTCCTCAATAAATGTTGATGTTAAACCATGACATTTTGTTTACACTACTGTCTATATAGTGATATAGTGATGTATTCTGAAAAATCAATATTTTTAAATTCAATACTCCATGGTATAGACATGACTATAGGGGATTAATTTGACAAAAATAAAAGTTTCATATTATTCTTTAATTTTTCTCCTTCAGAGGCAAAACCATAGATTCACAGTGGTCAAAACTCATTCAAAAGGAGCTATCTTAAAAATAACATTAAAGGAAAATGTTTTCTATTCTAAAAAGTCTGCATGTATTTCATGAATGAAGAACCATTTTCTTAATTGTACTGATAAGACTGAAGAGAGGTAGTGAGGTGTAATGTCATTAGCATAGGCTCATTAGATAGACAAGGGGTCAGGTTGCAGCTCACTTATTTATCAGCAGTGTGACTTTGGAAACATTATTTACCTTGCTGAGTCTGTGTCCTTATGTATAAAATGGTGACAATAATATGTCTCTCATTTTGTCTAAGAAACTTTAATGAAATAACGAATGTAAATACTTCGTTGGTGGTATCTGCCAAGCCAAAACTTAGATAAAATTTTTAGCTATGTGTGCTGAATATGGGAGTTTGTAACATCACTACATCGATTAGGTCTATATCAGTCACACATACACTGATTGTCTCTTGCACATATTGACATGCATGGAAAAGAGAACTTGCAGAGAGAAAGGTTTGTTTAATACCTCTATGGGCAATGAGAGGAGGAAAAGAGTGATAGAGAAGTAAACATGATGTCTGTTCATTACAGTAGTAGCATCCAAATATGGCCATCAACCATTCTTCCCTTCCTAGACACACATAATAGACACTCCTCACATTAAGAGGTGCAGTCTTTTCCCCTATCTTTTGAAATTAGGCTGGCCTTGTGATCTGCTTTGATCAAAAGAATATGGTGAAAATGACATTCTGGGCCTTCTAAGCTCAGTCTTTAGGAAGTATATCAGCTTCTGCAGTCTCCCTCTTGGAAAACTCCATCTTGGACACTAGCCACCATGTTGTGAGGAGGCCCAATCTAGAAGAGTAAATAAGTGGAGGCCACATGGAAAGAAGCTCTGGAGAATGAGTGACCCACTTTGGATATTCCAGTTCCAACTGTGCATTCAGCTGAATGAACTCACATAAGTGATCCCAACCAACATCATATGGAGCAAAAGAACTGTCCATTAAGGCATTTGCCATACCTTAATTTCTGACCCACAGAATATTAAGAAATGATAAATAGTTGTTATTTCAAGCCACTAAATTTGTGGATGCCTTTTTACACATCAATTGGTATTCAAAAAACTCCCCACACTTAAAAATTATATCTAACCTCTATTTTAAAAAAGGAGGTTTGTTATCCATCGAAGCAGAACTCAGACTTTCTGGATTCAGTGAGGCCTTGAGGGTATACTGTGTGTTGTACAGTGTGGGAGGATTTGCAGCCTTGGGGGCCCTCAGGCATTGTACCCTTATAGGAAGCAGCATGCTCCAGCGGCAAGGACAGCAGTGGGAGAAGAAAAGGGCCTCACTGGGATGACCTTCCGGGGGTAATTGCTACAAGAAAGCCTATGTATAGTTAAAAGACCACAACTGTCCCTGATCACATGGAAGCCTTCTCAGATGCTGCCACAAACAATGGGAAGGGGTCTTGGAGCAGAGGTTGAGGAACTGTGACAAGTGCAGTGACAAGCTAGTAAGTGTTATAAATATGACCTTGCAATGAATCAATCTGCAAAAAAAAAAAAAAGAAAAAGCAAGTTCCAAAGATGCAACTCTAATTGATTCAGCTTAGAATAGACCCCCCCCCCCTTGGACCAATTAAAAATAGAGGGATTTTACTGTATGAATATGGCTACTACCAGCTAGGCCATGGTACTGCATGGATGGGAGGCGTTGGGGGGAGTACATAACTGTTAGTAGTTCCATTGTGTGTATCTATTAGAGCTTATTTTCTGAATTGCAATGACGTATTAACTTTTATTGAAGATTGGGATTATCTCTACATCCCTAGAGCATGGGAAGCCCCTGGTACTACAGTCATTTAATAAACATTAGTTCTGCTTTTCCTGAACTTAACTGGTATATTCCACACCTGTCACTGCTCCTATTTCTAGCAGTATGGCCATGTGATGTGGATTATTGGTGACAGTGAGTGAGGTGTATTTATCTCTTGAACATTTTTCAAATTATTTCCTTTTTTTCTTTTCCTTTTCTTTTTTTTTTTTTTTTTTTTTTTTTTTGAGACAGTCTCTCTCTGTCACCCACGCTGAAGTGCAGTGGCGTGATCTTGGCTCACTGCAAGCTCCACCTCCTGGGTTCACACCATTCTCCTATCTCAGCCTCCTGAGTAGCTGGGACCGCAGGTGCCCACCACCACGCCTGGCTAATTTTTTATATTTTTAGTACAGATAGGGTTTCACTGTGTTAGCTAGGATGGTCTTGATCTCCTGACCTCGTGATCTACCCTCCTCGGCCTTGCGAAGTGCTGGGATTACAGGCGTGAACAACCATGCCTGGCACAAAGTACTTTCACATAGGTATAGAATTTATCTCTATGCAGTGATGTAGGCAATATAATTTTTTTTTTCTTTTTTGAGATGGAATTTCACTCTTGTCACCTAGACTGGAGTGCAGTGGCACTACCTCGGCTTACTGCAACCTCCACCTCCTGGGTTCAAGTGATTCTCCTGCCTCAGCCTCCCGAGTAGCTGGAATTACGGGTACCTGACACCACACCAGGCTAATTTTTTTGTATATTTAGTAGAGATGGGGTTTCACCATGTTGGCCAGGCTGGTCTCAAACTCCTGACCTCAAGCATTCTGCCTCCCTCGGCCTCCCAAATTGCTGGGATTACAGGTGTGAGCCACTGTGCCTGGCGAGGCAATATTTTTTTAAGCTCTCAGCAGAAAACGATTCAAAGAGTTTGTATACCTTGTGTATGGATTTTCTGAGGGTCAGAGGAAGCTGGATCACTGTGTAACATCCGGTGCAGGAAGTCAGGATACCGGGTAAGGCAGGATCCAAGACAGAATCACACATAAAGGGAGCTTGGCTTGGCTCCGGCAAGTTTCTGAGGTGTAAGGTGAGGTTAATAATCAGCAGATTCTGTGATTCTGAGAGTAACAGGCAGAACTGGGCCACATGCACCATGCTGGTTGCTTTGAGTAGATGAAGAATTTTGTTATTAACAGGGCCGCCCCACTTAAAACAGTTCCCAGCTGGAGTTTTCAAGAGAGGAATGTGCAGCTACCTAAGGAAGTCTGACAGTATGGTGAGACCTTGACAGTGTTTGAGACGCAGAACACCCTAAACTCTGGGCAGTTCTTTCAATCCTCGTGATCTGTACTTAGCCCAATTCATGCCATCTCACCACAACTGCAGATGTGCTTTGCTTCTTAGTCTAGGCTGCCATTTTTTAACTGTAAAACCCTGGGCCACTTTCTTAACCCTTCTGATACCTAATTTCTTCCCTTGTAAAATGAGATCATGCTGTCTTTCTCAAAAGTGGAAGAGTGGCTAAAACAACAAGCAAAGCGTTGATCCTAGTGCCTGGTAAGAGGAAGCCTTCCTATACTTCACCTCCCCAGCCTCTTCAGTGGCAGTAGTAAAAGACTTCAAATCCTTCTTGGTCTTATTACTTTATTAATAATAGCAAACTTCTAACTTGAAAACAATTTTTCTTCCTTCTTCATCCCTGAAGACTCTAGGCCTCTTGGAATATTTATTTTAGAATGAAGCTGTTGCAGCAATACATCACACACACCACATCTTAACTTGGGAAAGTTCCTTAACCTTTTTAAGCCACGGTGTTTTCATCTTTAAAATGGGTATAACAATGGCTCCTCCCTCCTAGAGTCGTAAGGATTCATTGTACACTGAGCACTGATGTAAATGTAAAACACTTAGCACAGTACCTATTGCATAGTAAGTACACAACTACTGTTGACTAGCGTTCTGATTAAGCCTCGGTTTACTCACCTACAGATTGGGTATTGAAATGTCTACTTGGAAGGGTATTTTGAAAATTAAAATGGAGATTGTTCATAGAAATATGTATAGAATAATAACCGGTACATTGTAAGCACCCAGCCAAAGATTATTCATCTCTTCTTCTTATAAAATAGTTATAATATTATTCATCTCTTCTTCTCATAAAATAGCTTAATTATAATAGGTGCTCAACCAAATGCAAATCTTTACTGTTCATGAGTACCAGTATTTATTTCCAATGGAAGAGAATTCCTGTTACCTAGGAATTAGGAGATAAGAATCCCTGGTTTTGTGGAGAAGGGGCAGGTTATTTAAGGAAAGGTAAGGTGATTTAAGGGTTTTGATATGCAAGGTCATATTCTCAACTGTGAAAAGAAATTTAAAATTACTATCTGCCAACCAATACGTAGTAGGCTTTAAGGTGACACTATAAAACAACTGTCATAGGCTCTGATATCCCAGCCATACCCATGCAAGTGCACACCAAAAAGCCAATTTACACCATGTGGATGTAATTTTGCTCCATTTCCCTACATTTCTGAGAAGAAAGGAATTATTAATTGTTGTTTACTATGATACTTACTATATAAGTGAGCTAGGCTACACCATAATTTCTGGCCTGAGTTCAAAGATTGGCAAAAACAACTTTGCTTAAGGTGCTTTCTATTTGATTTTCTACCAAATCAGCGACATAAAAACTACACGAATGATAGAAATCAGTGAGAAAACAAACCTCTTGATCCTTTCCAGAAGTTAGATGATCAACCATGTGGATGCAGGAGCTGAGTTCTCTACATTAAGCTAGAAAATGGGCTTGTCAATATTCAAAGGTCTCATTTGGTTATGTGTGTCAGTTTTTGCTATGCCACAGTTACATGCTTTAGTGTCCTTATTGCTTCATCTAGATTACAAAAATATTTGGCCATGTGTGGCCTGCCAAAATATGTGATTATCCACTTTGTAGCACAACAACTTGTATTAGACTTTGATTGTTAGCTTGTAATCATTTTTGAGTAGTTACTCACCTTTATATAAAGAATTGCAGAATAAACACTGTTCTTGTTATGAATCTTCTACACAGAAAGTACCCAAGAGGTAAAATATTGGCATCTAAAATTAAAAGAATAAAAAATGCATAAGCTGTTTAATGTACAGATAAAAGGAGAATTCAATGTTTTCTTCATAAGGAATTCATTTTCTAAGAAATAGCTTTAATTAAAAATCTCTGATAAATAAAACAGATAATTTTAAAGCATTTTGACAAAAGATTTAATAATTTAAAGACATCCAGTTCTTTTCATTTGAAATAATGTAAAAATGTAAATCTCATTTACTTAAATGTGATCATGTAGCCCTATAGAATTGTCTTTAAAATAAATAAAATCCCCATGGTGATTTTATCAAACAAGACTAGGGACTTTACAGCAAAGAGAAGTGAAATGTAAAGTACTGTGAAATAAAATCAGGTATATGATTGAAAGATAAATTTGTAAGAACATTTTCTAATGCTAATGAAGTATAATTTAGAAAAAAATTCTATAATCTTAGAAATTCTTTAACTTTTGTGCAGATAGATGTAGAGGACTACTAAAAATGCAAAACCTTAAACCAAGAGGTGAAATTTGAGAAAAACTAATTCAAAGAAATTAAAAAGGAAAATGTTTAATTTGGAAGAAATAGCTATTGTGAAGCTGACATCCTGATAGGCGGTGAGGTTTTGCAAATGTGGTTCTGTTATATTCCCATTCAAATCTTTTTAACTCCATAGTTAATGAGCTAGGCAAATGCTTAATCCTTGCTTCATTCTGTGGTCAACGGGAAATTTGCAGTTGATATGTATCATTTTGTTACATACTCCATGCTCTCATTTGTACTTGGAAATAGAGAAAGAGAAGAAAGAACATGGGCTCTTTCTTCCTATTGCCAGAAATTTTTCTTTTACTGCACCTGATTGTGTCTTATACAGAGAAAGTACTCTGGTAGTTCAGAAAGAAGATGGGACAATAGGAAATGTTTGAAATGACTAAGGATAAACATCTACCAGCATTTTGTCATGTATCTTAATCTGATAACATCAAGCAATTTTCAAGATTCCTTGAAAATTCTGGCTCCCAGAGCTACTTAATTATATTGTAAAAGCTTTCTTCAACCACAAGGATGAGTATGGATAATAATAATAATAATGATAATAGCCTATACCAAAAATTGGTCTATAAATAAATACTTATTGCCTATCAATTCTCATACCAATAATCTGAATTTCTACTGAAATATCATTTACTGTATTCAAAATGTGTCACAAAATAATAAAACATTAATTATTGTATATTGAATGTTTATTTATTAGGAAACCCTTGTTGATGTAGGACAACATCATTTAGCCATTACATTTTGTTTTGTCCTTAAAGAGTCTGCAGAAAACAAGAGATGAAACAAAGATTTTTTAAAAAAATTCTCCTACATCTCTTTTATTCATTAGATACCTAAGGAATAACTCCTAAGAATGGAGCCAATAGTACATTAGTTGTACAAACAAAATTCTATTCTTAAATTGATTTCAAAATAGCCCAGGACAACTGACCCAATGCTCTTGGATAGTCTTAGCTCAGAGGAAACCTTCTACATGAGATGTAGAATCTCACAGGGCTTCCCTACGACCCTTTCTTACTATCAAATTACTTCAGTGCTTCATACTCTTTTCTTCCATGTAGACAAAGCCTTGGGAAATTAGCATTTCACCATCACCTTTTGTCTTGTGGAAGTAAAAAAGGTATAAATAAAATAAATTGGCTTCATTTGATTAATTTTCATATTGGCACAAATATCTTCCTCTGAGCAACTGAAAACATTTCCCCTTGCAGTTTGAAAATGGGCTTTATAAAAATTCACCTTCCCTTTTGGATAAGGTTCCAAAACGTTTTAGAGCAACAACAACGGTGGCAGCAGCATTCTCACCACCATGTTAGCTATTTATGAATGTGTGCACACATAACCACATACGAATGTATAGAATATTGGATTATCATCATGCAAATAACCATGATTCCAAAGAGTCTCAGAAGGAAGAATTCAAATTGTTTTTATAGTTATAGGCTGAATTTTCTGTGTTCTACTCCCATTTCTAGCAAATAGTGATTTGAGTTTTTGACATGAAGTCTTAAAATATGTCTCTCTGACACCCCTGCCATGACCATTAAGCATCAGAAGTCAATAAATTAAGAAACATAAGTTACAATGTATGAGAAATTAATTTTTTTAGTGGTGCTGCCTCTGGAGCTACTGATAGGTATTGATGGGCAAAAGGAGAAATATCTGGAATCTGAGCTCTCCGTCCTCCATACTTCACACAGAGTAGTCACACATATATTTGCTCTGTGAATTGGGATCATACAGAAGATTTAATTTGCTTTAAACCAGTGGTTAGCTGCTCAAGAAATATTTAAGTAACATTTGTTTTTAGAAATTAGTTTTTAAACAGAAAATATGGTTCAAAGAGGTGAAGTGATTGACCCAAAATGACACAGCTAGTTAGAAACAAACTCTCCCGCTTATGTTTATCCCACTCCAACCTTAGTGTTCTTACAGAGATGACTCTGAATACCTTGAATTGATTCCAAGTCCTTCTCTAGTGGTTCCCCAGTGTAGTCTAATATGCTTCAAAACTCAGCTTAAATTATCTTTTTATGATGGAGACTTCTAGTGCTCACACATATCCAATTCTCCTCTTCTGAGCTTATAGGTGGGTCAAACATTCTCACTCCTTTGTAGTTAGGTTGAGCCATATAACATCACAATACATTGTGAGTTGAAGTTATGTGAGTTACTTCACTGCTAAACCACTCAAGCCAATGTGAGATCCTCTGGTACTCTGTCCTCCATTTAAGTAACTGAGAAGGCTATATGTTTCCAATATGGTAATGCCTGTTTCAACCTAGGCTTTGGGAGATTAAGTGGAGCTGATATTCCTTCAACCCACAATGGATTGTACCATGAGCTAGAAGTAAAGTGTTGGTATGGTAAGCCACTGGGATACCAGGGCTAACTGGTTACTGAAGCATAACCTACCATGTCTAATTAATGCATGTTGGCAGGATTTGCTGAATGACAATTGAAGCTGGTTTCCTGGCAGCCAAAATTTCTAACAGGCATTGCCAATGGCATATTCATACATGAAGAGCCCCAAACCAGTTTTGCCATCTTTAGTTTCTATCAAAAGTGAAGAAATACCCAAAAGAAGGGCATAAAGCAAGATCTCTTAATGACCATTTCTTATGAAAATAATAAAGGATTCTTGAAGAAATAGGTGATTCCAGGTTTCAGGCAGGAATGATTATTTTAGACATTTTTTATCAGAAAGAGAGGAAGCTATAAGGCTTTTGGAGACATGTCAAAGACAGGCAGTAGTCTATTTAAAAAGCTCTCAAGTCAATTAGGGTAAAAAGGGTAATGTCTGTGTTATGGATGGAAAAATATATCATTTTTTAATTCATTTCAGACATTATTCTTTTTATCCCAATTGACTTTTTCAATCCATGAGTTCATAATTATACTAAAATCCCCACATTGATCAACACTAGAGGTTGCTAGGATACCAAATTATTATTCTAAAAGGTTCCCAAGAAAAAAGGTAGAAAGAGAGAAAGAAATGAAATATATGATAACTTTCTTTTTGAACTATATTTTATGGTAAACAATGAGTTAACAAAAAAATTTCTATGTTGAAGAATTCTAATGATAGCAGAAGGAACGGTAGAATTAAGAATGTACCATTTTGCAACCCCTACTGAAATAATGTATCAAGCCAATAATAATCAATGGCTACTAAAATTCTTAAAGAAAAGACATTCCTTACATGATACCTACAAGATGGTAGAATAAGCATTTACAGCACTTATTCCCATACAGAAACATCCATTTGAACAACCATCCATTGATGAGAATACCTTCACAAAAGCTAAGAAATTCAGATGAAAGATTTTATCACCTGAGTATAGCACAGAAATAAGAAAAGATTCACTGAAGAAGAAGACAGAAAGGACAATTTCACTTTAGGAGTGTCACCACTTTCCCAAGTCCACACAGTTCAACTAGGGGAGAGACAGCCTCAATATATTAAAAGGAACGTAAAATGAACACCTGACTACATGAACCTCAACACCAGGGCATCCTCTGTGAACCCCAGCACCAGGCCAACTCCTGCAGACTTGGGCTCCAGACCAGCCCCAGTGTACCCAACCTGCAGACTGGACTTGACAAACCCAGGCTTTAGATCCACCCCTGTGTCTGGCCAGTCCCTGAAGTGCCGGATTCCAGACTGGTCCCCAGGTCTCCAAGCCCCACGATCTATACAAGGGAACCACTATAGCATTATCAGTGAATTTCTCAGCAGAAATCTTGCAGGCTAGGAGAGAGTGAGATGATATATTCCAAAGTGCTGAAAGGAAAAAAAAGGTTTGCAACCAAGAATACTACACCCAACAAAGCTATCCTTCAGAAAGAATATTCATATAAACAAAATCAGAAATGAAAGAGGAGATATCACAACTGGTGCCACAGAAATACAAAGAATCATAAAAAATTACTATGAGCAAGTATATGCCAACAATTGGATAACCTAAAAGAAATTGATAAATTCCTAGAAAAATATGACCTATCAAGACTGAATCGTGAAGAAATAGAAAACCTGAATAGAACAAAAATGAAGAAAGAGATTGACTCAATAATAAAGTTCCCTACAAAGAAAAGCCCAGAACCTGATGGCTTCCTAGCTGAATTCTATAAAATATTTAAGGAACCAATCCTTCTCATACTCTTCCAAAAAACTGGAGAAGCATTAATACTTCTAAGTTCATTTTAGGAGGCCAGCATTAGCCTGATGCCAAAGCCAGGCAAGGACTCTGGAAGAAGACTACAGGCCAATTTCCCTAATGAACATAGTTATAAAAATTCTTAAAAAATACCAGCAAACTGAATTCAAAGGATCTTTCAACATAAGCAGGTGGGATTTATCCCTAGGATACAAGGATGGTTCAACATATGCAAATAAATAAATGTAATACATCATATTAACAAAATGAAGGACAAAACCCACATGGAAAAGAAGAATTTAACAAAATCCAATATTCTTTTGTGATAAAAGCTATCAACAAATTAGCAAATTAGCAAGAGAAGAAATTTGCATCAATACCATAAAGGCCATATATGATAAGCCATAGTTAACATCATGCTCAAGTTAAAAAGTTAAAAGCTTTTATTCTAAGATCTGAAACAAGACAAGAATGTCCACTGTTCAACATAGTACTGGATGTCCTAGCCAGAACAAATAGGAAAGAAAAAGAAATAAAAGACTACCAAATAGAAAGGAAGAAGTGAAATTGTCTCTGTTTGCTGACAACATGATCTTATACAGAAAATCTTAAAGACCACCAAAATTACTATTAGAACTGATAATAGAATTCAGTAAAATTGCAGGGCACAAAATCAGCCTACAAAAATCAGTAGCATTTCTACCTACCAACAACTGTTAAAAAAATAAGAAAATAAACCCGTTTACAATAATATCAAAAAAATTAAAATACTTGAGTGAATTTAACCAAGGAGGTAAAGGATTTGTATACTGAAAACTATAAGACATTGATAAAAGAAAAGGAAGAAGACACAAATAAATGGAAAAATATTCTGTATTTATTGTTTAGAAGAGTTAATATTGTTTAAATAGCCATACTACCCAAAGTTATCTGCAGATTCAGTGTAATTCCTATAAAAATTCCAGTAGCATTTTTCACAGAAATAGAAAAACAATTCTAAAATGTATGTGGAACAACAAAATAACCTGAATAGACAAACAATCTTGATCAAAAAGAAGAGAGCCAGAGGTATCACACTACCTGACTTCAAAATATATTACAAAGATATAGTTATTAAAACAGCATGATGCTGGCATAAAAACAGGCACATTGACCAATGGAACAGCACAGAAATTCCTGAAATAAACCCACACAGTTATAGTCATTTGGTGTTCGACAAAGGTGCCAAGAGCACAAAATGAGAAAAAGGATAGTCTCTTAAATAAATAATGTTGGTAAAATTGGATATCCATATGCAGAAGAATGATACTGTATCTTTATCTCACAACTTATGCAAAAATCAACTCAAAATGGATTAAACTCTTAAATATTAGACCTGAAACTGTAAAATCACTAGAAGAAAACATAGGGATAAATCTCTACAATGTACATGTATACCTTGCATGTATACAGTTTTTATTTTTCAATTATACCCAAATAAAGTTGGAGAAATAAAAGAAAATATGTAGCACCATTTATGCAGTTTTCTTGCCCCCAAATTAAACCAAATCTAACCCATCCCCTAAATCTAAAATCAATTATCACACAAATTCTGGGGCTAGAGCAGCAACCTTGTGAAGATGCAATTAACCAAATTCTGAATGTGGGTAATTACACAAGCAAATAACCGATATATTTCTACAAATATATAGCATAAAAAAATGGAGATAAGGGGAATTATAGTAGTTTAAAAGAAAGTTAAATGACAATACCAAACAAATGCAAACCTTGTTAGGATTCAAATTTAACAAAGTAACTATAAAAAGGCATCTTTGAGAAATTTGAACATAAACTGATCATTAATTTTTTAAACTTTTGTTAGGTCTGACAATAATATTGAGGTTGTATTTTAAAAAGAAGATCTGTTAGACTTGCACACTGAAGTATTTATGGGTGAAATATAGGGATTTTAATTAAAACACTTCAGCAAAAATAGAGAAATGAATGAAACATGATTAACAAAATATTGACAACTGTTGGAGCTGTATGATAAGTATAGGGAGGTTAATTATATTATTTATACACATTTATAATATCTAAAATTTTGCATAATAAAATTTAAAAATAAATAAAAGTGAAGGCAGGGAGCTATTTCAGAGACCATGCCTTCTTAACATGGGTCCACATTCTTTTTGGATTTTTATTGTTTGAGGGATGAAAGCTATTTTTTGTTTTATCGTTTAAGTCAGATAAAATTTATGTATTTATCATATACAACTGATGTTTTCAAGTATATATACACTGTGGAATGATTCAATCTAGCTAATTAACAAATTAACTACCTAAATTTTTAAAGACTCCAATATTATATATTCAGGATTTGTTTTTTTCTTGTGTCTGTCTCTCTTCTTTTGACTTCTGAGATCTGAGATAGGCCCATGGGCTACTTGTCTAGATCCTTACTACCCACTGGCTTTTTTTTTTATATTTTTATTTTTGAGATGGGAACAAATACAAGTTCCCTTGTGAAAATTTTATAAGAAGTTCTAGATATTGACAGCAGAGCATTGTATCAAGTGTAGATCTTTTTTTTGAGTGTGGGGCATTGTGTGCCTACACAGATTGCACACCCATGAAGCCAGTTCTATCTGACAATTAATAATAGATTCTAGCTTGAGGTGTTGGCAGAGCATTGCAGAGTACATAGATCATTCAATTCTGTGTAGCACAGATAAAAGAGTAACTGAATGAATGGAATAGGCTCTTCATAAACATATTAATTAATGAATTAAAACCTTAGCAAAGCATTTGTTTCTGAAATCTATACGTATACTAGCAAAAAATCCAAGAATTAGAAAAATGTCTTTTTGTAGTTGATTCTTCCATATGATAACAGAGAATCTATACAGTCAGAATGTATTTTAGTCAGTGGTTCTGTGTACCCGACCAGAGGTCCATATCTAGCAAACATAATCGTGATGCCTTGTTTAAAATATTTATCTACTAGGCTCCAGGCCGTGGACTCCTAGTCACTCCTAGCCTATTAGATCTCATTGTTCTTGGTTCATTTAGCTTCCTATCCCACAGATGAGTATGATCAGTGACCTTATCTGCTGATCGATATGGTCTAGTCAATACTGTAAACTCAGACTAAATACATGAGCAACTCCTCTGCCCTTGGGGAGGAGAGAGAGAACAATAATGAGAGGAAAGGTAAGCAGAGGAGTGGGAGTATTCCACATCCCTATATTAGATGCAATGATTGCAAATGCAAATAAGACAGAGTCCCTGTCCTCAAGGAACTTTCCATTCATAGAAACAGATATGTAAACAAATAGTTGCCAAAGTAATTCAAGGGCTAGGATGCACCACTCTAGTTTACTTTCCCAGTGGTCTTCACCTTTTTCCTTCCTGCTCTTCCTTTTGCCACCTAGCCCCCTCTTGCATAGCCACTACTCTAACATTGCTAACTTCCAACAAAAATTCTGGATTTTGTAAAAATGAAACTGATATCCTTCTTACAGATCTGCTAAGGAGCTCTGTTGTAGTCACTGCTTAAGACGTGAAGCCCAGACAGAATTTCTTGTGGTAAGGAAATGGATATTAAAGGCTCAGCCAGACTTGCTCCTGGAAGAAAATAGCAGATTTCTGTCACTCCATTGTGGAAACAGACAGGTGAAGGCCTGATTGGTCCCTGCATTTCTGTCAGCTTTGCTGCCTCCTTAGATGGGAAGTTCTTTGAAAGTTCTGACCCACCTCAAAGTATCAGACCATCCAGCTCTGTGCTATGTGGCAGCAGCCTCTCAGTAGATACTGAATAAAACAAAAAGGATACTTGTGAAACTTGCAAGGCTTTGGGAAAAAAGCACTGTTAAGATTGAAGCCTTCTAGAAAATCAAGATTTTTATCTAAGATAACTGTTCGTTGATATGCTTAAAGTATAACACAAGGTTTGAATTTGAGAACTATATTCATAGCTCTTATTTTTAATTACCATTTTATAAAATTCCTTTCCTTTCATTATTTCTCACCAATGATTTCTCATTGGTCCTTTCTCTTGTGTAACTGTTCTCTAGCTACTAGAGACGTTTATTAAAAGAAGAAGCAGTCGAGATCATTAGAAGGACAGGTATTTTAACTTTTTGCCTAAATCTTAGATGTCATTTGGTTATTTCCTTCTCAGCCAGGCTTCACATTATAAGCTGACCTATTTCTCTGGAATGTCCTTGTAAAGGACACCATTCATTTCCCAAAGTACAGAGGGCCACTGCCTTCTGAGTAACAGTTTTACAAGGTGCTAGAGTCACCTAATTGGATGAAATCACAGGAAACTAAGACCTAAGTGCCATCTTTCATGCACACTGCTCATCCCAAGGGTAGAAAATGAGAATAAGAAAATGGAAGGAAAGGGAAGCACCATATCTAAAATATAGGTCGGGAATTTGGAAAGACCGTACAATCTTCTTCTATGACTGAATCCACATAAGCGCATCTAATCAAATTGAAGCAACAATCTAAATTAAGTTTAAAAATAAGGAAGTATTTTCTCCTCGTGGTTCTATCCTAAGTGGTGAAGTAGAGATGTCATAATTATTGGTAAATTGGTTCTCTCTAGACTAGCAAATTGAACTGTGTGGGGCTAGGGTGGTTTCTGAATTATCTGGACTGCTTACCCACACTAATCATGAATATTTATGAAACCTGAACCTCACTTTGTGCTCTGTAAACACAGCTTGAATTATTCAGATTGTTTGTCTATACTGTAATAAATAGAAAATTCTCCTTGTACCTTATTTTTAGTATTAAAAATAGGCACTATAATGTTTTGGGTAAAAGGACAAAATAAGACAAAGGCATTTGCCTTCCCTTATTATGGTACCACATTAGCCATGCTTGTATATGTGAAATGATTTGTTTATGTTAAACATATATTTCGAGTGTGATGGTTCAACAGTGTTTAACCTATGGCTATGCTTCAAATTAGTTAAGCCTTTAAAACATTCCGGTGATTGTGTAATTCAATCAGATAGCCTAGCAGGAGATTAATTGGAAACATATGTGACACAGTGGCATCATGAGCTCCTACCGTAAAACAAGAGGAAGGGATTTGCTTTGTGATGCTCTGAAAATGCCTGCCCAGAGCAATGGTCAGTGCCTGTGAGGCAGCAAACTTGGACTCGTGGGCAGGGACCCTAGATATGTTTTAATTAAAAATTTAAATAATTAACTTTAACATTACATTCTTTCTTAATTCAAGCACCAAGAAGAAAAGACTAAATTATTTATGTTATTTTATTCCAGTCTATGTATGATGTGATGAAGTGATGTTCAGCAGGTCCTCGAATAAAACATCATTTCAATCAATGTTGTTTCCTTATAACATTGATGAGAAAAAAAATGGTTTCATTATATGTCATTTTGTTTAAAGTTATTGTTTCCAAGAACCTATCGTTTGCATTCAGTGAGGACTTACTGTATATATTTTTTCTTCAGCACAGCACCCACAAGATGCCTTTACCATGCCAGTAAAATAAAACATGTTTTACTATGCAGGTTTTGCACTCTTCTGCAGGAAGCTGAATAGCCGTTAATTTGGGCTGAATAGTTTTGTTTTAGGTCTTACCATGCAATGATTAATTGCTTAGATGATGTAAATAGGCTGGATGCCAACTTTTTGAGTTGCTTATGGACTATATTTCAGTTTAAAACTATGTAAAGAGTATAGGAAGTGGATTAAATATGTTGTGCACTCACGGACCACAATACTTAAAGACTTGATTCTTAAAGGCAGACTAGAGCTAGGTCTATGCAAAGGAGATGGTGCATCAAATTCAAAAGCTATGCACCTTTTATGTTGCTGTATTTGGTGTTGTTTAGACATGGTATTTGTGCTAGAAAATTATTTTCAGTCACACATCACTTAATGATGAGGTTATGTTCTGAGAAATGCATCCTTTGGTGATTTTTGTCATTGTGCTAAGATCACACAGTGTACTTACACAAACGTAGATGGTATAATATACTACATACCTAGGCTATATGGTATAGCCTATCGTTCCTAGGCTACCTGTTCAACATGTTACTGAAATGACAACTGTAGAAAATTGTAATGCAATGGTAAGTATTGTATCTAAACATAGAAAAGGTACAACAAAAATATGTTATTATAATCTTATGGGGCCACTGGTCTGTTATTAACAAAAACATTGTTATGCCATGCATGACTGGATATTATTGATATATAATAGGGATAAAAAACATGTGTTTTATGTGATTTGCTGCTGAACTTAGATAGCTTTCACCATGTGGTATCTCCCTAAGTTTTTAAGTCTTAGAGTGTCTAGGATTAAAATGATAACCCAAGTCTGCTGTGAAAACAAAAAGCCTCACCAATCACCTGCTGATATAATTTAAAGATATAAACTGAAGAAGCTCTAGCACTAACCCTCTGAACACTAAAGAGTGACAAGACTATAACAGCAATGAATGAAAAGTTCTTCAGAAAAGAGAAAAATGCTCTGAAAATGTGGGAAAATGCACTCAGGTTCTTTTGAATTGGAAGCAAGCTGTCAAAGATGCCCACCCCCCACCCAACACTGTTAAAATGTTCAAGGAGTAAAAGCACATAGAAATATCCTCTATTCCTCTTGATTTCATTCTATGATGAATTAGTACCTTTACTGAAATACCTACTTCCAATGGCAGTGCACATCATCAAACCTGGATCAAGGAGAATTCAGCAGATGTTCAATCAGGGGTTCAGTCATCATTTGTTGCTGGATCTACTCTGTCTAACTACACTGAAAGAGAGCTCAGTACAATGGTAGGAGCACATTCCAGTCACTAGAGAGTAAGTCAAACTCTCCCTTCTTTGTATTTCCTCGCTATCTTAGCCAGCTTGGGCTGCCATACAAAATAACATAGACTGGGTGACTTCAACAGCGGAAATTTATTTTCTCACAGTTTGGGAGGCTAGAAATTGGAAAACAGGGTGCTAGCATGGTTGGGTTCTGGTGAGGGCCCTCTTCCTGGCTTTCAGATAGTCACCTTTGAGATAAATTCCCACACTGCAAAGAGAAAGAAACCTTCAGTTTCTTCCTCCTCTTGGAAAGACACTGAGCCCATCAAGGGGGACACGCCTTTATGACTTTATGTAAACCCAGTCACCTCCCAAGGGCTCCACGTTTAAATATCATCACACTGGGGGTTAGGGCTTCAGCATACACATTTTGGGGAGATACAAACATTCATTCCATAACATTCATTATTATGTTACTTGAGAATGGGTCAAATCTAAGGCCATTCACTAGACCATCGTCCTTGATGTTGTCCTCTAAGAGACGGGAACTGAAGCAGGTGATACCTGTCACACTGCATATCCATGAACAACAATCAGACAGGATCAGATAAGGGACCTTAAGCATTGGTCTGTGAGCTTCTCTGCTGCATGACTGTAGCCCCTCTTTGGTGTCACTATGGCTCAGTATGCAACTGTGATATGTTGTGGCAGAGGCTTTGCCCCAGCCCTACTCCTTCAGTTAAACTAAGCATTCAGTTATGGCTTGCTGAAGGGGATGCCAGGTCTTCTCCTTTTGTGGTCTGAGAATGGGGTCTAAGCTTTGCATGGTAGCTTTATCACATGCAAAGCCAAAGGCAGAAGTCACCACATCAGCTTTTGTGGTTGGAGAAGGAACTTATCCCTGGCATGATGGGGATGGAGTGGCTGGGGTGCAGGTCTTGAGGCTTACCTGTTCTGTCTGAGCACCGGGACCACACAGCTCTCCATGGAACCACTCAGAAGGTCAGTTTTACTAGAGGCAGTTTCTTCCTCTCAGGGAGAGCTCCCTGTGGAGATCAGTCTTGGAAAAGTTCACTTTTATCAACTTTACACAATTTGTTCATGATTTATCAGACTTTTTGTATATTCCTAGATTCAAGTTGCTTATATTTGGTTTAGGATTTTTACACTGATATTATTAAATATATTAAATATGTAATTAACATGATTATTAAATGCGATTTTTTTCCCTTCATAGTGTTCTTGTCAGGTTTTAGTGTGAAGATGTTGCTAGCCTTTTATGTAAGTTACGGAATATTCTCTCTTTTTTCTATTATTTGGAATAGTCCATATGAAACTGACATTGTTTCCTGAAAGTCTGACAATATTTATTTTTAAATTTTGTTAATGTGGAAAATTGTTAGCTATGAATTTATTACTTCAATGGATATAAAATTATTTAAATATGATGTTGCTCCTCAAGGGAGCTTTAGTAAGTAAAATTTTTCTAGAAATGTTTCCATTTCTTCCAAGTTTTAAAATATGTTAGGAAAATTTTTGTGTCTATCCTTAATTTGTTAAAATTTCTGTAGCATCTGTGGTAACACACTTCTTAACTTCTTAGTTTCCTCTGCTGTTCATTTGTGCTTTTCTCTTTTGTTCTTTTCAGTCTTGTCAATGGTTTGTCAATGTTGTTAATTATATTTGTAAACTATTTGGCCTTCTTAGCTTCTCTTTTTTATATCTACTTTATATTTTAATAATTTTGCTCTTACTATATTTTTTATTTTGTATTTATATTTTCTTTTACTAGCTTTTGAAATTGGAAGCTTAGTTCATTAATTTCTATTCCTTTATTGTCTAATGTAAACATATAAGACTATAGGTATGTCTTAGCCCATTTTGGCTGCCACGACAAAATACCATAGACCGGGTGGCTTATAAACAACAGAAAGTTATTTCTTACAGGTCTTGCTGCTGGAAAGTCCAAGATCAAGGTGCCAGAAAATTTGTTGTCTTGTGAGGGCTTCTTCCTCATATACAGTGATCTTTTCATTTTAACCTCACAAGGCAGAAGGGGCAAGGGATCTCTCTTAGGCCTCTTTTATAAGGGTACACATCCCATTCATGAGGGCTCTACTCCTGTAATCTAATCATCTCCCCAAAGCCGTATGTACTAGCACCAGCACCTTTGTGATGAAGATTTCAAAATATGAATTTTGATGAAACATAAACAGTCGTATTCAAAAACCAGTTTTTCTGCATTCACAGTTTTGATATGTCACATTTTCGTTACTTTATCTTGCCTTATTGCACTGACTGGGACTCCCAGTATGATGATGAATTGAAATGGTGAAAGCAGGTATTTTTGGTTTGCTCCTAATTGTAGGAGGAATGTATTTAGTCATCCAACCTGAAGACCGGTGTTACCAATAGGTTTCGTAGATGCTCCTTATCAAGTTAAGGAAGTGCCTTTCAAAAACTTCTTGCTGAGAGACTTTAATGTTTACTTATGTCAAATGATTTTCTGTACCTATTCAGATGACTATATAGGTTTTCTTCTATAGGCTATTGACATAATAGTGGCAATTATTAATTTTTGCATGTTAGACCAGCCTCGCATCCCTAGGATGAAACCGACCTGGTCTTGATATATTTTCTTTTTCATCTATTGCTGAGTTTGATTTGCCAATATTTTGTTGAGAATATTTTAATGTCTAAGTTCCTGAGGTATATTAGTTTACAGTTTTCTTGTAATGTTTTTATCTCATTTTCATAAAAAGTAATATTGTTCTTAGAAAATGTGTGAGAACTGTCCCAACTTTTTCTATTATCCAGATGAGATTGTGAGGAACTGGTATTTTTCACTTTAAATGTTGAGTAAAATTCATCAGTGAGTTTATTTATTTGGGCTTGGAGTTTTATTTGTTGGAAGGTTTAAAACTATCAATTTAATTTCTTCCATAAATATATGACTATTCAGATTAATTATTCTTTAGTGATCTTTGGTGATATATATGTTTTGAGAAATTAACCCATGGTACCTAAGTTGTCATATTTATGGGCATTAAGTTGTTTGCAATATTTTCTAATTAACCTTTAATATCTGTAGGGTTTTATGATGTCCTTTCTTTTAATTCTGGTATTTGTAAATTTTCTCTCCTCTCTCTTTCTCTTGGTCAGCCTCTCTAGTGGTTAAACTTATTATTTTTGTTTTCTATTTAACTGATTTCTGTTGTTGTCTTTATTTTTTTCACTTCTGCTTGTTATTGGGTTTAATATGCCAATTTCTCAACTTACTGTACAGGATGTAGTTTTATATTTTACATATTAATTTAGACTGCTTTCACCAGAGTTAGTGAAGATACACAGTCAACAGTATACTTGTTTAGGATTTGAAAAGAAACCATAGGATAACCTTTAGAACAAGAGTTATTAGCTTTAATAAGCAGGTTTTCATCTTGTAATAAAAATTGGAATAATGAAAAAGAGAAAAACAAAGTTAGGGACTCAATCCAGCAAACAATCCTGGAGGAAGTAGATGTGTGGGACAATCAAATGCAGGCTGAAATTTTATAAACTGAACTGGGCCTACTCGAAAGGAATAAGAAGACTTTAAAGGGTAACATACATTTCAGTTCTATTGTTGCAGAAAACAGAAGATGAAGTAAAATAACTTCTTTTGCTATTGTAATAGCAAATGCTCTTAAGCCCAGAAAATTCGAAAGATCTGGAAAGACTAAGACTGGGAGAAGACAATATAGAATAGGTCATATATTTCCAAGAGGTTCCTGAGTGTCCCAGCTCAGAAAGCTACAACACAGAGTCACACAATATAGTCAGCCATTCTGTTGGAGTTGGAGAGATCTAGAGACAAGTCTAAGTTTGGGATAGTAGAAAATGTATGGCTATACATTTGACTTCAAGAATTGTTCACTAGAAACATAGTCTTTTCTCTCAAGAGAGAGCAATAGAATCTCAGGGAATACGAAAGAATACCATGCCCCCAGGATTGACATTCCTAAAAATCTTCAGATTAGACTCTTTCTGGACAGAAGTGAAAACAGAAGCTTTGAGCTCTCCCTGGTGATGGGTCTGCAACCAGAGAGGATTTCTAGCTGGATAGCAAAAAACAAACAAGCAAATAAACACATATTTTAAAAATCACTAAAGATAGGGAGTCTATTACTGGAGAACCTCCCTTATATATTCTTCTATTGCCAAGGAAATCTCCCCTATGTTTGTGAATATGGAAATCAATCCATGACATGGTTTGTTATATTAAGAAACTGTAAATGTGCTTTGGCAAGAAATCTTTAGTTTCAAGTCTCAGAGAAACAAATCGACTATTCTTTCTGAAGGTATTTCCAACCTAATAATTCACTTTGTTTTTCAGATTGATAGAAGCACATTTATTTTATTGTATGGTATTTTATAAACCCTCAACCTCCCAATTTGATCAGATTCAGTTTCTTATGGACTGTTTAACTGTGTAGACATTTAAGCTTATGACATTAAGACCATAATGTAATTTTAAATTCATTTAAATGATTCTTCAAATAGTTATTTTTAATCAGATCTTTGCATTTTAAAGTATGTATTATATATTATATATTATATATATGTTTCACTAGATTTTAAATTATAGAGTGACTAATTTGAGAAGTGGGTATTTTCTTATTTAAAATGTGGCTTTGAAAATAATAAGCCAATTTTGTGGTTCTGTTTAAAGGTATCTTTCAAAAAGATGTCTTATATATTTCAGTTCTTTTTGGTGGGTAGAGACCATTCATATACTTAAAAATAAATCATGGTTCAGGCATAAATTGCATAGGTCACCAAATCTGGGTGCAAAGCAAATATGAATCAGATAGAAAAATTCATCACCTGTTAAATAACCCCACCAAAGAAATCTTTTGGATTCGAACCAGCTGCCTAGGCTATAGAGGGCAGGACTATCCCTCATGAGGCAGGCACAGACACAGAATGACAGTTGCAGAAGAGAGCCCCTATCAGCTCAACAAATCCAAGACAGGAGCAAAGACTTCCTCATCATTGTGGGCCTTCAACTCTCTTCACAGACTTCCTGCAGAGACCAGGAATACACTTCTGACAAATTCCCAGCAGTTTATTTGTCAGATATTTTATTCAAATTGCTTCCTTCTCCTTGCAGAGTACGCAAAAGAACAGCAATATCCCGTCCCCTCTGTACCTCCTAACTGCTGTTTCAAGGGATAACGAGCAAATTTAGATCTTCATTACAATGTTAGTTTGTACAGCAGGCCCTATTTATTTTTCTCTACCTTGCTATTGTAATCACCAGGACAAGAAGACTGACTCTGGATAAAAGTATTTATTTGGGGCCAGTGTTGCAAAAATATTCATATGTTGAGATGGTAGGAACTGCCTAGTACTGTTCTTTGGGGAAAGTATTGAAAAGCTCATTATAGCTCAACCACATAGAGCTTCTGATTATCCATGCTTGGATGACATCTAAAAGAAGGATATTTTTAATTACAATCTTTTTTCCTTCAGTGTTTTTAAACAGGCAAGCCACTATCTCAAATGTTTTTCTCTGTTTTTGGAGCTGGAATCTTCATGTCAAATATCCCCTTTCCTGGGACTACAGTAAAAATTGTACTGGTACAGTACACTGTAAATATTTCAGATATAATATAACAGAAACAATAAGGCAAGAGTAATGAGGGTGAAAAAAAGACTTGGAATCATTGAGGCTTGATTTCAATCTCATAAGAAATGTTAGTAAGTAGTTACTGAAAGGATGAAAGTATTCTGAGATCACAGTAATCAAATCATATTAACAGCAGATTATAGTTCACAGTGCAGTTGCAAATTATGCAGCATCGATAAACCTCTTTTTAGCACGAAAACTTCTATAATTTTCAAAACTTAAACAGAGTTCTATAATTTGGGAGGAGATTGAGGAAGTTTAGGGGATAGATTTTCACTAGAAGTATTTTCTGTCTTCAGGTTGCCATGCCACAGACACCTGGCCCTTCCCTTTTCTCTCCTCAGTCTTAAATTAAAGTATTCTTTTTGGTTTCTTCTCTGGCATCTTCTTAATGTATACACATTATCAATTTCCTTATGCTCTTGACAGCCAAATCTATATGCCCAGTCTTATCAACTCTCACTCACACAAACATGTACTAAATGCCTTAAGCATGGACCTAATAGTAGAGATGAAAAGTAGAATGAGGATCATTCATTCAAAAAAATTACTAGAAGAAATTTTTCTTAAACTAAAGAAAGACCTAAGAAGTCATATTGCTAGGGCCTTCTGACTGCAAAGCAGGAGGAGTTGAAGAAAGACCACAACCAGATACATCAAATCTCAGAATTACAAGGATGAAGACAACCTCCTAAATCTCTCAGAGGGATAAGAAGTTACCAACAGAGAAATGAAAATGTAATTGACATAAAATACTTTATCAATAATTCTCAAGTGTGAGAGAAAAATAATAGTGCCTTTAAATTTCTCAGGAAAAATGTTTTTGAATATAAGTCGAATAATGGCTACTAAAGATGCTTATGACCTGATACTCAAACCTGTAAATATGTTGCCTTACATAACAAAAGTGACTTTGCAGATGTGATTGAGATTATTGACCTTGAGATGTGGAGATTATATCCATGTGGGCACCACTTTTCTTGGAGAGCCTTTCCTGGCTTGGTCAGAAAGAGATGTGGCAATTAGGAGGGTCAGAGAGGTGTGTAGTGAGCATTAGGCCTGTCATTGCTGACTTTGAAGATGGAAGGAGGGGCCATGAGCCAAAGAATGCAGTGGCCTCTGGAAACTGAGAACAGTCTTCAGTTTACAACGAGCAATAAAATAGGGACCTTCATCCCGCAACCTCAAGGAACAAACTGCCAACAGTCTGAATGAACAGTAAAAAGACTCTTCCCTAAAGAAACCAGAAAAGGACATAGTCCTGCTGAGCTTCTGTGATTATCCATAGAGCTTCTGACACCAGCTGATTCCTTGATTTTAGCCTAAAACTTGTTTTGTACTTCTTATCTTTAGAAATGTAAGATAATAAATTTGAGTTGCTTTAGGCCACTATGTCTGATAAATTGTCATGATCACAAATCAATACCAATTTTATATTTAGAATGTTAGTGTGTGAAAGACAAGCAAAGTATTTTTAGATATATACAGACTCAAGATATATACTTTCCAATTATCCTTTCTGAAATATTCACTTGATGGGTACTCCAGGATAAAGATATAAGAAGGACAAATAAGATTTGGTCAATAGTAGAATTAACTTAGCAAATATAAAGATGAAATTCCAGGATGATAGCTATGCATCAAGCTTGGAAAGCCATCAGCAGCCCACATGAATACACTGACAATGATTTCCAAGAAAATGTTAAAACACGTTAAATGTATTTCTTATAAAATAGAATAAATAACAACTGAAAGATTTTAGTAATAGGATGAGAAATTATGATTTTTTCTTAAAAAATAAACTGAGAGGCATCTAGAAACTACAAGAAGAGAAAATGCCTAGGAAATGTCATAGCAGATATCAGAAATAACCCAAAATGTGACACAACATTGAGCAATTTATGGTGTGCAAGGATATCCATTTAACCTTGTTAATAGTATTCTTCACCTTAGAGTGGGCCAGGGAGTCTGATGGTGAATTTGTAGAGAAATTTTCTATCACCACTTAGCTTTGAAATGAATGCAATTTAATATAATCCTGATAATGTATATGCCTTTAATTGACTTTCAACTTTTAGAATGAGCTATAGACCAGGCACAGAATTATGATTACAAGATGGAATTTAAATGTTATTCATCTTAAAAATATAAAGAACTTGTATATCTGACAAAACTGAGTATATCTAGGTAGGAAAACAGAAAAGGAGAGGTGGATTTGATAATAATAGGCAGGACAGGGTCAATAAATACTAATGAGTATATAAAAATATTAGACGTGGAGGTAGAGAAATGATTAAAGATAGGCGTAGGCCAGGCATGGTGGCCTATAATCCTAGCACTTTGGAAGGCTGAGGCACTTTGATAGCATGAGCTCTGGAGTTTGAGACCAACCTGGGCAGCACAGTGAGACCTTGTCTTTATTTTTTAAAAATACAGAAATAAATCGTTACCTCTGCAAAGTGAGATCCACTATAAGGGAGACATGAAGGTAAATCTTATTTTTTGTTGACTTTGACATGGTTTTATTCATTCATCATTATTATTTTATCTGGTGTGTGTAGCATCTGGGTACTTTTTAAACCTCTTATTCATCACTGAAGACTCAGTTTAAAGTCATCTCCTGTGTAAAGCCCTTCTTATCTTCTCAGAGTACCCTCATCTCTGCTTCCTTTGCACCAACCTCTATTTTAATTGGACTTATCACCTTCTAAAAATATTTCTTTACATAAATCTCCATTATAAACTATAAGTTTCTGGAAGGTAGAACTTAAAAAATAATTAGCCCACATCCTGATACATAATAGTCCTCCTTCTTTTCTTTCAAATCAGTCAGTCAGCCAGGTTGTTAGTTAGTTGAATGAGTAAATGCCAAGTAAAGCCCCAAGGCTCATGTCAACTGCAAAACTGGATTCTCAAAATTAATATATATATATAAAATTAGCTGGGATTGGTGGCAGGCACCTGTAATTTCAGCTACTCAGGAGGCTGAGGCAGGAGAGTCACTTGAAACCTGAAGGCAGAGGTTGCAGTTAGCCGAAATCATGCCACTGCACTCCAGCAAAACTCTGTCTCAAACAAAAGGAAAAAAAAAAAAAAAAAAACAACAGTAAATTCAGAAATTGCTTTTTATTCAGTAGCTTTATGCTTAAACTGAAAATTCCAGCCTTAAAAGATACTTCCAGCATGTTGGGTCAACTGAATTGACTTATATTCATTCCATATTTCAGAGTTTCATGTCTAGATGTGTGTACCTTAATTTTTAAATGACCCCAAATATTCCCAAGCAACATTCTTGCATTTCATATTGCTCAGAAATCCATTTTGATAAAGTGGATACACTTGGAGTCTTAGTAAGCTTTCTTAGGAGTATTTTGGTCTGAAAGGAGACTATTTTCTTCTGAAATTGCCCCCAGAATTCACTTAGTTTGTGCCTCTGTGTTCAAACTGTAAATTATAGAATGACTGTGAACAGCAGTTTTTCACCTGACAGGCTAGAATATGCCATGTATTTTCTATTTCTTTGAAAGCTAATAGATATAGTTTTTAAGCACAATGTCATATCAAGAAGTCATATCAAAATCATAATGAATTAATGAACAATAAAGCTCTCAACACTGTCTTTGTAGCATTTTAAGCACCAAGTACAGTCAAGAGAGAATTATTTTTTCTTTCTAGATCCAAACAGATCAAAAGAGTTTCCAAGAATAAAAGGGATGATGGTAACCCACCAGATGTTGTATTTTTGAAGATTCCGTCCAATTAATTATCTTTTAGGGATTATAGTCCTTCAGAGATGATGCTGCCGTGATGTCACGTGATGTGCCACTTCTTATGAAGATCATCTCTAAGTGAAAGGGGTGCTAAGGTGCAATCTGCCTTTTAGCATCTGGCTGAAACTCTATTTATTGAATTTGTTTTACACCAACTGATAATAGAGCAAAATTGTATTTTTGACTGGTAATAATTCTCTTTTGGAGAACATCATTGATTTAATGAAGACACACTTGCAAGTGTTCTGCAGCACAGCTGAAATTTCACTCACTTTTTAGCTTTAGGCCATTGGTTGAAGTCCAAGCTGACAATTTCAGCTTGTTAAGTCCCTGGTTTACAGACATTCACAACATAAACCTATTGTACATAATCTTGTAATTTTGGCAGTCTGTGCATTGGAGAAGCCTGAAAATACAACTGACACAGAATACATTACTCTTAACAAAAGACAAAGGGATGAGTGAAAAGGACGTAAAACTCCAGGAGAGCAACACAAAAAACCTGAAAAACTGGTCGCTGTTTCCCAAAATTGCAATAGTTTCCTTTTAATATTGACCTTTTTTTAATTCAGAAAAAAAAAAGAAAACTAATTCTTATTTTTCACCACCAATAGTAACTGAGAAATGGGTATGAGAGAACAACCACACAAAAAGAATACATACATTTATTATAAATCCACTGATGGAAAATTGTGTCTACATCAATAAAAATATCATATTCATATTAATAATGTTTGTCAACTAAATAAAGAAAAATCACGGAAAGGTACGCAAATTAGCTGAATTATAGATATGAGGAATTACTAATTTGACTACAAATACAATTGTAAAGCAAAAAAGTCCATAAAGTAGAAAAAAATGTTTATTTTGAATGAAATTTAAGGTAGATTTAGCAATAAATTTATATCATATTTTGTAAAATGAGGGAAAGATGGATAAATTTTCTATTTAAAAAATCTAGAAATCTCATTAAAATGGAGAGCTGAGAAGAATTTTATTCTTTAGCAAAATATTTAACAGAGAACACCTCTCTTTTCAAGCAATTATTAAGTCTAACTCAGTCTTTTAGTGCAGGATACTTACTGGCTTTGATGATGAGAAATGGCTATTATCTATTGCCAGAAGAACTGCTAACATATAACTTCATTTCACACCTTGTACTGATAATTGACTTACAGGCGTAATGAAAACAAGACTGAAGCCCCAGCTGTGAACCAACTTACCCACAATCACAAGCTCTCTGACACGTGACCTTGGGCAAATCACTCAAACTCACTGAGTCTCAGTCTTTTTATCAGTAATATGTGAGTTTCACATGACATAACAGAAAAGAAATAGCGGGAGCACACTGACAACACTATCCCCCAAAACAGAGCACTCCATTGGAGCTCATGTTCTCCTGAGCCTAGTCAGAAGATATCCTTTCCTCCATGTTTTCTCCTTTTTTCTATTTCCCTTTCTGGTTAACCTCACCATCTCTCCAGACATGCAGATTTGCCTTCAGAAGGATGCAACAGGAGATCTCAGAAATGGAAGACCATGCTCTCTTATCATCTTGCAGGTCTAGGAAACTAAGAGTCAAGTGCAATCTCTCTAATGATTGTAGGTTTTATTCCTCTTATATCAGTGTTTTTCCATCCACTTATTGTTCTCTTTGATAGAGGAGATACAACAAGAAATGGAAGCCAGACAGATAACAACAAATTTACTGGTCTCTTTTTCAGGATGTACTTTTCCCAGGGTTCATTGTTGTAAGGTATAGGATCCTCCCACTTAAGCCTGGATCACTATTCTCCATTTGGCAAAGGTCCCCCTAAAAACATAGCTCAGACCTCACTTTCTGGGTCAATTCTTCCTAAGCCTCCCCAATAGAGTGAGCTGTTCTGAGCCCATCTCTGGCAGACCCTTTCAAACTTCTAGCCCCCATGAGTACTTTATCAGTCATTTTGAAACCCCCAAACCTCTAAAGGCTCAGTATCAAGTAGTAATCTCAAAAACAATTCAAATATATACAAGTCACCATCTTTCTTTACTTTGGGGGATGCATTTGAAGACCCCAGTGGATGCCTGACACCACAGATAGTTCAGAACTTTATACATACTATGTTTCTATACATACATACCTATGATAAAGTTTAATTTGTAAATTAGATGCAATAAGATATTAGCAACAGTAATAATGAAATCAAACAATTATAACAATATATTGTAACAAAAGTTATATCAGTGTGGTCTCTCAAAATATTTTGTTATATTATAATTGACAATATGCAATTAAAATAATAGAAGCAAGACTGGGAAGAAGGAAAAACTGTGCAAACAGAGTATTTACACATACATGGGCAAACAATAAATCAGTGGCTATCAAGAGCAAGGTGGGGAGTGGGAAGAAAATTGGGAGATGTAGGTGAGAGGATGCAAAGTACCAGATATACAGGATGAACATGTCTAGAAATCCAGTGTACAACACAAAGGCTGTAGGTAACAAAATTGTACTGTATTCGGGATTCCTGCTAAATTAGTAGATTTTAGCTACTCTTGCCACAAAAACAGCAAATGAGTATGTGAGAAAATGGTTATGTTAATTTACTTTATGGTAGTAACCTTTTAAATATCTATATATATTGCATAACATCATGCTATACAGCTTAAATATATGCAATAAAATTTATTTTTTTAAAATATGGTTTTTTAAAAAAATAAACATTTAATATGGGTTCTTTGAATGAATGAATGCTTAATACTCAATCTAGCTTGCTTGTACAAAGCTGAAGACATTTTTTTCCTTGATGATTTATAATTAGTAATGGGGAAAACACTATTTGAAGACATTGACATAAACTATCTCTATGTTCCACTATCATTCCAGTGATCACATCTGCTTTGTTCACTAGAAAGACTCCAGTATGTCTTTTGGACAGGCAGACTGGAAACTCTCAGGCTTGCAACAATGCTTAGTAATAATTTTAACAGGTTTAACAAAATGATTTTAACAGATCTAATGGGAGTTCTTACATCCTTAACTTATATTACTACACATATATCACTGACTTCTAGAAATCTATAACCAAATACACACATAGACCAGGCAAAATGGACAACAGCTTAATTAATTTAACCTTCAGTACTTGGGAGAAGAGTGCTGTAATGGTCAATATGATTTGTTGATTTGGAGAGGCTGTAGTGGCCAGTTATTGAATCAAACCCTAATCTAGGTGTTGCTCTGAAGGTATTTTGCAGGTGTGATTAGCGTCTAAAATTAAAGTTGACTTTCTCGAAAAGGGATTATTCTGGAAAATTTGGGTGAGCCTGATTCAATTAGCTAAAAAGACTTAAGAAGAAGATGGAGGTTTCAGCTGCTGCCTGAGAGTTTCCAGTCTGCCTGTCTGAATGGCCTGCTCTACAGATTTCAGGCTTGCCCATCCAGCCCCACAAGTGTGTGAACCAATTCCTTGCAATGAATCTCTTTACTTATATATGTAATTGGTTCTGTTTCTCTGGAACCCTTATGGAGCTAAGTGAATTGTCTACTGATTTGGAAATATTTTGTTATATCAGAATTTCATTCACTTTGATATTAATACACTAATTTCTCAGGGTCTTCCTCGCTCTCAGATGAAAGCCTTGCCTTTTCCTCTCCTCCCCTCTTCCTATGGAGGAATTGATCTTGTGGTTGACAGAACACTTAGAAGCCTTTTTCAAAAACCCTTTGCTGGTCTGTGTGTGTCTCCATGTATGTATAAATGCACATTTATTTTCCTCTTCTTCGTTGAATGCAAGATAGTTATGATAGCTTTGATAGTTCCTATCTGCAAAACTTTAGCTTAGTATAGCCACTAGACAATGCATACATAAGTCACAAAATAATGTACGCCATAAATATGTACAATTTTCATTTTTTACTTTAAATACATACATAAATGAACTTTTACTGAATAAATCTAAGTATTTTCAGAAGGTATAGCAGTTTAGAAATAAGCTCCTGTTATGTCTTTCTCTTAATTCTTACCACCCCTTGAGTTGTTGCTATGAAGAAGCTTTTATTTTTAATGTCTACTCACGCTTGTTATTTCTGTGATAGATTTCAGAAACCCTGCTTTTTATGGCAGGGTTATTAGCCTAGCATTACATTGACACTGCCAAATGACTAAGTGATGTTTGTGGGTTTAGAAACTTTCGGGAGAGGAAATCTTAATGCCTTTCAATCTGACGCAGATTGAAAAATCTAAAATCCCAGGCAGAGCTAAATATCAAGGTGAGCCTGGCTTAGAAAATACCTTTCCTAGGAGCTCCAGTGGCGCAATCGGTTAGTGCGTGGTACTTATGCAGAAAATACCTTTCCTAGAAAAATGTTCTCATTCTTCTACAGCATTGGCTTAGAACGCAAAGATTCTCTCTTAAAACCCAACTTAGGTATAATTACCAAATATGAGTAAACATCTCATTCAAAACAATGACAATAATAAACATACCACAAAAAGCTTTAACTGACTTTAATTATCATTGCATAGAGCCTAAAGACTCCTATTTGCTCCATTTCACCTTCATCAATTAGAAGCTATGATTATCACATTTGTGTGTTGCTCATTTTCCTCTGCTTTGTAAATAAGTTTTGTTTTTGCTATAGGAGGTCATTCAATATTTATTAAGCATGTTAATATTTGAAGCGACTCATCACTTTACAAATTCTAGTGGGAGAATCTTGTCAAACTTGTTGAACATTACAATGATTTATTATATTTGATAGTGCCTGAAAACAATAAAATCTAGTAATCCAATTGTTGAAATGGTAAACACCACGGTGAACAACCCATTAAGCACAAAATTGGACAGACTGTGTATCCCAGTTCCTGCTTAATTGGACAGAAGTTATTTGAATTTATATGACTTTCACATGTACCTCTCTAAAAGAGAAATTCCATTGTACTATTTTCCAATTTAAAGATTGCATTACTATCTTCTGCAGAAATACCCAAATTTTATTCTGAGAAATATTCCACATTAGAACATATGGTGCCACAAATGATAGGCAAAACTAGAGGTTTTGAAATTAAAAGCAATGAGAAAATGGTAAGTTAAACATGATCAGATGGCATTTTTAAGACGAGATCTCAGAACCTTTAACATGTTCAGATGTTCATGGAAATCTTCAGGAGAAGGATTAGGGTTGACAGGATTTTTCCAACTATTCAACCACAGATCTTTATTCCTAAAAAGGATTGCTGTGCAAAGGAACAGTTTGAAAGATGCTTGTCTGTAGGACTCAATTGCGTAGTTTCTTGTGGCATTCAAGGTCTTTTAGTGTTGCTTCAAAATTAACTTCAGCTACTTCCTTACACACTCTCCACTGGAACCAAATTGACCAACTCATTATTCCCAAACCTGGGTCAGCTACTGCTGGCGCCAAGTCTTTGTATCTGTACTTAGCTTAAAAGCCTTCTTTTCATTTCTCCACTTACCAATTTCAAACCATCTTTCAATACCCATCCACTTTCTGACTTCTTCTAGCAAATATGATATTTATTACATCTTTAATTTTAATCATATTTTTAAAAATTATTGTTTAAGTTGTGTATATTTTCCTAATAACACAGGTAATTCTTTCAGCCAGGGATTGTGTGTTTTATATTCTGTCTTTGCTCTCTACCTGAATTTGATGCAACACTTTCTATATATATAGCCATCATTTACTTTGTTTATGAGTGATTAAATAAATATTTGACAGAATTCATGTCATGGGTAGTCCTCCCAGCTAGGAGGAGGGAAACTCATTCTCTGGAGATGACAGGCAAATCTGAGACACTTAAACATATTTCTTAATTTGAAATACTTAGGTTTGTTTTCTACTTAGAAATTGTCTGATTATTCTTCAATACTTTGTTTAGATTGTTTTCTATTTGTTAGAGTATAGAAAACAGAATAATAATAAAAGGAACATTTTGGAGATACTTGGGAAGAGGTAAGCCTAAAACCACTCATTTCAAAAGACAAGGAAAAAATCTATACTTTCCTATATCCTCTAATTTGCCCTGGGTTTCAAATGATCTTAGTTCTTCTTTACTGTCATGAAATGCTCCCTCAAAGCAGAAAATCTATCAATACAATGGAATCAAGATAAATTTGGGAACCATTTGTTAATTCAATCTGTATAATTAAAATTAATAATTCAGACAACAAAAAAATCCATCTCTGCTAAAATATGATTTGGTTTGTGAATTTGTAAAAAATGTATCATAATACATATTGGCATAAAAGGAAGCACTGAACTGGTCTTAGGAGGTGAATGTTAGAGAATCATGTCTTTTCTGTTATCTAACTCAGTGACCTTGGGCAAGCATGAAGGTCATTGAGGCCCAGGTTCCTTCATGATCTGTAAATTTTTTCTAGTGATAAGTGACTTAATAAATAAAAAGACTTGTTGCTTCCGTTTATTGGGTGGTACACTCATTTACATTTTCAAAAGCAACTGTACTATCATTAAAATATAAGGAAATGTAATCATTTCCATATGATTATAGCACGCAGTAGCCAATAGATAAAATAGGCACATGGCATGGAGACCTTTCTGACCACCTCCATTCCGTATTAATATGTGACAACCCAACGGTAGGTGTGTACACATCTGGCCACATGGATGTAGAAAAGGAGAGCAACATCAGATTTTACAGCATATCCAAATGAATTTGAGGATTTTTGGTATCACTGGCCGTGTTGCTGTCTCCATTTATAAATTAATTCTAATCAGTGCTGTTTTGAATTACACCATTCTTAAACATTTACATTGACACAAATGAATCGTGGCTTTATTTTACAATAAACCTTTCATATATGTTTTTAAAAATCAGCCTGTAGTGTGATCTCCAAGATCAAGGCAAAACCCCGCACTCCCCTCTAGTGATCAAAGTTTGATGACCTCCAAATAACAGAAAACACAATAAGTGGACTTTAGATCACAAGAACAAAAAAATGCCCAGAAGCTACACAAGTCACTGCTGGTGTTCTTTACTTAGGATCCTTTTTATGATAGAAGAATAAAGCGCAAGCTGTCAAGAGGCAGCAACTTCCAATTCCTTGGTCTGAAGCTTCAGTCTGAGTAACCAAACAAATAGGTTATGTATATACTCAGGAGAAAAGATACAAAACCACAGAGGGTGGGGCAAGCCTCAAGGAATAAGATTTGAAGAACAAAATAAAAAAACAGGTCAGAAGCAGAAATTCAAACTTGAAATTAGTAATCATGGAGCTTGAACAATTTAGTTGTACTGAAAGATTTCATAATCCATGGAAAAGGATTTCTTTAACAATTACTTGCTTCAATGATGTAGATAGAATATTTTTATAGATAAACTAATTTGTGAGTTGTGAATGATGTCCTTTGTTCTCATATTTGAGAAAGGTTTTTATTTCATTTCTGAAATAATACTATCACTGCAGGTCAAGAGAGCATTCATTGATGTCCCTCAGTCACTCACAAATATATCAAAATATTCTGCAAAATTTTTAAACTATTAATTTAGAATTCACTTATTTAAAATTAATCTTTTTATACTGCAATGTTTAGACTGCAATGTATCTCTAAAAGGAGTAATGCAAACAAAGAAATTATTTTTCTGAAGAAGGTAGGTTTTTTTAACCAATTTTAAAATTGCTATTAGCAAACAACTGAACTACATCATTCTTATCTTTCACAAACGTACGTCTGTTTGAGAAAACCTGCTTATAACTTCTTGAATATGGTTTTAGTTATAAGTTTCTCACTACTACCATCAACACCACCACCATTACCTGCTTTCTCTAAAGGATAAATGATTTCAGGATATTTAAGTGTAGACAGTAATAAAATTAGGAAAGATTCTTTCACAATCTGAATGTGGTTTATCTCTTCTGGTCCATCTTGCACAAGTCTGACATAATGCCACTCCCTAGTTCATAAAATTCCACATTATATAAAGAATAAATTACAGAAGTTTATTATGGAGATAGACATATTTGTCCCTCTACCCTCTTAACAGACCCTGGAAGCCAATAAACTTGATCATTATTTCCCAATTCACTGGTATTCTCTTTCCTTCATACTTTCTTAGGCCCATCTCTTTATCTCCCATACAGAACATTTTAATTCTTACTCATTCTTTAAGGCTTACATGTTACCATTTCCAGGACATAATTTCCTGGTTTGTTCTCTCATCACATCGTGCTTGTACTTCTCCAGGAGCGCTTACTACAGCTGGCTTGTGGATGACCCCCATGATTCTGGTGGATCATGAATATTTTGAGGGCCAGTCACCATGTCTTGCTCACTTTAGCATTTCTCAGACACCTGGTATATACTTTAGTCATAATGAGGTCCAATAATTGTTTACTGAATTTAATTCAAAGCAAATAATAATTTTATTGATTTCAAAATAGTGTTATGAACATTCAAAATTCTACATTCAGCATTTTAAAATTATAGCATTAACTTAAATTATACACACAGAAAAACTCCACATAAACAATGTTCTACTTACTGATGATCAAATAGAAAAAAAGCACGTTTTCATCTCTTTTTAGGAAAATTACACTTAAGTAATAAAATGAATTCCTCCAGTGCAAAGAAACCAATATAACTGTAAATTACCAGTATTTTGTATTTCTATTTTTTCAAAAATAAAAAAAGAAAATGAAAAGGAGCTCAGATAAGTATCTGGTCTGATCCTGCTTTGGAAGCAGTTTAAGAGTTTTTAGTATAAAAATCTATATAAATCTGACATTATTATTGTTATTTTATCCCCTTATGAACTTTCTTGTGCACACATTGAAATATTCAAGATGCTAATGGCATGCCACTAAAATGAAAAAGTATCCAGGGACCAACTTCTCATTTCGTGCTCCTCTAACAGAAAACTCCTCTATTCTTTCTGAAATATGGGTACATTGAGTGCGGAGGTATAATACCAGCTAACACTTATGACTTCTCAACAGGATTATAATGGGAGGTAATATGCAACTAGAAGTGAGAGCTAAACACATTCTCAGCCTCTGCTCTAAAGTGTTATTTACAAATATCCCTTGGGAATAGTGAAAATTATATGCATAACCTCCTGAAAATAAAAATTAATAATTAGTGCTGAATTGTGAAAATAGCACCCATCAATAAGCACATAGAGAAACCAAATTGCTTATGAAGTTGAAATGATAATTCTTCTTTTCAAATAAATCTTTTGCTTGCAATCAGACGACTGGGAATTGTTCTTATTATATACTTTATGCTCATGGCTGATAATTGTCTCTTCTAACTCATGGAGTTGTGTACATAGGGATGTTTGGAAAATCAAAAGTTATGTATACTTTTTATAAAAATCAGCATATTAGATTGAAAGTAGAATTTTTCTTTGCTTGATATTCGTTCAGTTTACTAGTTACCTTTTAATGTAAAGAAACAAATCCTACTTTGATAGCTGATGCCTAATCTTGTGCTCTCTACTCACCTTTGCCTCCATCTTCTTTGTAGCACAGAGAAACTGATGGATGATCTCTTAATCTAATGGGGAAGTCCCAACAGTGGCATGCTACTCTTTCAAGGGTAGAATTCTCAGAGGCTTCCTTCTCAGAGTGAATATTTATGCCAACATCTCATTATCATTAACCAAGTATGGTTTGTACTGATGTACCATACCAGGAATCAGGGCAGGCTTCCTGGAAATACAAACCTATGCAGCTGTACAGAACCCCGCTCTTGGCTTACTGCCCTGCTATTACAGTCTTAAGTCTTAGGAATGTTTGAATAAGCAACCTTTGATTTGCATTTCACCCTGGGTCCCCAAAATTATGTAGCTGTCCTGCCAAGGAACAGTAAATTGACATCCATTTCCTTAAAACCACAAATAGAACAGAATCAAACAATATAAAATTGTGTGCTGTTACTCTTTTAACAGTCTCACCAGATTCTTTCAGTAGGCCTCTTATTTAAGTAGTGTTGATTGTGGATTTCCTGTGACAAAACTCTACTGAGGAACTGCTACATCCATGATAGTAGGCAACTGAGGGCCAATGTTGAGATGACAGACGTGTGACTGTATCATTCCCCTCCTAGAGATTGAATGAGACCTCACTGTCAGTCAAATAACCTTAAAACGTATGGATTATCACTGTGTTTATTTTCTACCACCAAATTTACAATAATGACAAAAGAATTATACAAATTATATGGATTTGACATCTAAGCTGTCTCATTGAACACAAGAAGAACAGAGGAGAAAGAGAATGCTTTTCTTCCTATTCATAATAGATGCCTTACATTTCCTTGGGTATTCATGAACAAGTTAAGACCATAAAGAAAATTGGATACCACCATAACATTATAAACCTATAATTTGATCTTCAATGATTTTCATGTTTTTGTGGTAGCACTTTTTATCTTCCACATTTTAGAAGAAGACTGTTTATTGTTTATTGATATTTAATGGTATAAAAGTATCATTTGTTGTGTCCTTTTAAATACATAATTTGATTCTGGCAAATTGTTTTTGTTTTCTGGCTATTATCATGTCTGAATAACTCAAAGTACATATAAAACAAACTTCCTGTGAAATTATGGACCATTTCTTTATCACTTCTATTTATCCAATCATAGTTTTAATTCAGAAGCTCTTTGTCTCCTGATCTGTGGCTTCATAATTCATTCAGATTTATGAAAAATATCCGCTGACGTTTTTAATTTTGTCCAGTGGCCTTACTTAATGATAAGTCATTGAATTATGTGCTTCCCGGTACATATTTTTCCTTCTGCCTGATCATCCATCACTGTCCTGCACCATGAACCCTCATCTTATCCATTGACTTCTACAAGATCCTCAGATCTAGCTCAGATGAGACGCCATCACCCCGGAGAGGCCATACTTGACACCAAGAACCAGATTAGGTGGCACTTAATCATCATACCACATTTACTTATTTAATTATCTTTCTTCCAACTTTAAATCATTAAAACATTCACTTGTTTCATTATCTTTCTTCCTAGTTTAGATCATTAAAATATTAAAACTTTGACTTTTTACAACATTGCCCCCCAAATTGTTAAACGCTCACCATACACTGCTATCTAATTAGAATTAAATAATCTATTGCAAAATAGCTAGAAGAATTGTAAGTTCTCAGCACAAAGAAAAGATACATTTTTGAGGTGATAGATATCTCAATTTTTCTGATTTCATCAATACATATTGTCTTCATGTATTGAAATATCACCTGTATCCCTCTTAATTGTACAACTGTTATGTATCAATACCACTAAGATATCAACTCTATTCTTCATGTAAGCGGTTTTGACTCAATTCCTTATTCGTTTATTAAGCACGAACTGCGTGCTAAGGATGTTGCTATACTGAATTAATGAGGCATGATCTCTCTGCTCTGGGACACTTAAACTTCGTGGTCCTTTCTATTTAATAGATACTATTCAGATTATGATCTCTCTGTCTGGTGAACACATCAAGATAAATGATTGAAAGATTTTTTAAAACTTTGGTTAGGCTGTATATTTCAATATCATGTATGTTCATCTATGTCATCTTTTATTTTCAAACCACTTGAGAGAACCCACCACACTTTCAACACCTTGAATTTAACTATCCATGAAAATACATTCAAATTTTCTACTAAAAAAAATTACCATAGGAAATGTCTGTTTTGTGGGAGAAATAATGAGGAAAATTAGTAGGCCCTTATCTAGGGCAAATAAATAAAATCTGAACTTTCCTCATCTAATGTGCAATTGAGGTTTTAGTGATCCATAAATAGTAGTAAATCAAACATTAACTTTGTTAATGCTATTCGTGGACAATCAAGAAATTCCATTTATATTAGACTTATTTCCCAGACATTGAGAAAGCAAACAAGGTCAAATTAGAGCTCTTATGTGTAGGCACACTCTCTCATAGACCTTCATCCTCCAAACTGAAACATTGCTACTTTGCCCCGGTGAACTCTTACTTTAATATTTGTATTGAAGTTCATTCTATCTCAGTGACTAGTTTTCCTATTTTCTACTTTGGAAACTGAATAAGAAAATTTGTTTTCCATATTTCTTTGGGGTTATTTTCAAGATGGCAAGGCAACCTGTGCTTTACATAAAAAAAAAAATAGATGAAAAGGCTCCAAAAAAAATCAAAGTAGCTAGCTAATTTATTATTAAATTATTTATCATCAATTATTTTAATAGCTATGATATTAATTACCCATAAAAACCTTATGCCTCAGACATGATAAGTACATATATTCATCTGTTAACAATAAACAGAGAGTGTTGTAGTAACAGAATAATGGGGTTTGTAGTAAGGCAACATACTTTTGATTTGGAGTTCACTTTTTAAAGTAGCTTTTTAAAATTGTGATATATATGAATAATAAACTTAAACCTCTATAGAAATATTATTACCTATGAACTAATGACACTTAAATTCTCATCTTCCAGGAATGCTTTACTTACTACTCAATCTGTCAATAGTCTTGAAGATTTACTTTTTACCTTGCTTAATCTATCTATTCTTAATTGATATGAGCCTATGGTCAATAAATAATGCCATTCATTTTGTTTGAAAGAAACCCTCTGGAACAGTGTCTGTGCAAAAGTGAGTGAAGTAATGATAGAAATGTATCCACTTTTGGATAGAAACATAGGAGGTACTCAAGTGTACCAGCAACTTGTTACCCAAAATTTAGTCTAATAAATGAGGAATGCCAAATTAAAATGGAACTGAAAAAAGAATGCTGGAAAGAGGAATTTGATTATGCAGAGTGTGATACTTACAGGACACTATTCTTGAACAAGTACAATCTCAAGGTTTTTGTGTGTGTGTGTGTGTTTGTTTGTTTCCCTAACATATCACCCTAATTTAGCACGTCCAACAGGGGAACCCACCCGGAGGGAATTGCTCCAGCCAGCACCCATGCCAGGGGAAGAGCGCCACCTGCTGCAGCTTTGTCAAAGTCTGTTCTATACTAAAATTTCTTTTTGGGAAAGAGCTGACCAACTGTGTATTGCAAAAGTATCTTTCCTTGCGACTTTAGCCCCATGATCTGTAGAGTTCTGCCAACACAATTTGTATAGCTCCAGAGAATGCGTAATAGTCACACATAAACAGACAATAACAAAATTAATAACATCAGATCAGTCAACATATTTAAGCTTTACAATTTTATTTATCAACACATATATATGTATGCATTAATGTGTTTGTGTGTGTGTGTGTGTGCGTGTGTATGTTGTGTACGTGTATATGTATGTGTGTGTACGTGTGTGTGTGCGTGCATGCATGTTTGTGAATTTTAATGTCTTTTCATCCCGGGAGCTCTAACTTTGTCATCACAAATTTCCAACGTATATGAATTTATTTCTCTATGTCACTTGAATAGTTTCATCATGTAAGTTTCGCTATTTTTGTCTTCTTCTTCTGATCATAAAGAAACAGCTCTTCCTTGACCTGTCTTCACTTTTGGATGTTTGAAACAAAGAAACAAAGGTTTTTACATTTGGAGGATAGGAGTCTAGTGAATCTTAAAATGATATTTTCCCAGCAAATCAATAGGAGACACTGTAAAGTGAACTCACATCACCTTCGCTGCTTCTGCCTTTTCCACTTGGAGCTGTATGCAGAAAATATACTACTTGACAGCCTGAAGGAGATTCTCTCTCTTTTAGGAGAGTTGCAGATGAAGGGAGAGGTTAATTGGATATTAGCAGATAGCTCAAAATGATGTTTCTACTTCAATTTGGGCCTCCAAAGGGTATAGAGGGAAGGATCCGAGTGTCAATTTCCTTTTTTGAAAGATTGATGTTTGGGTTAGAAAATTTAGCATGTCAGAGATATCTCCCAGTATAAGGCTTCAAAAAAGAAATTACCCAGAAAAGTTAAGTGACATTAGAGCTTTAGTTAGGGCAATTTTATGTGAGTGTCGCCCATAACAGAAAATAAAAAAGTGCAGAGAAATTTAAAAGTTAGCTTTAATTTACACTCTGAGGATTATATTCTTTAAGAATTTTGATATTTCTGATTTAAAATGAAAATCAAGCATTACCAATCAGCATGTGAACAGATTCACATAGAGCCCTTTTGATTAGACCTCCTCAAGTTGCGACTTTAGATAGACTTATATTTTGCCTCTTGATTTTTGTGACAAAACCTGAAAATATGAAATTTAGTGACACCATTCACATTATGCTGCTAACAGTTACACAAAATATCTTTGTTTAGGGACCTAATAAAATTGGTCATATAAAGAGGAAATGAGATTTTTAATGCAAAATGAAGCTGACAGTGCTCTTCTATTACCAGGGTCTTATTAGGGAAAAATTCTCTGACATCTGTTTATCCCCTGCAGCCAACCTTGTATTCAGAATACAGTAATTGATTCACAGCATCCACTGGGGATCTAACTGGCTCACTTTTCCACACCGCACTACACAGGTATCTCTGCAGCTAATTCTGAATGTACATCTACATCGTTATCTCCTGGTGAACTGTGACCCTAAACACTTTGGAGGCCCAGATGAAAGTGCTTCCTCCACCCTCCAGTGCTAGGGGTGTAGCGGATTCTGCAGCATGGCAATTCACACAGGACATCCAATCAGAACCATCCCCTTTGAAGCCCTTCTCAGCTGGGAGACCATGAATGATTCATAGCTTCTCTACACAGACTAAAGAGGAAGAGCAAAGCTAGTGTGTATTATTCAGGACTGCATCCTCAATAAGTCTCCATGTTCAGCAAATTGCTACGATGTTTTTTTTGCTTAGTCCTTACTTCCATACAACATCTCTTTTGTGTACAAGTTTTAACAAAGAAAGGTCGTCCGTTTAAGCAAACTTGTTGATTGGGTTATTTCCCCCCTTTTAATGAATGTTAGCGCAGTCACAGATTCAACGCAAAGGAAAGCGCCTGGCAGGGACCACAGTTTCCAAGAAGGATCCCAAGATCCCAACTTTACAATTAACTTAGAAAGTGAATTTGGTGTCAGCTTCCCATTTTTTCATGATTAGGGTCAAAATATTAATTGTATTGTGTACCATGTATAAAAGTTAGCTTTATAACGCCATGCATAAACTAAATCAAATATTTTACCCATTGGAAGATACTTTTTGCCAGCCAGTACTGCAGTGCTGCCTAGAAGGTCTAATGTAGGACCCTCTCTTTCAGCAACCATGCAGAGCGATCATCATGATAACGATTACTAAGCATCTTCCCTGTCCCAGGATTCTGCAGACACAATAACTGGATATTACCCCCCAAAGAAACATCAGTTCTAGAAGCTTCATTATTAAGCAAGCAGGATTTTCCTTGTGTCATCATTCACAGAGGGTTTATCTTGCAAGCTGAAATATAAGCACCAGGAGAGAACCACAGAAATTCTACCTGAAAGGGAGAGTGTCACTCAACATCCTGGAGGTTTTCTTCTTGAAATATCAGTCTGCCTTTAAGCACTTATGACCAAATCCGTGCATCTAATGTTGAAATTCATAACTATAACTTTGGTATTTCTAAGTACCTTTTAGCAATCTTGAATTTTAAAATTTTTCTAAACTTTCCATTTTTGCTGCTTTCACGCATGTAAGAATGCTCCCAGAAATAATACATGCCAAACAAATTAAAAATTAAAAAGTAAATTTAGAGTAAATTTGCCACTGACTATTATTTAGTAGTTGGAAGTACTTCAGCCTAGCCTGATAATTTGAAGAAAGTACAAAAAGGATTAAAATTAAACAATATTCCTCAAGTGTATGAAAAATAAAATTATTCAAAGATGAAAAGCTATATTTGTTAAGACATCTAAATTGCCTGTTTTTATACCATATTTTTTTTTTTTCAAGAATATTGCCTTAAAAAATAAATACATGAGGGTTTCATCCACCTTAGATCACCTTGCATTTTTTTTTCTCTGGGCCCAGGTTCCCCTGTGGGCTACCTGATTTGCTCATTGCTGGAGCTGATTGACAGGTATGGTGACAAATATGCAAATGATATGCAAATAGACACATTAGGGCAATTCTTTGTAAATAGAATTGCTGCTTATGTACATAGAGTACTTTTTAACAATGGGCTTCTACTTTTTAAGTGTAGAATAATCAATATCCACAAACTACACAGTGCTCAGGCTTAATTCTACTATTTTTAAAACAAAGCAAAATGCACCATAGATAGCTAGATATGAATCATGGAAACAACTTCAACATGTAGATTTTATTTCTTCATAATTGCATTCACTTAAAATGCTTAAAATGTTAGTATTTCTCTTTTTGTATCTATGTATTTCGTGTGTGGGGTGTGTGTGTGTGTGTGTGTGTGTGTGTATAATGTTTATGGCACTACCTTAACATATGGTAATAAAAGTGGGCTTATAAGGATGAATTCACATCTCTGTATATTGGGTATAGAATTGCTTAATTTTGATTACTGTATTTTTTGGTTCTAAAATTCTCATTTGGTTCTTTGTATCTTCTATTCATTTGCTAACGCTTTCTTTTGGTTTCAAGAGTGGTCATGATTGCTTGCAGCAACATCTTTTTAATAGCTGCTCTAAAGTCCTTGTTAGATAATTTTAACAGTGTGTGTCATTTCAGCATTGCTGTGTGTTGATTGTCTTTTCTTGTGATTTTTTTCTGGTTCTTTATATGCTGCATATTTTTGAATTATACTCTGAATGTTTTGAGTATTATTTTATGAGATTCCTATTGTATATTACATATATTATTTTATGAGGTCCTACTTAATATTACAGACAGTATCAGTAGTTTCTTTTTAGCAGACAGGATGGTGACCAAAATGCAAATGATATGCAAAAGAGTGGACAGATATGGTTAGATTCAGACTGTAAGTTTCACCCCACCTTCTGTGGGCTGCCAGTTCACTTTTTAGGTCTTTTGTGGTGATTTTTGGATCTGGCCTGCAAATATGACTGAAATATGGGGGTTGGTTTATATGTTTGTTTAGATCTCAAAATTTTCAATATGATAAATGGAATTGGTTTCACATACATGATCTCAGAGTCACTCATTAACAACTTTATGGAATCACTTTCCCAAATTTTTCTCTCTCCATGATTTCCTCAATACTCCTTAGTTCCTGGGACTCATCATTTTGGTCTTCTATTTAGAAAAGTGAGGCTTTGCTCTGCTGTGAATTTCTGCAGCTGTGTTTGCAACTGCTGCCAAGTGATAGGAAGTCAAAGAAATAAAAAAAAGGAATTGATTCATCCCTCTTGCATCATAGGACCACTGAATGTACACAAGTCTCCCCTTCCTCAGAGTTTTGCCTCCTGTAGGTGCCTGTTACTAGTCTCTGCCACTTTCACCACAGGATTCCCTGGGGCCTGGGATATAGAAGAATGGAATAAAGAAAGCAAAAAATAAACAGAAGATTCCCACATTCTCTCTTTGTCATGAGTGTCCTTTCTTGCTCTTTGAGCCAGAACTGAGGGCTTCTTTTGGCACTCATTCTAACTGCACTCCAGTGCCCACTTTCACATTGGCTGAGAAATTTTTTAAAAAATGGTAGAATTTATTCTAGAATAATAAAAAGTAGTAAACTCACACTAGTTCAGTGACACTGTAATTCTGTTATTCTTCTCCCAGTCACCTTCTACTATTTCATTTCAGGATCCTCAAACAGAAGCTCCATGCATTCTAAGTTTTTTTTTAAGCATGCATACAGTGGAAGTTACAGCATGGAGTGTGTTCACTCCATCTTACCTGGAACTAGAATTCGCTAGAATGATTTCAAATGTGAGGATGTTCCCGATGTCGGTCATAAGAGAAGAAATTGTATGTTCTTATCTAGAATCCGCACTGAGAGATAAAGTGGTGATTCAAGTTGCACTGTGGGAATATGGCGCTTTGGAAACTGCTCACGGAGATGACAAGAAGTCTGGGAAGAAGTTGCAAGGTGATTGTGTGAAAGATAGTGCCGCATATGCAAAATCAGACATGGCGCCAGGCATGTTTTCCACATTTAGACCAACTTGTTGCCTATTGTAAGAAAGCTGATGGAAAGGGTTTTGGGTCAAAGCTAGCTATGAGTGGAGAAATAAGTTAAAGGGGATTAAAGCAGTAATATATATTTCATAAACCTGCTGCTTTGTCTCTTTTTTCTTATTTCGTTCTTTAAGAATTAATGAAATCTGGAAGTGCCATCTCAACATGTCTGTGGGAAAAGAAAACAAGAAAAAGAGGGCTTAATTTAACATTCATTCCACAAATATTTCTGAAGAACTTATAAAGTGTCAGCACTGTTATAGGCAGGGGAATAGACTAGTGATTTTTGTTTTAATTTCTGATTTCATAGAGTTTATGTTCTCAGGATAGCCTAGCTTCCTTACTTCCCAGATCTTGCTCCCAAGTGTAACGGACAGAAATGATAATGCGATGATCCTTAGGGAATAAATGTAAGGCAACAACCAAGGGAGTAAGAAGGCACCAAGGAGAAGATGAACTTCAGGTAGAGGGCAGACCATAGGTCAGCCACCTTGGCCCACCTGAAGGTAGCATTTACTCCTTGCGCTGAACCTTGAAAGTTTTGGATTCTAATTTTAAAACGAGAGTAGTAGTCTCATTTTCCCAGAAAACTTATATGTTCACTGTCCATTACACGTTTCTTACAATAATTACTCCACCACTACACTCATGTTTTCCCACTCTGCAAAAAATTTGTTTTACAAATGTGTTGCATCCATGCTTACTTTCAATAACTTGGGAAAGTAGTGGAAATAGCTAACTAAGACATGGCTCCAGCACTCAAAGAAAGTGCAATCTAATGGGGAGACATTGAAATAAATGAATTATTTAAAAAAATATATAAATTCCAAAATCATAGTTTTTATTATAAACTGAATGTTTTGAAGAAGGACCTTTAATCAAATCTGAGCTGATCCTTGAAAAGATGGTTAAAACTAGATAAGAAGAAAATGTATTCAAGATAGTACCAACAACATAAACAAACAAACAACAAGGTCTGGATAGTATTGTGATTTTATGTAATCGCATGAGCTTACTCACTTACTGTCTATGTGAACATCAGCAAAAGAATTCTGCCTTCCAAGCAGACATTGTCTCTGCATCAGTAAAACAAACAAACAAAAAAAAAAGTACCTATTTCATGGATTGTGAGGCTTGAATGAAATGATAAATGTTAAGTACTTGGCCCAGTGATGAGTATCCAACACATGCTATCATCATGGTTTTTAAAAATCCTTTTCCTTCTCTTTCTCACCTTTCCCCATCTTCTTCTTCATATTATAATAACAACTATTATTATTATTATTATCATCATCATCATCATGATCAGTATTAAAGTATCTTGAGCGAGATGGGAAGAGGTTAGAGATAAAAAATGGAAAAAGAGATAGAGATAGATCATGGAGGATCCTCTATATTTTTCTAAAAAACATAGAATTTATGTGGTAGTTTATGGGGATAAATTGAAAGGCTTTAACAAGGGAGTAAACATGGTCCAACCTGCATTTTCCACAATGGAAAACACAGGGTGAAATCTTCCAGGAAAAAAAAAAGGGGGCGAAAAAGCAGAAAGTGATTGAAATAGTCAAGATAATGATGAAAGCCTCAAATAAGATACTGGAAAAAGAAATATAAAATGGAACTTATTTCAAAAATATTTCTAAGTAAAATTATCAGTAATTTATGATTGCGTGTGGAGAAGTCTCGGGGAGGAGAGAGAATAGGATGATTCCTAAGTTTCTGTTTTTCTGAGTAGATGAATGATGGTATTATTAGGTAAGAAACAGAATACTGAAGGAGAAGCAGATTGTGGGAAAGAGGTCATAAGCTCAGAAAAAAATATGCACTTAAGGTCAGCAAACATTCATTCTAAATGTTTGCTATCTAGCTAATCTGGAGCTCATGTGAGAAGTAAGAACTAGAGCTACACATCTAGGAGCCATACAGATGATGGAAAATTTCTTAGAGTGAGTGAAGGAGAAGGGCAGAGTGAAAAAAGCAGTGGCCAAGAATTGAACCCCTGGAAGACTAATATTTAAGGAACAGAAACAAAGTGTACATACCAAAAGGAACACAAAGAAAGACAGAAGATGGGCTGACAGGCTGTGACAGAATACACACAGTTTATTGGGGCGTAAGAAGAAAACAAACTCACTGCTTTTTATTTATATACCAAAAACCAATTAAGAAATGGAACCCTACTAAAATGTGGTCACAGGACATGAACAGACACTTCTCAAAAGAAGACATACAAGTGACCAACAAATATACAAAAAAAAAAAAAAAAAATGCTCAGTGTCACTAATTATCAGGAAGTGTAAATCAAACCACAATGAGATACCATTTTACATTAGTCAGAATGGCTATCATTAAAACATCAGAAACAACAGATCTTGGCAAGAATGTGAAGAAAAGGGAACAATTACGGGATATTGATGGTAGGAACGTAAATTAACACAACCTTTATGGGAAACAGTATGAAGATTTCTCAAAGAACTAAAAAGAAAACTACCATTTGACCCAGCAACTTCACTACTGAGTAGCTACCCAAATAAAAAGAAATCATTATATCAAAAAGACACCTGCACTTGTATGTTTATCGCTGCACTAATCACAGTAGCGAAGTCATGGAATCAACCTAAGAAACTTTCAATGAATAATTAAAGAAAATGTTGTACATATGCACCATGGAATACTATACAGCCATAAAAAAGAATGGAATTATGTCTTTTACAGCAACACGGATAGAGCTGGAGGCCACTATCCTAAGTAAAATAACTAAGAAACAGACAATTAAATATCACATCTTCTCACTTATAAATGAGATCTAAACACTGTGTACACGTGGACATAACAGAGGGAAATAATAGACACTGGGGAATGAAAAAGGAAGAAAGGTGGGAGAAGATGAGGGCTGAAAAATTACCTATTGGATACGGTGTACACTAGAAGCCCAAACTCTGCCACTATGCAAAATCCTATGTAACAAACCTGCATATGTAACCCCTGAATCTACAAAAATAAAACAATTAAAAAGAAGTTGACCTTCACTAATATTTTGTGTATTAATTGATAGGAGTACATGTGCATAACTTCAAAATTAATATACATTTCTGTTCTATCTCAAAATTTCATTATTTGACTGCATTAATAATCATGAATTGAGCAACTGCTGTGAGCAAGATGCTTGCTCTTGTTCTAGGTGGATGTGGGGAGGGAAAAAATTAGATGCAGACCCTACTTTAAATGGATTTGTAAACTAGTTGGATAGAAAAGATATAACAAAGAGAAATGCAAAATACAATATGAAAAAATTAGACTTTTAATTTTTATTTCCATAGGTTTTTGGGGAACAGGTGGTGTTCGGTTACACAAATCAGTCCTTTAGTGGTGATTTCTGGGATTTTGGTGCACCCATCACCTGAGCAGTAAACACTGTACCCAAAAACCAAACCTTTAAAGAAGAGTTCAAGACTATAACAGAATAACTGACTCCAGATAATATTTGTCATGTAACATTACAGAAAATTGTGTACTCGCAGTGCAGAGGATGGAGATATCATTTCAAGTGGGGATGGATAGAAACAATGGTAGGCATGTTCATTTGATTTAAAGGACAGGCAGAATTTAGACATGGGGAGAAGAGAGCATTGCAAGGGAAGAGGAACTAAGAGATCAAATACTCAGAGAAGTACTTGGAGTCTGGGAAACGACAAGTAAAACCTTTGGGTTGAATTGAAGTATTTCAGATAGAGAAGAAATGGAAGAGGCTTTACACTGAGATACCAAATGTGAAGAACCTTAAACTTTCAGTTAAGCACAATGAGCCTTTTGAAAAATGTTTTATTATGTAAATTATGTAATAAAAGGCTTGCATGGGGGATTTAGAAAGAAAATTTGAAATTGCAGCTATAATATAAAAGAGATATGGAAATATGTAAAATATATATTCATTATGTGTTTAATTGTTCATGCTTCTGTGCTGAACCCTTTTTCTTCATGATTTCATTTGCCCAAAATCACTCAGTGAATTAGTAGCAAATTTGAAATTTGACCCAAGCACTAAGTCTAAACCATATTATAATAAACACTATTCTATGGTGAAGGCTGTAGGGTATAGGAAAGTTTAAAAGGATGAAAGGGAGTTGGGATGATGGATGAGATAAAACAAGCAAGACTTTTGGACATTATTGCAGTAAAGATCAAATAAAACCTGAAATTTGTAAGTGAACACTAGGCATATAAAGTGAGAAATGGGTTTGAGAGACATATCAAGGGAAACACAGTGCCTTGGATGGTGCCCAGATTATACAATGGTGCCTGGTGTCGGTAGAATGTCAATACATAATTTTTGAATGAATGAATGAATGGATGGATGGATGGATGGATGGATGGATGGATGGATGGATGGATGGATGAATAAAGGGAAATGTTCTGGAGGACAGGATAATGGAGCAGTGGAGAATGGTGGAGCCACTAACAGTTGTTTTAGCAATGTAGCCTAGAAAAAAATACGTATTACTATTGTAACTAAATTAATTAATTGAATTGGGCAAGTAGCTGGCTATGGCATGGCCAGGTTAAATAAATCAATCCACACTTGTGCAAAAATATGTGTAAAACAACTGCTCTATTCTAAGGATATAATTATTCAAAATTCTAAGAATTTTTGCATATCAACCAAAGGACAATGATATCAATGGGGGTATACTGACTTTTAGTAGAGACATTATGACATCCACTTTTCTTGTTTGATGGAAAGAGTGACAGGAGTTTACAGTGGTGCATCTATAAGAGAATGTTTTAATTGGTGGAAAAGAAGCATGAAGCAAAACAGTATTTTTCTCTTTTAAAATGCTGCTTCATTTCTCTTCTTGATGTAAACTGAAAAGAAAGAGCAGTCTGTATTTGCATGGCTATATGACATCAGTTCTCTTACCCCAGGAAAATTTAAGAGCATATATTTATAGTCTGAAATAAAGCAAGAAATGAGAACCTGTAAAGTATTCTGGTGCCACAAAGGAGTGTTACATTGATGTACAAGGCTTTTTATTAGAACTGAAGCTATGTTATGGAGGAAAATACATTGCATACAAATATCTATACTCAAATTATAAGTTTATTAAAAATCTCCTGGATTCCATCTAGTCTTACATATTTTGCAAGGTTTTAAAATATACAATAATAGTGGTAATCTTCTAACATACATTCAGATCAGAAAACTGTAACTTTCATAACACAACTTGATTAGGGCCATAGACAAGATAAACAGAATTATGATAATTCATAATTCATCTTGAAACTTACAAATTTGCAAAGAAATTGTGATGCTTTACTCTTCTAAGCAGGCTGTAATAAAAATTGAACTTTGTACCTTGGTATCAGTAGACAGTTTTACTTTTGATTTACCTATATACAAGATTCTTTAATTTCTGTCTAAAGCACTTTACAGAGACTGTTTCTGGACCCTACTCCAGATGTAGGAAATTGGATGCTTAGGAAAAAGGAACAGATATCTGCATTTTACATGTGCCCAAAGTGATTCTAATGCAAGGCGAAGTTTGAAAAATCAGTAAAGTAGAAAATTCGCTGTGCCCAGACATGAAATAACTGAGTTTACTTCCTATCATATGCCTGCTCCTCTATTTTCACTTCAGGTACTACTTGCAAAAGTTGTGAAAATATTTAACCTGGTGTATATTAATTATTCAATGCTCATTTTTATACTGTAAGTAGAAAATGATTGATATTGAAAATGATCATTGGCTGGGCACGGTGGCTGATGCCAGTAATCCCAACACTTTGGGAGGCCAAGGTGGGCGGATCACGAAGTCAAGAGATCCAATCCATTCTGGCCAACATGGTGAAACCCCATCTCTACTAAAAACACAGAAATTAGCCAGGTGTGGTGGCGGGTTCCGGTAGTCCCAGCTACTTGGGAGGCTGAAGCAGGAGAATCGCTTGAACCTGGGAGGCGAAGGTTGCGATGAGCCGAGATCGCGCCACTGCACTCCAGCCTGGCGACAGAACAAGACTCTGTCTCAAAAAAAATAAAAATAAATAAATAAATAAATAAATAATTGTATCAGTACAAATATTATGTCAGTACAAAAATGTGAAATGTTTAAACATATGAAATATAATAATGTTCTTAAGTAATAATATTCACCAATAAGTTTTCATTTATCTTTGGCTTAGAAAAAATACAGATAAATTGCTACATTTATAAGTATTCTGGGATAACAGTGAAGAATATGATAGAAGACCAACTCAGACTCTCAGAAGCCCACACAAAAGAGCAGAACCATGCAAGTTACCATTATCAGAATCATTTACACAAACACTGCTTCACCCTGTTTAGTGTTAAAAGAGACAGCTTAGTGGAAATGGCTAAGTGCTTCTATATAAGAAAAGAAAAAATTGTAGCTTAATAACATTTGATAAATGTGCACTATGACAGTGAACAACTGCTTTCTTCTTAAACCTGTGTTATAGTGACCCTACTTCTATCCCAGTCTCAAGGATAAGAGAAAAGCTACATCTGATTTTTTTCAATATGTTCTCCTGTACTAATAATGACTTAGTGAAGAAACCAATAATATGTTTTCTGTAATTTATTTGAAATACATATTTTAGTGTACAACTCTTATTTCTTTTTTTTTCTTCGAGACGGAGTCTCGCTCTGTCATCCAGGCTGGAGTGCAGTGGCGCAATCTTGGCCCACTACAAGCTCTGCCTCCCGGGTTTATGACATTCTCCTGCCTCAGCTTCCCGAGTAGCTGGGACTACAGGCGCCCACCAACTCGCCCGGCTAGTTTTTTATTTTTTTGTATTTTTTAGTAGAGACGTGGTTACACCGTGTTAGCCAGGATGGTCTTGATCTCCTGACCTCGTGATCCGCCCGTCTCGGCCTCCCAAAGTGCTGGGATTACAGGCTTGAGCCACCGCGCCTGGCCACAACTCTATTTCTTAACTATATTTCTCAGTTGATCAGGAATTTTATTATTGTTATGCTTTATGTCTCATGTGATACGTCTTTATTTTTATTTTATATTTTTATATTTCAAGTTATATATTTATCTCTTTTGTTTTACAATGTCAACTTTTATTTTAAATTCAGGAGGTATGTGTGAAGGTTTGTTACATATGTATATTATGTGATGCTGAGGTTTGGGATATGAATGATCCTAGATAGTGAGCATTGTACCCAACAGGTAGTATTTTAGCCCTTCTCTTCCCCCTTTCCAACCCCTCTAGTAGTCCACAGTGTCTATTGTTCCATTATTTATGTCCATATATACCCAACGTTTAGCTCCCAATTATGTGTCAGAACATGTGGTATTTGGTTTTCTGATTCTGCATTAATTTACTTAGGATAATGCCCTCCAGCTCTGTCCATGTTGCTGCGAAGGACAAGATTTCATTCTTTTTCATGGCTGCATAGTATTCTATGGTGTACATGAACAATATTTTCTTGATTCAATTCATTATTGGTGGGCACCTAGATTGATTCCATGTATTTTCTATTGTAAATAATGTGGTAAGGAACATACAAGTGCATGTGTCTTTTTTGTAGAACGATTAAGTTTTCTATGAGTATATTCCCAGTAATGGGATTGCTGGTCAAATAGCAGTTCTGTTTTTAGTTCTTTGAGAAATCTCCAAACAGCTTGCCACAGTGGCTGAACTAATTTACATTCCCACCAATGGTGTATAAGCATTCCCCTTTCTTGGCAGCCTCGGCAGCATCTGTTATTTTTTGTTCTTTTAATAATAGTCATTCTGACTGGTGTGTAATGGCATCTCATTGTGAGATTTTTTGCATTTCTCTTCAGATTAATGATATTGAGCATTTTTTATATGTTTATTGGCTACTTGTATGTCTTCTTTGAGAAGTATATGTGACACATTTTTAGATAGTAATTTTAATGTTCATTGTTTAGAATTTTAAGATTTTATAACTGATTACCTAGGTCATGTTTATAAGATAAAAATAATCAAGTAATAAAGTATTTTAAATAATATTTGAAATAAAACAAAATGTTAAATATGAATATGCTTTGTATAAAACAATACTTATTCCATTTGCCAAGATTCACAGAATGAGAAGAAAATCATTGACGTTTCCAAGAATGGAAAAGGAAAATAGTGAGAAATAACTCATCCATTTGGAAAGCTGTTACATAAGGTCCTGAACATACGGCCTCTGAAAATGATGATTTTGATTGATGCAAGCTAATCACAGGGTCTTGACCTTGGCAGAGTTCTTACACCTTATCTTTCATGCAAACCACTACTCATCTCTGTTTCCAGAGACTACCACCCCAATATATCAGGTGGGATGCAAATGACATTAACATCTTTTCCATAAAATATATAGGAATAGACTATACACACTGGAACAGTTCCTAGACTTGGGAAACTGTACTTTTGTCTAAATGTTGGATAATCTCCAGAATATTTGCAAATACAGGTCAAACCAAATATAACAAAGAATGATCCCATGGTTTGCCTTATCTACCTACATACAAATTCCAAAAAGAATTTCAAACTCATTTTTACATGTCACAGATTGAAGATATCTCTATACCAAATGCTAGAAGATGACTATTCATTTCAAAATCCAGAACCAACTTACATTGACTTAGGTGTAATCTGCGAGTAATTAGTTTCTCTCAGTAATCACATGAGTAATTAATTCCTCTCAGCAATCATCAAAGATTATAATTTTTAAAAGTTTCTTAAACGATATTACATATATTTGTTATTACAATTACTGATACTTGAGCAATTTTCCATCATTTTATGAGGCATATTCAGAAATTGAAATTTTACTCCTCATCATAGGCCATTTGCTGTTTTGTAATGCATAGTGGCTAATTAAACTTGCGATGACCTTGTTGTCCTATTTGCAAATATCATAGTGTCTTGAGTCATTTACTGAGTTGTCAGTGATGGATGGAAGTACTTCTTAATAATTAGGTGGTAAACAATGTTAACTGAGCAGTAATTCACACTAACATTGCTAAGGTATTTCATAGTAACATAGCAAATAACTCATCCCTGCCATTTTGTAAAATGATGTTAGCTTCCACCTGGATAAATCATATTCTTCATTGGTACAGGAGATATTAAAAGATTATCATATTTCAAACCAGCCAAAGAATATATTCCCCTATTAAATTTGTCCTGTGCACAGCAGAGTCTACCTTTTAAATGCTGTTCTGATTTGTAGTACAAATTGGTACCTTTTTCAAAGTGGCAAGACGGATGACAAACATTTTTATCACACTGGCTCAGTTGTCATAGTTGGCACAAGGTATAGAGCAAGAGCAAAGCAAAGAGAATTCCAATGATCTTGGTGGGCATTGAGGAAAACACAAAACTAAATGTGCTGATTAGAATAAATGTTTCTTCTTTTTATCTCATTTAGTTATCTTCTCTCAAATAATCAACACATAATCAGGTCTGTGTGGTGGAAATAATTTTTTAAGATTTCTCTTATTTCTCTCAAAATTTCAGTAGACACGGAATTTTTTTTCTGTTGTGTAAATTAAGATGCTGTGTTATGGCATGGTTAAATGGCAAACTATAACAAAATTAAACAATCAATACAGAGAAAATAAACCTGGTCTTTAGATTTCAAGTTCAAAGGCATTGTGACTTCAATAATAAAATTATACCTGTGTCCTTAAGCTGATTTTGAAATCTGATTTTCATGAAGTGTCGAAGTTAAAAACTGCTACCATGCAGTTTTTATGCTAGAAATGGAGGGTACTAGAAGGGCCACTCATCCCTCCAGTTTCACATGAAGAAACTGAAAGGCAATAATTTTTTGCTCACCTGAGGACATGTAGGGAGTTAATGGCAGAATTTGGAACCATGTAATTTGGAACCAAATTTTTTTTTTTATTATTATACTTTAAGTTCTAGGGTACATGTGCATAATGTGCAGGTTTCTTACATATGTATACTTGTGCCATGTTGGTGTACTGCACCCATCAACTCATCATTTACATCGGGTATAACTCCCAATGCAATCCCTCCCCCCTCCCCCCTCCCCATGATAGGCCCCGGTGTGTGATGTTCCCCTTTCCGAGTCCAAGTGATCTCATTGTTCACTTCCCACCTATGAGTGAGAACATGCGGTGTTTAGTTTTCTGTTCTTGCGATAGTTTGCTGAGAGGAACCAAATTTAAATGACTCAGTGGCCAGGCAGGTAAGTATGTGAGTGAGCTGACTGAGAAGAACATAGGGATATGGTGGCAACTGAGAGGAATGCGTACTTCGACTCAATACACTGAAACATAGCCCACAGCCCACCAGCTAAAAATGTCTAGATACAGTTTTTTCTACCTTTTTATCATCACGTGAACTCTATTTTGGTTTAAAAGACTTTTATCATTACTACTCCCTAAATAATAATAAAAAAAGTGCTATTTTCTTTCTCACTACAAAAATATTTTTTAAACCAAAAATATGTGTGCTCTTAAGGTTAATTTGGGAGAACTATGGAAATCTCTTTATTAAAGGAACATGGCTTTCAGAATTTTTCCAAGATATCAGTTTTAATCCTTTCCTCTTATTTTTCCCATATTTTAGTGTACTTATTTTAATTGACAAATAAAATTGTATACATTTATCATGTTTGCAGTTTTTTAAATAGATAAGTTTCCCAAATTCTGTCACTTTACCTTCAAATATAGCTCTTGAAACTCCTCTCCCTCATTACCTCTCAAAATTGTCTCTGTATTAATGGCCTGTTTTGGTTCCTTCATTTCTCACTCAAACATTAATTTTCTAACTGGCTTCTCTAGGAAGTTAGAGACTTATTCTCTTTTAAATTACCAATATCTAGCACAGCCTGGCTCATAGCAAGCATTCAACAAATGGTTAACTAAAATTTGGGACTAGCCAGAAGCCAAACTGGATCAGAAAATGTCTATTTCTATATATAGATCTCAGGATCCAAAAGCCTGATTCTCACATAAAGGCCAACTCATTGTTCAAATGAAGCAACAAAGAAGATGCCCATTCCATTATTAGTTTTGACTGCAACTGACGCCTGGAGACCTTGTTTCAAGAGATTTAAAAATGTACATTTATCTATGAAAAAATCATTAAAGTCATTGGGGGAAAACTTGATAACTACAATAAAAACTGAAATTTAAAGTTGATTTTATAGAGATGTGTGCTGTTTTAGCATGGATATAAATGTCAAGGCTGTGCGACTTTGTTGTTTGAGCCCAGCTGTTCATTTGGGGTCAAATGTCTCTAGGGTCTTAAGAAAGGATTATCTCTTAGTACCCTTTCTATTTTCAAATTCATAATCTTAGGGTTTAAATGCTGCTTTCTTCATGCATATAATTAAGTCCACTTACTAGACTTCAAATTAATTGAGATGGAAATAGTAACTCTAAGAGATTTTTTCATGTGTTAGGTCCTTCAGGGATTAAAAGGGTAACTATCTCAAATTCAGATGCTGTTAAAGTTACTGGGGCATTGGTCTTTGAATCAAAGGAGGAAGTTAGAAAATTACTTATTTAATGGAAATTGCATCATTTCCAAAAATTCCTCAGATCTTTGCTGAGAGCAGTTTAAAATGTTTATAAGATCTGTGTTTTTCAAGTTACTTTGCTTGTAACTTTACAATGTGAAATTAGCTAAAAGATGAATACTCACTCTAAGTTCAGTATTCTTTTGGTAAATATTTTGAAATACCACCATATGTTTTAAGAAGTTTTGGAGAGTGGGGATTAAGAATTACTCAACTTTGAATTGCTGGGGTTATTGTTGTACTACTTGGTATGTACCTGGGATTTACAAATATATTTCAAGAATAAAGGAACAAGTAAATGAAGAAATGAAATCAAACCATTTTGGTAGGTGATATCCAGGGATACTGCACTGAATTTTGAGCAGGCTTAATGGCATAGTAAGACATAAATCCCCAGGGAACTACATTTTATAACTATTGTTGTAGCAAGATATTTTGTTTATAGCGGAGGAGTAGACCCCCGAGTGCTGACATTTCCTTCTCCTTTCCCTTCCCAGTTTAAGATGATATAGAAACACAGTGAACTCATACCTCATCCTGGGCTTCTCTGACCTGGTGATTTCTGCTGTGTGGCTGCCGTGACCACTAACTTCCATCCATATCCACAAGGAACAAAGGACACCCTGAATAGCTGAGCCCTCTCATGCCGACATGGATTCTTGATCACAAATATGCCTTTGGCACTGCTTGCTGCTGATTTGATAATAAATAATAAGAAATATTACCTTAACTGCATCTAAATTGTTATTCTTGTCTGTTCTCAAACTTTGTAAGGTGGCTGAACTTGCCCATCAAGACATCGGGCAGAACAAAGTTTAATGTATGTAAAATACTACTTGAATCTAACCAGCTTGAAAGTTTTGTCAAAATTCCAATTAGGAAACATTACAAGAATATTCCTCCCCTGAATCAAATAAGCTGCCAGAAGATGGCTGTGCCTCTGAACACATCCTACATATTTGTTTCAAGGAACTTGTATTAGCTAAGCCTCTACACTTTACTCTCTTAGCTTCCTTGTAACTCTGCACCCCATGGTTACACTGACTTCATAATTAATGAAGTGTAGAGTTAGTTTCCAAACTACTAAAGAATCATTTCTTTATTATCGTCTGATTCAACTAAAATAAAGCTGAGTCTTTTAAAACCCATTTTAGTGGAGTGTAACTTATAAACAAAGAAAGCCACAAATCAGCCAGTAAATTATCACAAAATGAAAACATCAAGGTGACTACCATCCAGGTCAAGAAACAGATTACCAGCACCTAAAATTTTTCAAAGCCTCATATTCCTTGTAACAACATCTATTTTGTTCATCTTCTTCAAAATTAAGTATAATACTGACCTCTAACACCATATATTACTTTTGCATATGTTGCTTTATATAAATAGAATCATGCAGCAGATAGGTAGGTAGAGATAGATAGATAGATAGATAGATAGATAGATAGATAGATAGATAGATAGATAGACATAATAGTATATTCATTTGTATTTGACTTCTTTGCCTTAGCTTTATGATTGTGAAATTAAGCCAAACTGTTGCATGTAACCTCAGATTTTTCCCTTCCACTTTCATTGTTGAATAGTATTTTTATAAATACATTATTCATCTCATCTACAGTTATGTGTTTTGGACTGAAATTCCTGGGTAAGAGGATGTGTGGCTACTTAATTTTATATATATATATATTTATAAACATAAATTTATATATATAAATAATATATAAATATATATTTATGTGTATATATATAAATTTTCTAAAATGGTTGTACCAAATTCGTATTATATGGAAAATTGACATTATCCACATCTTTACTAACACTAGAAATTTTCAGTCATCTTAGCTATTTCAGTGGATGTATAGTTACAAAATCATTTTTAGTAGGTTTACTGTCCACTGATATATCTTCTTTGGTGAGGTTCCTGTTCAGACTTCTTGCCCTTATTTTCACTGGGCTGGAGGGGGGATCTCTCTTTTTCTTATTGATCTGTAAGTGTCTTTTATATACTGCGGATATAAACTCTTCATCAGTTATATATGTTGCATATATTTTTACCCATGCAGCTCGCCTTTTCATGGTAAGTGAAAGTTTATAAATTTAATAATTTTTAAATTTAAATTTATAAATTTACCCATGTAGCTTGACTTTTCATAGTAAGTAAAAGTTTATAAATATGTTCCTTTACAGGTATCCCTTTTATATGTAGATATATTATTTGCCTAGAATTCACTTTTGTATATGGTGTGAGATAGAAGTCAAGTTGTATTTTCTTCTATATAAATATCCAATTGACCCAACACCATTTATTAAAAAGGTCACCTTTTCTCCACTGTCTACAGAGAACACTTTTCATACATATGAAAGCTGAAGCAGTTCTCTTCTAAAGACTGTAGCTGGGAGGGAAAGTTACCACTCATCCTTGGTCAGTCTGTTGTAAACATCTGGGACACTGTATCAGAGAAGATTTTGAGGTCATATGTGGGCTCCATGCAAGTGTACCATGATTGCTAAACAGTACCTTCCATTGTCTCATTAGAAAATGATGAAGGAAGCAGCATCTATTTTATATCTTTGGACTAAACAATAACAAAAGAAGAAATAAAATAACATGAAGAAAGAGAGATAAATTACATTTTGGAAGCCATCATATCCTAAATTTTATTCTTTTCTAATTCCCAACTTCCTGATTGTTCTGTAGTTCATATTTGAACATAAGGAAGAATTCTCAATGACTTTGAGATGGTCTGACTTTTAGACCCAATGGCATGAGGCCCAGAGAAAGAGATTTATTTTTCTTTCCTCCACCCAATATCCATCTTGTCTTCTGAGGTGGGCAGCCTCTGAGATGGCCTTGACTGCTCCCTGCCTTGTGCGTTTTGTATAATCCCTTTTCCTTGGATGTGGTTTGGACTTAATGACTCAGTTGCAAGATCAGATGTGGAAGAAGCTATGTGATGTTACTTCTTAGGTTAAGTTGTAAAAAAGACCTGGCTCTGTCCTGAGTGCTCTCACTGTCTTGATTGCCCTCACTCTGTCTTGATTCACTTGCTCTAAAAGCCAGATGCTTTCCCCTAAGCAGCATTGTGTAAACACCCATTTGAATGAACCTGAAAGAGAATCTTTTAAGACCTGCCAAGAGCAGATCTTCCTTCAGTTGAGTCTAGAGTGACTACAGCCCCAGCCAATAACTGGACTGCAGCCTTCTGAGAATCTGGAGTCAAAATCACACAGCTAAGCCTCTTTGGATAACACTGAAACTTTGAAATAAAAACTGTCATTTTAATCTGCTAAATTTGGGGAGTAGTTTGTTATGTAAAATAAAAATTGATATACTTTCTTAGTTCTTGTTTATGTTCCCAGAACTCATCTGTGAAAGCTACCACTTTCAGAATTCTGGAATATAACACAGGTTCACCAACATTTGTAAAAGGCATGCACCTGTAGCATATGTGATAGGATATGTTATCTTATGTATTCATGGTTTATATATGTATATGTCACTGACATTACTGTCTCCTTGCTTTTAGACATTCTTTTCCACCACCTAGACTGTTCTCATTCAGAAGCTGTTTATTTCACAAAGACTTTTTACCATCAAGCTAATATCCCCTAATCATCACCAAAATCCTATGAGATCTATTCTGCATAGTCCATTTCAACAGTAACAATGTCTTGTGTTGTTTTGTCAGTATTATGCCTTTTTTTTTTTTTTTTTTTTTGAGATGGAGTCTCACTCTGTCGCCCAGGCTGGAGTGCAGTGGCGTGATCTCGGCTCACTGCAAGCTTCTCCTCTTGGGTTCCTGCCATTCTCCTCCCTCAGCCTCCCAAGTAACTGGAACTACAGGTGCCCACCACCACGCCCGGCTAATTTTTTGTATTTTTAGTAGAGACTGGGTTTTACTGTGTTAGCCAGGATGGCCTCGATCTCCTGACCTTGTGATCTGCCTGCCTCGGCCTCCCAAAGTGCTGGGATTACAGGCATGAGCCTCCGTGCCTAGCCAGTATTATCCATTTTAATATTATTTTAATAAATAAGCCATTAGCTCTTGAAGAGTTATTTGAAGTTAGTTATTTTATAATATTTAGAATCACATAGTTTTGTGTTAAGTACATATTGGACACTTAATACATCCTTATAAGGTGCTTGTCTTATTCAGTAACACTATCAAATTATCTTAAATTTGTGAAGTTTTGAAAAACTTCTGTTTTGCTTTATTGTCTTCTTACCTTGTTCTATCTGTGAAGTAGGATTAATGTGTTCATATTATGGAATCCTAGTAATGTTTGATTAATCAAGGAAATAATTTAAATATATACGTGCCTATATATGTATACGTATATTAGGGAATATGAGCATAAAAACTAACACAATCAGTAATACTCCATTATTAATTTCTAATAAAAAGATGTGTGTGTATGTATGTGTGTATGTCTGTGTGTGTTTACCATGTCCCTTTGGATGAGGTAATGTTAGAGGTAGGTTGGAGGGAGAGAAAGACTCCAGGCTTCACTAGATAGGATGTTCCAATTAGAAAAAGAAGTAAAGATAGTTATTTAGACATAATTTACCAATAGGATACTTACAGCAAAAACTTTAGTTTAATGGTTTATAAAATGCTATTTTTCTTTCTAATTTCCCATGGGTCATATGGGCATTTTAGTCAAGGTTGAAGCAAGTAATGGACATTTCAATACAGTATGGGTTTTTCTTTGCTTCATGACTTCATGTTACACTTATTAAGGGCCAATTTTAGCCTATTTATGCATATACATAACTCTTTCCTTTATGAGTAACATTCAGTTCTATAAGAGTTGTATATAGATTTCCAATTAGAGTATTTCTTAATTATTAGAAATATGTTATGTACCAAAGGAATATTGGCCAATCTTACCTGGTACACCTCTAAAGATGCAGATAATAAGTATCAATTTGGGAATGAATTAAAGGGAAAATGTAACAAGAAGTGTTCTGCAGGGGTCAGTTCCCAGTTCAGTGCTATTTAACATTTTTCCAACGACCAGGATGAGAGAATATCAAGTATGCTTATTAAGTCTGCTGATGACATCAAGTGGAAGAAATAGCTGATATCTTGGAGAACAGAACTAGAATTAAAAATGACCATAGTAAGTGTGAATGGTGGTCCAAAATGGAAAGAATGACATTGAATGTATATGCATTCCTGTTGCATACATAATATAGCATATGCAATGTACAGATGAGCTAACAAAGGACAAAGAAAATATAAGCTAACAATAAAACACCATCTTTTAAGATCAGAGAAAATAAATCCAGTTAAGTATTATTTTATTTTGAAGGTCATCTGCCTTTAACCAAAGGTGAGAAAAATAACAACACAACAGCAGCAACAACAATATCTTATTCTGTTTTATATTGCAATAAGAAAATGCTGCAGACTGGATAATTTATTATGAACAGAAATTTATTGGCTCACAGTTCTGGAGGCTGGGAAGTCCAAGATTGAGGGGATAGCACCTGGCAAGGACCTTCTTGCTATGTCCTAATATGGCAGAAGGGCAAAGAGGGGGTGAGAGGGAGTAAAAAGGGGCTGAACTCACCCTTTTTATAAGAAACTCACTCCAGCAATAACAGCATTCATGCATTTATGAGGGCAGTGCCCCACGACCCAGACACCTTCCATCAGGCTCCACCTTCCAACACCACTGCATCAGGGATCAAGTTTCCAACACACGAACCTTGGGGAAACACATTCAAACCACAGCAAAGACAACAATAGAAAGTACTTAGGAACAAATATGAACTATATATGGAAGAATTTGTCTGTAGCCATAGTGGCAAGTCAAAATAGCTACCTAGCACAAAAGTGTCATTTCCTTCTGTCCTACCATTTTATAAAGGAAAATTATCTACTTATGATGATAACACCTTACATGAAAAAGAGAGTAAAACAAGAACATTTAAACATATTTGAATAATCTATGATTTTTGTGCTTTTTAAAAACTTACTCCGATATTTGTACATACATTTTAACCTCATAAAATGTTCCTTTGTAAATTTTTGTTTATGTATGCCTTGTTTCATCAACTAGATTGGATAATTTGGGGATGCAAGGATTGGATCTTTAGCCAGGCAAAAATCATCCAATATAGGAATCATACTTTTCAAGTGCTTATTGGTTTACTAAAGTTTGAAACAGTAGAATTTTCTGTCTAAATTAACTCAGTATTTGAAATAGCATCTGTACAGCCATAACCTGATGCGTCGCCAAGCAAATGGTAACAACAGTGTCTCTTTTATATATTCTAAGTGGTTCCTTTTGGGGACAACAGATTTGTTATATCATGTGAATTTGTCTGCACTGTGAAGGTTATTGTGATCATACCAGCAGTTCTCAAGATCTCAAGCTCATCAAGAGGAGTGTGTGAAGTCAACACTATTTGTATAATGATACTAAGTTGTTATTTTCATTTTCATTCTCTTATAAGTGCATAGTGAATCTTTCTAGACATGTGTTATTGCAACGGATTGAGTGCAAAGTGCATATAAAAACCAAGCTGTCTTCTACTGAACCAGACATTAAGGAGATTTGTGAAACTTTAAAACCTTACCACTTCTCTCGCTAACACTTTTGTTTTATAAAATAGTTATTTTCATAAAACCATTAATATGTAGTGGTCTCACTGTTTTTATTTTCAAATAATGAGTTAGTATTTTTAAATTTCTCACTTTTAATTTCTACTAGAGTAAATGTCAGTAGAAATAACCCACAATTACAAAAGTTCTTTGAGGTCCTCGATAATCTTCAAGCATGAAAAAGGATCGGAGAGCAAAACATTTGTGAACCACTGAATTACCCTAACTGCTTCTAGTTCATTAGAAAGCTCAATTCCAAGAAACCACTTGGAACTCTTCTAGGTTGCCAGGAAGAGAGGTGGATTGGTATAGATCAATAGCTCGCAAATTTGGGTGCACATTGGAATCACCTGGAGAACTTTAAAATGATCATTGATGCCTGGATTTTTTAAAAAATTTATTTATTTATTTATTCATTCATTCATTCATTCATTCATTCATTTCTCATTTGGGTTTCTGCTTAGGCATCAGGATTTTTAAAATTTTCTTGTGTAACTGTATTTTGCAGACAAGGTTAGGTATGCATGAGACAGACCTTCCTTCCTCTATGCTAGTCAAGTGGAAGTTTAGACTTCTAGAACACACTACGGCAATTCCACCCCAAATGAGACAGACTTCAACCAAGCCTTAGATATATCCTATGCTGTCATGACCAGAGCAATGCCTAGATTGTCCTAAGATAATGTATGCCTTTTTTTTTTAACATTGCTTGTGAATTTCAAGTAATTTCTGATTGTCCATATTTTTCATGATTCACAGTACAGAGCTTAACTTATAATAATCATTATAATGGTTTAATGATTAAATTACAATACTAAAGTTAAATATTAAGCTCCCGCCTTTCAACACAATAGCATAGGAAATAATTTGATATCTTGTAAAATTGTAAATGACTCATAAATTTTCCTTTGTTAGATCAAATCTAAGAAGTCGGGCTGAAATTACATTCCTGAAAGAGCATGTTATTTTAACTGTAAATCAAATAACTGGGTGAACTTCACCTCTCATCTGCTATTTGGTTATTAAAGGGTTCAGATATACTGGCTCGCTCATGAAGTGGCCAGTTCCATAAAGTCATAGGATGACAACTTAGGATTTCATAGGGAAACTAGGGAATTTAGGTTTGGGCTCTATAATCCCCACTTATTTTGCTCTCTGCCCTTTTTAATATAAACTGCTCGTATTAAATTTTGTCATATCTGTGAGTTTCTTAATTCTTCCATTCACATGACTGTATATTAGTCATATATACATATACTGTCATTAGTTTGTACTAATTTTATAATCTTCAGTACTCAATATAATAATCACATTTTTAAAAATTAGAGATTGAGATTTAAATAATCAATAGCTTTATAAGAGTGGTTCACTTAATTAGTTAATTGGTTCATTAAAATACTTATAAAAATTACTTTTTTTCCAAAACTTTTATGTTTTGAAGGTTATTATATGGACCATTCACACAAATCTGTGCAAATACTGCTTAAATGCATGTACAACATGGTGTGGTGTTTTCTGAAGAGGTGTGGAATCTTTTGTGAGATAGCATGTACAGATCAAAAGATTTTGTTCCATAAATTGTTTTTCATTTGCAATTAAAAAGAAAAAATTGTTAGATTGATTTTTTTCCATATCTATGCTCAGTTCCAAGTGTTTCTGTATTATGGAATGATTCTTGATGACTTTGGCAGTCTCTCAAAATCCAGTTCACTGCAAAAGAGGCATCTTTTACTAAAAGATTGTTAATAAAATATTAAATTTCCTATTAAAATATTTTGAATAATTATTCTATATGTGAGTTTATGAGGAAAATATAAGAAAACTTTCCTATTATGCACCAAATTAACCCTTTTAAAGTATTAATGCATAATAAGCTGAAGAAAAATATGTTTACTATGCACATACATGTCTCTATATTTTTTATTAGATATCTTTGCATAATTTACATTTTGCATCAATTTCTAAGCAATTAGGGCAGGAAATATCCTGCTTTGTGATTAAAACATGATAATATTGTAAAGTATATCTTGATTTTAGTGTGCCACTTTTTCCCTTTTCTTGATTACTTTTTTTAAATTATAGTATAAGAGATTTTGTGTTTCTTAAACTCCTTTACTCTTTATCATGCTAATTTAACTTACTGTTTATGAACTATAGCCTAATATTTCAGTTCTTTAGTAAATAAGCATGAAGTACTAATTTCCAACCAGTGAAGCTTCTAAACTGTATTATGCACAATTATACAATAGCAATACGGAAAAACTTTGTTTCACAGTAGCGTTCCATGGTTGATATGAAAGTACTCACTAACATAATTCTCTGGCAAGATGAGTGTATGGAATTAAAAAGACAATCACATAATTAATATTTTAGGAATCAATACACAGGTAAAATATATTTATTAAATAGTTTACTAATTCCTTGCTAATCTGGATTCTTTATTGTTACTCCTTATTACTTACTCTTTCATATTTTTTTTTGTTTATTTGTGTACCCTGTATATTGCACAATGGCTTAAACACTATAAAAAAGCAAAGTTTGGCTTATTTCTCCACTTTTGCTACCTTATATTTACAAATCCATTTTGGGGTTTCCTCTAATTTTGTGTTGGCTTATGTTTTGACATCACCAACTGTGTTTTTCTCTTTTTATTTCTTAAGTAGGAAAGAAAATGTTATATTCCTCGTGGTTGCTTTTTCCTTACAGAATTCCCCTGACTCGGCACTGACAGATCTTGATATCCAAGAGGGAGTCTGCTCGCAGGATTAAAGGCAAGAACCTCAATTAGACACTCTCTGATTTCTTCAGATGTTTTTTCTAATCTTTTAATATGGGATTATAGGCAGCTAGAACCTACGTTGCTGTTATAAAAATAGTGAAGACTCTTTGTTCTAAATCATAAGCACTTGGCGTTTTAAAAAGTCTATTTTTCTTAATTTGAATTAATTCTGGTTTAGATGAGGATAATGAACTTTGGTCAGCTCTTTGCGAATCTGAGTACAAAATAGCTTGATGAGCACTGTGAAGCTCACACACTCTCCTCAGTATCTGCTGGAAAACTCCCTCAGAGACTGATTAGCTCACGCTTGTCACAAATAGGGGAGATAATTATGGGGCTTAACAGTCTATGTGGTGGATCTTTTGAGAGGCAATGGGTAGATCTAAGACTGTCTTTGGATCAACCCTAATTCTTATTATTGCAAATATCTTGTGAGGGTTTTTTTTTTTTTTTTTTTTTGTTTGTTTTTTTGTTATGGTTTTTTTTTTTTTTTTTTTTTTTTTTTTTTTTTTTTTTTTTTTTGCACATCCCCAGAGACTAAACATTGTTTCTTCCCGGAGAATGACATCACATTTCTTTTCCAGAAGATAAAATTGTCCAAATTAGATTATCTTTAATTAGTCTAATTTTATGAGCCATTCCATAAACTTTATTGCACCCGTGCTGGCACCATGTTACAAGATTCTTATTGAATGAACTAATCTTTTGCCATGGAAATGATGCTTATAAACAATGTTGCTGATTTCTTTATTGCAATAAAGATTTCCTTCTCTGAAGCTTCAGGTTTCAATAGCTGTTTCGTGGTTCTCAGTAATATCAGATGACTTTGTTCTAATGAGAATGTTGACTTATTCCAAATTTCACTCATTACTAAGTTATTATACTGCAAAATGATTTCATACTGACAAAAAGCAAATAATTGAAGTTTCAGAAAATTTCATTGCTATAAAAAGTTATTCAGGACAATGTTTTCTCCTGTTTTAACATAATGACTATCTCTTTCAAAACAGCTTCAGTTTTAGCCTTGCTTTTTTGGTAACAGAATATGTTGAGGGCTTCTATTTACACACCACATGACAAGGTCCCACACATTAAATGGTAGGTTGTAGACAGATAGATACAACAAACTACCATCTCTAGAAATAATGTACTATTTATTAAATCCATTTTTCCACCTTGGTTGCCATTTGCTTTCAACTTTATCTGGGTGTCTCATTCCTCCCCCAAAATATGCTTAGAATTTAAATAGAATTGTTTCAAATTGAATTTTAAGTTGTTTTAAAATGAATTACAGCCTCTAAATTAGAATTGTTGACAAGATGATCCTGATAATATTTCAAATCATGTGAAAATGGATTGTAATTTAAATTTCCTACCCCTTTAAAACCTGTTAAAATCCTTCATATCGAGTTTCTCACCCTTTAGTTAAAAAATTTCAATTGTTTATGACCTGAGTCAAATTCCTTAACTTTGGGGGTTTTTATGGTCTGATCTTTGTAATTAGACAACTGCAAAATATAGTTTGAAAAGCTCTAGAACACTGTGATTCTATGACAGAAAATTCTGTTGCTCTCTGGAGACTCTTTTATTCCCAGAAAATGTTGTCTAATTGTTCACAATTAAACGAATCAACTTTTGGTAAAGGGCTCATCAGCTTGTTGAGTGATTATGGTAACCTAGAGTTGCAAAAGTTCTGATAGAACTGTTTAAACACAAGATCCAGTTACTGAGATCCTTTTTTTTTTTTTTTTTTTTTTTTTTTTTTTTTTTTTATAATAGGCTTCCACGGTGGGGGGAAAGCTTTCACTTTTAAATGAGATTGGTGACTTTTTCCTTGTATTAACATCTTCAAATTGGAACAAGATAATTATTCCCCCCTCTAAAATATATGAGAGTGAGGATCCTTAATTGCTTCACTCGGTTACAGTGTAAGCAGAGGAAAGAACTTGTTAACATGTTGTTGTATAAAACGGAGGGAAGAACATGTTGTCATATAAAGCAAAGGGAAAAACATGTTGTCCTACCAAAATAAATGCATCTATTTCACAGGATTTTCTATAGAATGAAAAATGAGAGAGGTCATATACTTATTCTTCTTTTATGACTTCACTGGAAAGAAAAATATATATACATTTCAAATATAAAACTTACATTTGATAATTTGCATTTGTAAATTTACTTATTAAAACTAGAAGAAAAAATGAGATGACGATAATTAGCAATTGTGGATGAATTTTAAAAGTAAAAGACTGTTTCATCAGAGAACTTGGAGACTTAATAAAGTGATAAACCACAGTATGTTTTTGGGCACAAAAGCCAGTTCTTCACATTGTCTTCTCTTCGTAGTTTTGCTGTTGTTGCTACCTTTCACCCTTTCTATTACCTTCCTAATATTTGGATTTAAAAGGAAGAACATAGTTGCTGGTTTCTGTCTGACTTGGTTTGCATAACTAGAGAAGACCGACACTAGGTTTTTTCCACAGGGCAATTGAGGCTTAGTCAATCAGACTCAATGAACCACACTTCATTGATTTTTGGATCTGAGCTGCAATGGTGCCGTTACTGTGAGCCACCCTGGTGTAGCTGACCAAGGCCTCTAATCCTCTTAAGCAGCAGTCAAAAAATTGAGATAAAAGCTAGCAATTCAACTTGTTCAAATAACAGATTTGACAAATTAGGAGGGTTCAACCCTACAATGAAAAAATTTCAGTCTTGGAGGTTATGATATGCTATGTTGCAACAACATAGATGAGATAAAAATTAGGTCATTGCAAACAAATGATCAGATATACTAGTAAGAGAAGTAATTTCCTTCATTTGGTAAATAAATGCCATGAAAAAAAGATTACGATATAAATAATATGCTAGTTTAACAGAGCTGAAATCATTAGGACTACAAAGAGTCAAAAATTAAATACTGCAAAATGACTATTTCTGTCTTTTTGCTTGGAAAAAAATGAACATGAAAAATAAAAATAAGGTTTAAAGAAATATTACCTTGCATGTTATGCCCCTTTAACCTAATGACATGTTTAATATACTTCTGTCAACAAATGAAACATAGGAACGTGAGCAGTTTCCAAATCTGTAAATATAAATAGTGGAAATATTTATGCTGCATTGACCATTCAAATGAACTAAGTCCAGCCAAACTTTTTATGTGATAATTATATTCAATTCACTAAATTTCCTCTCCTATTCAGTCAAAATAGTTGAGATTCCTGTTTGAATGGACAAAGACAATGGAAGTTGAATAAAAATTATCTTCTACCCTTGATGCTATCATAGATGTACTCTCAAATCATTATCCCGCAATTTGTTCATAAACAGCATACGATGTCCTTCATATGTATAGGAAGAAGGAAAACCCCTAAAGTTTAATCCTAGCTAACGGTTTATTTTTCTATTTATCTTAAAGAAAGAGAAAGAAACCAAAATATCCATATCAAAAGAAGGCAAAGTACTCTCATTTTTATGAATTTTATACTTATTTGCATGTATGTGAGTACTGCGTACTTCCCAATCATTTCAAATATCTTTTTTCCCTTTTTTCTTTTCTATCTTTGTACACTCAATACTTAAAATAATACCCAGAACATAATAAGTTGCTTGATAATTCCTTTCCTGCTGAATGAATGAACAAATAAAATCAAGTACTTTAACCTAGATGAATTTGAGGAAAGGAAGTTGTTTTATGGGAAATTTTATAGTTTCCATTTCACACTGATAATGACATTATTTCCTTAGGACAAATGATACAACATACTAAGTTTCTACATATTCAGACAATAGATTATTTTCTAATGACTTGAAAGTTAATATTTGGCCAAACTTATCAGTCACTACTTTATGTGGAGTCATTACTACCATATGTGCCTTGTGATCAGATAATCAATCTAATGTGTCTATATATTTCCTTCACCTTACTTAACATGTGATAGGAACGTAACAAATATATAGTTAAATGAATTGATGTGTAAATGAGTAAATAATTGTGTGATCAACTGAGTAATTCCAATATTAGTTGTATCCATTACACAATTGCATTGAAGAACTGTAGCTAATTGGTCCGAATCTGCAGCCTAGGGAGTAAGGGCAGTTGAGGGCAATCAATGCATATTCAATTTAATTCTCCAAACATTTATTGAGCAGATATTGAGCATGTGTTCACTCTCCACAAAATTCTATAGCTGATCCTTTGGGAAGGTACATAGATACGAGGAATTTATGTATAATAAAGAGACGAATGAATAACAAAAATATGCTTGAGACTATATTAAACAGACATGCTTAATTAAGCCACCAGATATTCTACAAAGTGAGGAGGATGAGAGAATATGTATAACTAGTTTTTCAGGTAGGTGCTTGAAATCCTCGAGTGATTTGAGATACAAAGCTGGCCCGGTACCTGCTAAATTTATACTGTTCCTGATTTATTACTTTACTTGACCATCAATCTGTTCTGAGGCCTACTTTTAAATAAAAATACGCTGACGAGAAGTGACACATCAAATTTCCAGTCTTTCCAATATTCGGTGCCTCCTTTCTTTCATTAGAACCATATTCTCCAGCATGGAGGCTTTGGGACTTGGGTCACAAGGAGAAAAACCTACACTAACAAGAGAAAAAATAAATTTAGAAAAACCTACACTAACAAGAGAAAAAATAAATTTAATAGAGGGGATGAGGGTTTGCCAGGAGTAGCTTACCTAATTTCCAGATGTTTGTCCCTAGATGATAGTAGAAGAGGATAATATCATTAGGAGCACAAAGCACTCTCCATCTAGTTCATAGTTTTCCCAGAGTTGGAATATCCCTGCTCTGGGTCATTGAGGGTTTATTGCAAATGAAAATAAAATTAATATATGATTGATGACTTATTAATTTCCTTACCTAACAAAGTTACTTAAACAATACAAACAACAATCATATTTTAATCAAAGAAATTAAAGCCCCAAATAATGACATGCCCTTTGTCTTTGTTAACTTAAAATAGGGGAATGAAATTTGCTAAATCTTGTACTTTCACCATCTATTGAAGAAAACTCCAATACATACTCATCAAATATTCCCAAAGGAGACTTTTCAGGTAAAATATGTCAATATGCTGATCAAATCAATGCAAGTAAGAATAGTACACCTGATTATAGCACTTCAGAAAATGTATATTTATACAATTTAATGAGAATGGAATAATTTGACCAAAATAGAATCCTATTACTGTAGTTCATTATTTGACATCATAAACAAAATTGCCGGAGTCAAAGGTCATTCTTCTTCAATCATAAAATGACAAATAAAGCCTGCTACAGAAATCAGCTCTAAATCACTTTAAAAAATGAATGTGTGACAAGACAAAAAAGCATTTAAATTAGCGTAAAATCACTAAAATCACTAAACAATAGCAGAGTGTTACTATCTGGGGCAAAAAGAAAAATGAAGTATTGCCTCATGGTTGACTTTATGATGCAGGCCCTTTTAGCTAGTCATAAGAAAATGGTGGTGTCCCAACTGCCAATCTTCTCCTTGCATCTTATCTTTTATCACTGCAGTGAGAAGACATACCATTTATTAAATGCTTGTACATGCCAAGTGTTTGCATCCTCACAAGAATCATGCAAGGTAGGTATTATCATCAATATTTTACAAATGTATAAATAGCCAAGCCAGGGGTTGAGTGTAGATCCATTTGATGCCAAAGCTATATATATATATTTTTAATTACTTACTGCTCTCTCTGAATTAAAATGCAAATATTTTATTTCAAATGGAGCATAAACCTTTTGAGATCAATATCTAGAACTAGGCCAGAAGCGGTGGCTCACCCCTGTAATCTCAGCACTTGGGGAGGACAAGGCAGGCGCATCACGAGGTCAGGAGATCGAGACCATCCTGGCTAACACGGTGAAACCCCGTCTCTACTGAAAAAAAAAGCACAGAAAATTAGCTGGGTGTGGTGGCAGGTGCCTGTCGTCCCAGCTACTCCAGAGGCTGGGGCAGGAGAATGGCATGAACCCGTGAGGTGGAGCTTGCAGTGAGCCGAGATAGCACCACTGCACTCCAGCCTGGGCCACAGAGCGAGACTCCGTCTTAAAAAAAAAAAAAAATCTAGAACTTAATAAGGAGGATGGGATGCCCCTCTTTCTTTTGAGGCATAGCACTTGAGAGCTGGGTGACATATAGGGTACCCAGCTATGCAATTTCCACATGTCTTACAAGTGTTTCTTGCCTACGCTTTATCAGGTGCTGTCTGACGCACGGGGGATATAGCAGCGCATACAACTGACAAAAATCTTGGCCTTTGTAGAACTTATATTCTAGTGGGGAAGACAATAAATGAAGTAAATATATATGCTATACTTCAGATGAGAAAAGTGAAGTCACTAAGGCAGGTGAGACTGAGATTTTCATTAGGGTAGCCAGGCCAGTAAAGGGCACTTTTAAATAAAAACCTAAAGTGAGAGAGCAAATTGTGAGGAGAACTGATTGAAACCCATTCCAGGAAGAGGGAACACCAAAACAAACTCTGTGAAACATGAGCCAGCTTGATACATTTATGGGACAACAGGGAAACAAATGAGGCTGGAAACAAGTGAGTGAGAGAATAGCAGAAGATGAATTCAGATGGATGACAGCTAACCACATCATGTAGGGCCTTGTAAGTCGAGAACATACCTGAGCTTTTATTCTGAATAAAATTGGAAGGCATGAGAAAGTATTGAACAAAGGAAATGTATAATTTAACTTTAGTTTGACAGGAGCTCTGCAACTGCTACGTTGGGAGTAGAGTGAAAATGTGCAGAGGCAGAAGCAAGGAGACCAAAAGACTATTGCAATAATCCCAGGAAGATATGACAGTGGCTTGGACAATAAAGGTAGCCTTGGAAAGGAAGAGCAGTGATTGAATTGTGGGTATATCATGGACTTAAATGCAACAGAATTGTCTGACTGATTGGATATGAGATATAAACAGGAATGAATTCAAGTGTGATACAAGTATAGTCACACTTGATTGACTAGAAAAATAGAGTTCCCACTGGCTAAATTCAGGAACATAATACATCAGATTTTCATTGCAAGACATCTGTCACCAAAACCCCACTAGGCGGCAGAGCAAGATGGCCGAATAGGAACAGCTCCAGTCTCCAACTCCCGGTGCAAGCGACACAGAAGACGGGTAATTTCTGCATTTTCAACTGAGGTACTGGGGTCATCTCACTGGGGAGTGCCGGGCAATCGGTGCTGGTCAGCTGCTGCAGCCCGACCAGCGAGAGCTGAAGCAGGGTGAGGCATTGCCTCACCTGGGAAGCGCAAGGGGGAAGGGAATCCATTTTCCTAGCCAGGGGAACTGAGACACACAACACCTGGAAAATCGGGTAATTCCCACCCAATACTGCGCTTTAAGCAAACGGGCACACCAGGAGATTATACCCACACCTGGCCGGGAGGGTCCCACGGCCACAGAGCTTCCCTCATTGCTAGCACAGCAGTCTGTGATCTAACCGCAAGGCAGCAGCGAGGCTGGGGGAGGGGCGCCTGCCATTGCTGAGGCTTAAGTAGGTAAACAAAGCCGCTGGGAAGCTTGACCTGGGTGGAGCTCACAGCAGCTCAAGGAAACCTACCTGTCTCTGTAGACTCCACCTCTGGGGACAGGGTACAGCTAAAAAACAACAGGGGAAGCAGCAGAGGCCTGTGCAGACCCGAACGACTCTGTCTGACAGCTTTGAAGAGAGCAGTGGATCTCCCAACATGGAGGTTGAGATCTGAGAACGGACAGACTGCCTGCTCAAGTGGGTCACTGACCCCTGAGTAGCCTCACTGGGAGACATCCCCCACTAGGGGCAGTCTGACACCCCACACCTCACAGGGTGGAGTACACCCCTGAGAAGAAGCTTCCAAAGTAAGAATCAGACAGGTACACTCGCTGTTCAGCAATATTCTATCTTCTGCAACCTCTGCTGCTGATACCCAGGCAAACAGGGTCTGGAGTGGACCTCAAGCAATCTCCAACAGACCTACAGCTGAGGGTCCTGACTATTAGAAGGAAAACTATCAAACAGGAAGAACACCTATACCAAAATCCCATCAGTAGGTCACCATCATCAAAGACCAGAGGCAGATAAAACCACAAATATGGGGAAAAAGCAGGGCAGAAAAGCTGGAAATTCAAAAAATAAGAGCACATCTCCCCCTGCAAAGGAGCGCAGCTTATCACCAGCAACGGATCAAAGCTGGTCAGAGAATGACCTTGACGAAATGAGAGAGGAAGGCTTCAGTCCATCAAACTTCTCAGAGCTGAAGGAGGAATTACGTACCCAGTGCAAAGAAACTAAAAATCTTGAAAAAAGAGTGGAAGAATTGATAGCTAGAATAATTAATGCAGAGAAGGTCATAAATGAAATGACAGAGATGAAAACCATGACACGAGAAATACGTGACAAATCCACAAGCTTCAGTAACCGACTCGATCAACTGGAAGAAAGAGTATCAGCGATTGAGGATCAAATGAATGAAATGAAGCAAGAAGAGAAACCAAAAGAAAAAAGAAGAAAAAGAAATGAACAAAGCCTGCAAGAAGTATGGGATTATGTAAAAAGACCAAATCTACGTCTGATTGGGGTGCCTGAAAGTGAGGGGGAAAATGGAACCAAGTTGGAAAACACTCTTCAGGATATCATCCAGGAGAACTTCCCCAACCTAGTAGGGCAGGCCAACATTCAAATTCAGGAAATACAGAGAAGGCCACAAAGATACTCCTCGAGAAGAGCAACTCCAAGACACATAATCGCCAGATTCGCCAAAGTTGAAATGAAGGAAAAAATCTTAAGGGCAGCCAGAGAGAAAGGTCAGGTTACCCACAAAGGGAAGCCCATCAGACTAACAGCAGACCTCTCGGCAGAAACTCTACAAGCCAGAAGAGAGTGGGGGCCAATATTCAACGTTCTTAAAGAAAAGAATTTTCAACCCAGAATTTCATATCCAGCCAAACTAAGTTTCATCAGTGAAGGAGAAATGAAATCCTTTACAGATAAGCAAATGCTTAGAGATTTTGTCACCACCAGGCCTGCCTTACAAGAGACCCTGAAGGAAGCCCTAAACATGGAAAGGAACAACCGGTACCAGCCATTGCAAAAACATGCCAAAATGTAAAGACCATCGAGGCTAGGAAGAAACTGCATCAACTAACGAGCAAAATAACCAGTTAATATCATAATGGCAGGATCAAGTTCACACATAACCATATTAACCTTAAATGTAAATGGACTAAATGCTCCAATTAAAAGACACAGACTGGCAAACTGGATAAAGAGTCAAGACCCATCAGTTTGCTGTATTCAGGAGACCCATCTCACATGCAGAGGCATACATAGGCTCAAAATAAAGGGATGGAGGAAGATCTACCAAGCAAATGGAGAACAAAAAAAAGCAGGGGTTGCAATCCTAGTCTCTGATAAAACAGACTTTAAAACATCAAAGATCAAAAGAGACAAAGACGGCCATTACATAATGGTAAAGGGATCAATTCAACAGGAAGAGCTAACTATCCTAAATATATATGCACCCAATACAGGAGCATCCAAATTCATGAAGCAAGTCCTTAGAGACTTACAAAGAGACTTAGACTCCCATACAATAATAATGGGAGACTTCAACACTCCACTGTCAACATTAGACAGATCAACGAGACAGAAAGTTAACAAGGATATCCAGGAATTGAACTCATCTCTGCACCAAGCGGACCTAATAGATATCTATAGAACTCTCCACCCCAAATCAAGAGAATATACATTCTTCTCAGCACCACATCGCACTTATTCCAAAATTCATCACATAATTGGAAGTAAAGCACTCCTTAGCAAATGTAAAAGAACAGAAATTATAACAAACTATCTCTCAGAACACAGTGCAATCAAGCTAGAACTGAGGACTAAGAAACTCAATCAAAACCGCTCAACTACATGGAAACTGAACAACCTGCTCCTGAATGACTACTGGGTGCATAATGAAATGAAAGCAGAAATAAAGATGTTCTTTGAAACCAATGAGAACAAAGATACAACATACCAGAATCTCTGGGACACATTTAAAGCAGTGTGTAGAGGGAAATTTATAGCACTAAATGCCCACAAGAGAAAGGTGGAAAAATCTAAAATTGACACTCTAACATCACAATTAAAAGAACTGGAAAAGCAAGAGCAAACACATTCAAAAGCTAGCAGAAGCCAAGAAATAACTAAGATCATAGCAGAACTGAAGGAGATAGAGACACAAAAAACCCTCCAAAAAATCAATGAATCCAGGAGTTGGTTCTTTGAGAAAATCAACAAAATTGACAGACTGCTAGCAAGACTAATAAAGAAGAAAAGAGAGAAGAATCAAATAGACGCAATAAAAAATGATAAAGGGGATATCACCACGGACCCCACAGAAATACAAACTACCATCAGAGAATACTATAAACACCTCTACACAATCAACTAGAAAATCTAGAAGAAATGGATAATTTCCTGGACACTTACACTCTTCCAAGACTAAAGCAGGAAGAAGTTGAATCCCTAAATAGACCAATAGCAGGCTCTGAAATTGAGGCAATAATTAATAGCCTACCAACCAAAAAAAGTCCAGGACCAGATGGATTCACAGCTGAATTCTACCAGAGGTACAAGGAGGAGCTGGTACCATTCCTTCTGAAACTATTCCAATCAATAGAAAAAGAGGGAATCCTCCTTAACTCATTTTATGAGGCCAACATCATCCTGATACCAAAGCCTGGCAGAGACACAACAAAAAAAGAGAATTTTAGACCAATATCCCTGATGAACATCGATGCAAAAATCCTCAATAAAATACTAGCAAATCAGATTCAGCAGCACATCAAAAAGCTTATCCACCATGATCAAGTGGGCTTCATCCCTGGGATGCAAGGCTGGTTCAACATTCGCAAATCAATAAACGTAATCCAGCATATAAACAGAACCAAAGACAAGAACCACATGATTATCTCAATAGAAGCAGAAAAGGCTTTTGACAAAATTCAACAGCCCTTCATGCTAAAAACGCTCAAGAAATTCGGTATTGATGGAACGTACCACAAAATAATAAGAACTATTTATGACAAACCCACAGCCAATATCATACTGAATGGGCAAAAACTGGAAAAATTCCCTTTGAAAACTGGCACAAGACAGGGATGCCCTCTCTCACCACTCCTATTCAACATAGTGTTGGAGGTTCTTGCTAGGGCAATCAGGCAAGAGAAAGAAATAAAGGGTATCCAGTTAGGAAAAGAAGAAGTCAAATTGTCCCTGTTTGCAGATGACATGATTGTATATTTAGAAAACCCCATTGTCTCAGCCCAAAATCTCCTTAAGCTGATAAGAAACTTCAGCAAAGTCTCAGGATACAAAATCAATGTGCAAAAATCACAAGCATTCTTATACACCAGTAACAGACAAACAGAGAGCCAAATCATGAATGAACTTCCATTCACAATTGCTTCAAAGATAATAAAATACCTAGGAATCCAACTTACAAGGGATGTAAAGGACCTCTTCAAGGAGAACTATAAACCACTGCTCAGTGAAATAAAAGAGGACACTAACAAATGGAAGAACATACCATGCTCATGGATAGGAAGAATCAATATCGTGAAAATGGCCATACTGCCCAAGGTTATTTATAGATTCAATGCCATCCCCATCAAGCTACCAATGAGTTTCTTCACAGAACTGGAAAAAACTGCTTTAAAGTTCATATGGAACCAAAAACGAGCCCGCATTGCCAAGACAATCCTAAGTCAAAAGAACAAAGCTGGAGGCATCACACTACCTGACTTCAAACAATACTACAAGGCTACAGTAACCAAAACAGCATGGTACTGGTACCAAAACAGAGATATAGACCAATGGAACACAACAGAGTCCTCAGAAATAATACCACACATCTACAGCCATCTGATCTTTGACAAACCTGAGAGAAACAAGAAATGGGGAAAGGACTCCCTATGTAATAAATGGTGCTGGGAAAATTGGCTAGCCATAAGTAGAAGCTGAAACTGGATCCTTTCCTTACTCCTTATATGAAAATTAATTCAAGATGGATTAGAGACTTAAATGTTAGACCTAATACCATAAAAACTCTAGAAGAAAACCTAGGTAGTACCATTTAGGACATAGGCATGGGCAAGGACTTCATGTCTAAAACACCAAAAGCAATGGCAGCAAAAGCCAAAATTGACAAATGGGATATGATTAAACTAAAGAGCTTCTGCACAGCAAAAGAAACTACCGTCAGAGTGAACAGGCAACCTACAGAATGGGAGAAAATTTTTGCAATCTACTCATCTGACAAAGGGCTAATATCCAGAATCTACAAAGAACTCAAACAAATATACGAGAAAAAAACAAACAACCCCATCAAAAAGTGGGCAAAGAATATGAACAGACATTTCTCAAAAGAAGACATTCATACAGCCAACAGACACATGAAAAAATGCTCATCATCACTCGCCATCAGAGAAATGCAAATCAAAACCACAATGAGATACCATCTCACACCAGTTAGAATGGCAATCATTAAAAAGTCAGGAAACAACAGGTGCTGGAGAGGATGTGGAGAAATAGGAACACTTTTACACTGTTGGTGGGATTGTAAACTAGTTCAACCATTATGGAAAACACTATGGCGATTCCTCAAGGATTTAGAACTAGATGTACCATATGACCCAGCCATCCCACTACTGGGTATATACCCAAAGGATTATAAATCGTGCTGCTCTAAAGACACATGCACACATATGTTTATTGCAGCACTATTCACAATAGGAAAGACTTGGAATCAACCCAAATGTCCATCTGTGACAGACTGGATTAAGAAAATGTGGCACATATACACCATGGAATATTACGCAGCCATAAAAAAGGGTGAGTTTGCATCCTTTGTAGGGACATGGATGCAGCTGGAAACCATCATTCTTAGCAAACTATCACAAGAAGAGAAAACCAAACACCGCATGTTCTCACTCATAGGTGGGAACTGAACAATGAGATCACTTGGACTCGGGAAGGGGAACATCACACATCGGGGCCTATCATGGGGAAGGGGGTGGGAGGGATTGCATTGGGAGTTATACCTGATATAAATGACGAATTGATGGGTGCTGACGAGTTGATGGGTGCAGCACACCAATATGGCGCAAGTATACATATGTAACAAACCTGCATGTTATGCATATGTACCCTAGAACTTAAAGTATTTAAAAAAAAAAATTAAAAAAAAAAAAAAACCCACTAGGCACACAGTGTCTAACGGGTAGCAGCAAAGTACTATAGGACCAATCTTACCATGCCATGCCAAAGGCTTTGTTTTTATTGCTCACGTATTTTCCCTACAATAACTATAGAACCATAGGTCTACCTCTTTTACTGAGGTTCAGCTACCTTTAAAATTGGGGTAAAGTTGTGAATTCTTTCCCCAGAAAGATAAGATTTGTCAAAACATACAGAAACTTGCATATTCCATTGCCAGGGCTGTGGATGGAGGCGTTTCACAGAATTTGTAAAGACATCTATGGGTTCCTGTTTAAGAAGCTCTGCCAATAGGTTCTTCAACAGGAATTCTCCTATCTATCTTTTGAGAAGCTACTCACCTTTGCTTCTAAAGCAAGTGCTATCCACAGCCTGGTCTGTGTTTTACTTATCACCAATAGGTTTCTTCATGAGATCATTTGTGTCATGATGAAGAGCTAGTTGCATCCCTGACCACAGTATGAATTTTCAGCTTCCTGCAAGCAAGTTCTTTAATAGCTGAAAAACACCTCACTGTTTATCAGAATAATTTATTTGAGAATGAATTTCCATTACTACTCCTTATCACTTAATAAGTTATTTCCTTCTAAGTGCCCCCAATAGGGTTAGAATCTGCACAATCTTATGATTTAACTTATTTTCCAGGGCTCCAGAGGGGCAAAATAAGAGTTTGGGAGTTAATGATAATTATTATATCTGTTTCAAAAATTTACTCTACCCCTAAACTTTTATTTCGGTTAATTAACCCAATGACTAACGACTACTAAGTACACTAGGTATCACCAGTGTGCTAACTAAGTGCACAAGATAAGGTGAAAAAATGCGAGAATAATACAATCTACTTGAAGAAATAAAATATAAACATCCAAAATGTTTAATATGAACTTCCTTGTTTGGCTACGTGGTGAAAGAGTTGCTGAAAATAATGACTAATATGACTTCAAATATGGAAAGCAAACCTCTCAGCATCTTCACCCTCCCTGCTTTCACAGAGTTGCTTATGTCTAAGGTCACCACTCATCTGCCCTTCTATTAAATGGAGGCTACTAATTTCCCAAGCTTCCTGAACCTTTGATCAAGATGTCAATTAAGTATCCATCCAACTCTCTACTGACATTATTTTTCAGTACTGCTAAGGTTCTACTTCCCCACCCATTTGAAAATTTTCATTTGCAAAACAAAAAACAAAATTTACAGAAGTCACTACACTATATCATAATTGCAAAAAAAAAAGTTACAGAGTAAAAACGAAAGTATAGCAGGTTTGCCCACCATTTACACATGGTTGCATGTGGTTGGTTGTATGCTCTTTGAAACTCTAACTAAACTGACCTGCAAGCAAGTAAACTGTTAATAGGAAGAAAGCTTTGAAGTCTGAATTACCTTTAGGTTTGACTATCTTCTCTACCAGAAGACTTGCTCCCATATGGAGGGGAACATAGTCATTTTATTCATAGTTGAAGCCTCAGAGCTGAAAGCAGGGTTTTGTATATGTTAGGGCATTACTCAATTAATTTTTTGCAGTTGCCTGCCTACTTATTCTCTAGACTTATTTTATTTTCTTAGGAAAAATCTAAACCATGATCTCTATTACCACTATAGTGGTCATGTTTTGTACCACATGATTCCACCTCTTTCCCATGCTTGCTAACAATTCTCCTACCTTTTGAGAGGCCACTCCTCTTCCATTGTCAGTTATTTGGAGGAGAGAGAGGGTTGATTTACCTCTCAAATTAATGGCTGGGTTCTAATGAGCTTAAGCAAATTTTTGTCTGTTTGTTTTTTCAAATAATTTCAATTCCTGCCCTAGCCCCTGTGGTTGGTTTAGAAATGGATCTGTAATTTCTCCTGAAGCCTATGAGATAAAAGTTTCTGAGAGAGAAAAGTTATTTCTTCCTTGGGATCTGCTAGAAGTGCTCATTCTCTTCCCTGGGAATAGTTGATGTATAGATAATTGATCTGGTACTATAGCAGGCTTTGTTAATACTATGAGAGGAAAGTCTGGATTTGCCAGGAGTCTACCATATGGAATGTGAGAATAAAACCAACTATAAATAAGACAAAAAGAACCCCTGCACTCACAGAGCTTGTATCTACTATATACATGAATTGTCATTGTGGATTTTATAGTATTCTAAAAATCATGTGAAGTAATACATCTTTATTAAGTCAGTTTTACTTTGTCACTTATAGCACAAAGAATCCTAACTGATGCAGTACCTTGCCAATGAACTTCCTTTTTTCTCCCTGAGACAACTTGAACTCGTTCTTTTTTCTTGCAACTAAAAGACCCCTGACTAAAACACAATGGTTGAGAAGAAGGAAAAGATATTCTCAGCTGGAATAGCAGAGCTTCAAGGAAGGTGGGGCTTGATGCTGGCTTCTAAGGGTGTGTTAAGAATAGCTCTTATTTATTTAAAAAACCATCTATGAACTAGAGTTTTTTATTTCTCATCTCTACTCCCCACCTCATTGTTGAAACGCATTATTAAACACATTTTACAGATGCGAAAACTGAAGTTATATGCATCTAAATGACTCAAAATAATATAACTAGTTAGTGACATAGCTGGGATTAAAAATTGGTTGGCTCTAGTGCTAATCATGACTGCATTGTGCTGACTCTGGACTGAGTTAGACACATACTGTTTATCAAAGGCTTTAGGTTATTGACTTTTGGGTATAAAAATATAATTCCTTTGCTTGAACCTGAGAGATGGAGGTTGCCCTGAGCCGAGATCGCACCACTGCACTCCAGTCTGGGTGACACAGCAAGACTCCGTCTCGAAAAAGAAACAAACAAAAAGAACGTAATTCTTCACATAATTCTGTATTATGCAGGATGGCCCCATCCATACATTGAAAGATATTTAGAATCCCTGGACTCCTCGTTATATGTTAATAGAGGTCCCTGTTCACTTAAGATTCAAAATTGCCCTACCTATTTCCAAATAACTTCCTAAGTGGCAGGATTAGGCCCAGTTGAGAAATACGGGTGGTAGATGAGAACAAGAGAGCACATTTTAGATGTGAATGAAGTTTAAGTTAAGAGAAATAAATTTGCAGGCAAAGTTTAACAGACTCGAATATCCTGGCCTTGGTCAAAATGTACATCATAACTGGGCACAGTGGTGCACACTTGTAATTCCAGCTACTGGGAAGGATGAGGCAGGAAGATACCTTGAGCCCAGGTGTTTGAGACCAGCCTGGAGAACACAGTGAGATTCTGTCTCAAAAAAGGAAAAAAAGAGTATATCACAAGATGTAGTAGAAGACAATACTAGAAAGACAGGTACAAGGTGGTGAACAGCTTTCATTGACACATTTTTCAGACATTCTTTAACAGATGACAGGAAGCCGTTGAAGGTAGCACAAAGTTGCATTAAGTTCAGCTTTTAGAGTCATGCAGAGTTTGATCTAATTCCAGTTCCCTCACATCTACCCACTCATTATTTAATCCATTCATTCAATCTATATTTTTGATAACCTATTGCATGCCAGGCACCTTGTTAGGTGCTGAGGACTCAATGAATGACAATCATAGCTCCTGCCCTTATGGAATTTATAGACTACTATATACATAAATTGCCTATTGTTTATTATGTACATATACTACACATATAATAAACATTAGTCTACATGGAGTTTACAGCCAACTACATATATTATAGACCTTTCAAAGCTTCAGTTTCCTGTATTAAAGATAGGACCTATTATATAATACTTTTTGTGAGAATTGGCAATAATGCCTGTAACATATCTGGAACACATGTGCTCAATTAAGTGTGGCCCTGTAGAAAAGGAATATGTTGAAAAGTTTTTTTTAAAAAAAATTCTGTTGAAGAAAACTTTTCAACATATTCCTTTTCTACAGGGCCACAGAAAAATTCTGTTGGAACACCTGTAATCCCAGCACTTTGGGAGGCTGAGGTGGGTGGATCACGAGGTCAACAGATTGAGACCATTCTGCCAAAATGGTGAAACCCTATCTCTACTAAAAATACAAAAATTAACTGGGCAAGGTGGTATGTGCCTATAGTCCCAGCTACTTGGGAGGCTGAGGCAAGAGAATTGCTTGAACCCGGGAAGCAGAGGGTGCAGTGAGCCCCAAGACTGCACCACTGCATTCCAGCCTACGTGACAGAGCGAGACTCCATCTCAAAAAAAAAAAAAAAAGAAAAAGAAAACAAGGAAAAAAGATTCTGTTGAAAATTGTTATGGTTGTCAATATTCGGTAATGATGTAAAAACATATTATCTTTTATTTTCCTATTTGGAATGGGAGAGGAGGGGTAAATGTGCATCATTAAGAGGACATATGCTTATGAAATGTTTAGTACCTGCTTAATATCTATATAGTTCTCCCCAAATCCCACAACCATCAAGAGGAGAAAAGCCTATAGATAATAGGATTTCACCTAAAGCCAAATTAGTGGTTCCTTGAGGCCATTTTCAACCTTCTCAATGTGTTTGCCTTAAAATAACTTGTTTATATACCTATTTCCCATGTTAAAATGAGGATTTGTTGTGAGAAAGATTGTATATTTCTAACCCCAATGCTTGGATAATAAATGCTTCATTAATTAAAAAAAATGAAACTCTTCTTGTAGCTTTTTACCAAGTACTACAATTCCTTTTAAATTTGTGCTGGCACTATGTCTCTCAGAGACACAATGAGCAGGTTTTCTGCACAGTTTTTGTGAACACAGAGTGTACAAGAACTACATCTTTGTTGCTTTAAACTATTGAGATTTCTGAGATGTTTCCATAGCATAATGTAGTCTATCCTAATTTTATATTATAATTGGAAATTTTCCGAAGATTTTGAGATTTAGGAATGCTAAATATTTAAGTGCTTCATGCCAATCTATCCAAAATATTTTTCTGAGATTGTCTAGAAGATATCTGCTTTAAAGTGCTAATTCATGCAAAAGAGTATTGTATAATGTAAGTTGTCAAAATGGGATACGTTAACAAAAATTCATTTTTCACCTTTTATTTTTAACCAGGTTAGCTATTGGAGTTGCATGTATGCAACTATGCATATATAGTGTCTGTCTCATTCATTATAAATTGTTAAAAATGTTTCCAGCCTAATAAAAAACATAGCATTTCAAAAACAGTTAAAATTATTTAAAAAAACTAAGTTATGCTAGCAAATGCAGGTATTTAACTGTAGCTCTCCTTCAAGAGTAAACTATAGAAACCCTAGAGGTAATTGACTCAGAAAAGGGAACTGGTGGTATTAAGCCTACCCTATTCTTTGCTCTTTTGACATTACTTTTTTTCTTCAGTTCAAGACAAAATTCATAAAACAAAATTTTTGTCCAAATATGAGTGGTTCATTTTTCTAACAGCCTAGAAGGGATGATCTCCTAAAGCAAAAAATAATTTTAGAAAATGCAAACTCTTATTTCCTCAGTGGTCACATGTGTGTTTCCCTCTCTTCTATTCCAGAACATTCCTCTTTGTCTCTGGATTTTAATAACACAGCCCTACCTAGCACAGAGCTTGGTCTAGGGTGAGCACCTGACTGAGATGGACCAGTTATAGAACCTCCTTCCTGCTGAGATGAAGCTGTTACACAGGGGTGAAGGAAAAATGAGAAGTAGAGAAGGGATTGATAACATTCAAGTCGCTGATGCCTGGGTTGCTGTTTCATGCCTATTGTTCTGGCAGTTTCATTATAAGAGCCAATATATTCCATGTTTTGCCTAATTTAATTTTAGTCATGGCAGCAACACTTGACAATCAAGGCAGTCTCACATCCTAACGAGCACAACTATACAGTTTTAAAATTGACTTTCCTGGCCGGGCGCGGTGGCTCAAGCCTGTAATCCCAGCACTTTGGGAGGCCGAGACGGGCGGATCACGAGGTCAGGAGATCGAGACCATCCTGGCTAATAAGGTGAAACCCCGTCTCTACTAAAAAATACAAAAAAACTAGCCGGGCGTTGAGGCGGGCGCCTGTAGTCCCAGCTACTCGGGAGTCTGAGGCAGGAGAATGGCGTAAAACCCGGGAGGCGGAGCTTGCAGTGAGCTGAGATCCGGCCACTGCACTCCAGCCTGGGCGGCAGAGCAAGACTCCGTCTCAGAAACAACAACAACAACAACAACAACAAAAAAAAAACAAAATAAAATTGACTTTTCTGTCACCCACTTATTTCACTCAATCAAAAAATTAGATGAATAAAGTGAAGCTAGTGGAATTAGACCAGTGAAATTAGCACATGTCAGAAACATCTGGAGTTTGATTATAAACACAGATTGCCAGAACCCTACCTACCTAATGAGTTTCTGATTCAAGGTCTGTGGTCAGGGGAGGAGGGCTGAGAATTTACATTTCTAATAAGTTCTCAGGTATTGATGGCCCAGATTCCATATTTTGAGAACCACTAAATTTTATTAAAGTTACCATACAACATTATACTGTCTTCCCAAAATGGAATTCCTGGAGCTCCATGCAATAATACGTAACAGGTTTTACTGCATAAAAAAAGAGGAACATTATTCAGGATACTTGATTAAATTATAACATAAAAAGACAATGTAACTGTAGGACCCCTCCAAACCTTTAGTATACTACTATGCAAATCTTTAAGAGGTGGAATATAGTACAAAATGTTTCCCAAACTTGTCTGACTTTGGAAACCCACTCGTTTATTGCAAAGTATGTCTTAGAATTAGTGTTCTATGGATTGTATAGAAAATACTCTGAAATACATAGATTTTAAGAAAGCAAATGTTTCTTAGGAACCAGTAAGGAAAGAACTTCTGAAACAGAAGTTGGAAACTGATACTGTCAAAAACTGTAGCTAAACAACGTGTTAAAAGACATGTGCTTCAGGAGATCGAGACCATCCTGGCTAACACGGTGAAACCCCGTCTCTACTAAAAATACAAAAACTAGCCGGGCGAGGTGGCGGGCGCCTGTAGTCCCAGCTACTAGGGAGGCTGAGGCAGGAGAATGGCGTAAACCAGGGAGACGGAGCTTGCAGTGAGCTGAGATCCGGCCACTGCACTCCAGTCCGGGCGACAGAGCGAGACTCCGCCTCAAAAAAAAAAAAAAAAAAAAAGACATGTGCTAAGCTAGATGATTACTTATATATGCATATGTATAAAACTAAAGAAATTGAATTTCATAAAATTCAGGCAGTGGCATGCACAAATTTTTAAATATAAAGCTGGACACTTTACAATTGTATTATTATCCTTCCTTTCTTCTTTTAAATAACAACAGCTAGACAATTTCCAATCATTTCCAGCTTCAGTTGTACTTCTCTGCTGGATAAAGGACAGGAAGCCTTTGAATTGAATCAAGAGCTTGGTTATTAGTGACACTCATAATCTGTTGTGTAGCACAGAAACACTGGAAGCACAGCAATGACCCATGTAGGAGCAAGGGCTGCCACTCTTCAATAGCTCAATTCCCCTCAACAATAAGTAGGAGCTGAGTTTAGCACAGATGAAATCAACAGGTTGTAGAAAGAAAACAACAACAACAACAACTAAAATTTCCATTAAATCAAGTTTACCTCTCTGGACTGGGCTGCAGATAAAACAGCTAAAACAGATGTCTGGTTGTAAAAGTCTTTAAGAAAAAGAATTGTTTTAAATTAAAACATTCTTAAGGCCTTGATCTTTAAATTTGTTTAATAGTATTTTCAATAGACATTTTTGTATCTTAGATGTTAATAAGATGTTATAAACTATGTTTCCTTCTCTTACATTGATTTAAAGAACAATAATGAACCACATATAGAATTTTCCTCTCTTTCAATCAATGTACATATTGAAAGACTTCTCCTGGGTAAAGTGTAAGGTAAGAAACTTCCTAAGTAATTCGAAGTCTCTGGACAAAGAAACTAAATCACATCACGTAACAATTAAGTTGACCAAAAAAAAAAAAAAAAAAAAAAAAAAAAAAAAAAAGAGTCTTATGAATCTTGTTCCGGGGAAATCTGAGTATTTAAGACGTGACTGAGAGAGCCTAGAGCCCTAGAGAGCACAGAAAGTCCCAGAGGGAGTCCAGTAAACCCCAGAAGCATTTGAACTTGCAACTTTTTCTTCTCATCAAAAGTGAAATAAGTGTTCTCTCAGACAAGTCATGGGACAAGATTTCATTACAAGCCATGAAGGTTTATATATATGGATTCACACCTTACATGATGTTCTGATGGTGAATCTCTAAATATTAGAAGCACCCTTAAAACTTGTTGTGCTTACCCAGAGGGTCTAGCAAGTAGAATCATCCATAAATCAAAGGAATATGCAAATTATAAAAAAAGGTGAAAATTCAGCAGTTCAGTGGATTTGATGAACATTTCAAACTAGTTTTTAAACATTAAAGATTCAATATGATGGAAAAAAGCTAACACAAGAAATTTAATTCTTTACTGATAATGTTTACTTGTCAATACTTTTCCCTGCAGTGGAATTTTATCTACAAATGTGTACATTTTGAAACAATAGCTAAGAGGAATTTGTAGAAATTTAACATAGAAATTTAGACTTAATGATTAGTTATTTTAGAGCAAAGTTACATTTTTATGTATAGTCGCTAATGATACTTTCCCAGAATGGTGTGATAAAAAGGGAATTAGGTACCTTTGGAAAACCCTACGACAATATTAAAAAAAAAAAAAAAAGTGGGCTAAAATACCTAAATCTACCTACTGTGGATTCCATTTTGTCACTTGTAAAAAGAAGTAATTGGCCTGGAAGAATCCTAAGGGCCCTCACGTCACTAAGAAGTTATATAGTAGTAATTATTCTAAAAAAATTACTGGAGTAATTATGGTAGTAATTTTTTTCATCAAAATAAATTGCAGATAATTCCACCTCAATTAGGGTGGGTCATTTCAAAATTTGGAACCTACGGTCTTAGAAACAGAGTCAATCACTGTGGATTTAAACAAAACACAGACGGGGTTACAGCATCCAAATACATTTTATCTATCGATACTCATTTATTTCTAATAGTCCTTTTTTACTATTTATAACCTATTGAACATGTCATAGTCTCTAAAATAAAATAAGATTGTTTTTGAAATACATGTATTAAGTGGACTATAACAGAATTAAGAACATTATATAGTGAAATAATAGGGAGTTACAGTTCTTAAAAGATATATAAATTGAGACTTCAATGGGACACAGTATGATAATTACCAGAATAAATGTAGGACTAAATCAAATCTCTTGTCTCATCAGAAAGTACATGGGACTACAAAGACAGGAAGTAGTTACTGAACTGAATTGCTTTACATGATTATTTCAGGTGGTAGTGAAGTGGTAGACACCATAAAGTCATTAACACTAAATCTTGCCAGAGATGACAAAATAATTTAAGATGCCACACTTCCCACCTCCAGGGCCTTCAAGGGAGATGGGGGGACAAACAAAAACAAGCAAATATTTCGCTCTGAGTCCATATGTAAGCATATCTGTACATGCAGGCATATATAAGTCATGACTCCCAGCAAGAAGACCGCAAGCCTGTGTGCCCAGTCGTGGAAAACCGAGCTCATATTTTCAAAACGAAGACATACTGGGCAGCGGCAGGAGGTCTGACAGAGAAGCAGCACCACTTTAAAAACTGGAGGCACACGTGCTGTTGCCTCCTCCACAGAAGGACGGTTCTAGCAAGAGAATACGGGGTGGGATCGAAAACTTTGCAAAAGTCACATAATCAATGGGCAAGCACCTCTCTTCCCCTGGGTATGAGCACCTCCAAGGAATGGAAGCTCACACAGGAGACAGGAGCCCCCCTGGGTATGAGCACCTCTAAGGAATGGAAGCACAGACAGGAGACAGGAACCCCCCTGAATATTCTAGGTCCTAGAGTCCAAGGGCTTGCTGTTTCTTCTCTATTTTCCATCATCAGAACAGAAGAATTTTGTAATTAGATGTGGATATTGAGCTTTAAACATTATCCCCATCTTTATCCTCTGATGGAAATGTAATTCCCACTCACTTTATTTTAATGACGTCTTTGATTTTTTCAGAGAATGGAAAAGTTAGAATCTTTAACTTTTGACTAAAAGAATTATCTAGCCAAAACCACTTTACTTTGCTTTGCTTTACTTTACTTTACTTTACTTTACTTTACTTTACTTTACTTTACTTTACTTTACTTTACTTTACTTTACTTTACTTTCACTTTACAGGTGAGGGCACTGATATCAAGAAAAGAAACTTTCCAGAGCCCTTTCTCCAGTTTCTTTCCTCTAAGTCAATGCTCTGTGATCTGTATCACTTTATTAAGATATCTTATCATACATATGCTTCATTAAAAATTAAAAACTGCTTGTTGCCACCAATATGAGATTGTATACTCCTAGATTTTTTTTAGAATTGATATCCCTCTCTTTTAGGTCCTAACAACCTAAGTTACCTAGTATATAAAATTTAAGAGATCAGGGAGGTGATCTTATCCTAATAATCTTGAGGGCACACTGATTTCCTTTTATATCTACTCACTGCAAGGGATGAAAAGTGGCTTAAACTTGGCCAAGGCAGAAGGCAGATGGACAAAGAACTTTTGGGGCTTTGGGTATAGCCTTTAGATTGATTGTTCAATCAGGAATATAGTTCCAACACTGTCCCCACAAAGATCTATACAATATTTGTTCTATGTTATGTTCTTTCTTAAAGTTACAATAAAAAGAGGTCTCTTACACAATGCCCAGAGTCCACAGGTAACAGCGGTTGAGGAAGAAGCCGGACTCAGTGTAAAAGGGAAGCTGAAACTCAGAGCAGGCATTGCAGGTTTGCATATAAAATTAGAGCAACACTATAAGGAAATATGTAGCCCAAGGTTATGAGACATCAGTGATTCATTTATCAAGAAAAAAGGAAAAAAAAAGAAATATCTCATTGAATATTATGGGTCTCAAATTTTGCAATAGATTTATGACTTTATTTTAGTAAAGAGGGTAATAACAATGTCAGTTATGATGCCATATTTTATATATGTAAGTATGCCTATAGTTAATAGAATTCATCAGGCAGTGGGTTTGGGTACTATTTAAAACATGGGTCAGAGGGACATTAATTCTATTCAAAGTGTCCATCTGTTGCTGCCCAACTTGCACGGAGGGTTGCATAGCAACCCATGGTACTGCATGGATATGGTTGGCCTCCCCCTGTTGCTTTTGTTTGCCCTCTGAGAGAGTTGCCCTTGATGGAGAAACAGTAGGTGTTCTTTTATTTATATATTTATTTATTTTTTTGGCTGGAGCCTGGCCTGGTGAGTGGGGGCTCATTATAGCCTGCTGAGCTAGATAGCATTGTGAGGCAATATCTGACATATGAATGTAATTTATCTTCCTGGCATGATTCTTCGTCCCAAACTGATCCCCAAATTCCTAGGACTGTGGAAGTACAGCAATTAAAAAGAAAGTATCAGTACCTTTTACTGGTATACACAGGAAAAACACACAACAGAGCAGGAGGAGAGAAGGGTTCGGAAGTTTGACTCCATTTTGTGGCACTTAGTCAAAGTTATAATATTCAATTTCAGCATATTTCTGAGCATCTGGTTTTTTTCAAATGTATATACCATGAAATTTGTTAAATGAAAAGATTACTTAGGAAATCAGATGTTCTTAAAGACCTCCTTGCAACTTGTATTAGTTCTAAATACAGTACTTACATTTTCTTGAACATTATTACATGTTTCAGCTACTCAGTAAAACTTGCAATGAATCTAAGCATCTGTAATCTTACATAAAATAAGCATTCACTTGGCTTACATTATTGCCAGTATCAGCTGTAATTTCAAGGTGGACCAAACAGCTCCTGTCTCCTCCTTGGACATCGTGTCTATGACTATGGGCCACTGATAAATAAGTCTTAACAGATCATCAAGATTCAAAACTATTAATAAAGTGCCCTTGAATAAAGAAAATATTTTGAAAGAACTGATAACAGCATATTTCTAGAGAAACTGCTACAGTGCACTAGTAGAAGAATGTAATCAGGACACCAGAATATTTTCTGTTTGTCAGTTATTATAACTCAACTTAGCTGTTTATACTGTTTTTCATGGCACAGTTTGAGAGATGCTTTTAAAAAAGTCTCTGACACATCTATTTCAACTTTAAACAATTTTAACATCTAATTCTTTCAGTTGATAATCTTTAAGCTAACTTTTAATAAAGATCTGACTGCCAAGGCAAACTTGAGCACACTTCCAATGTATTTTCTGAAGGAGATAGCTAATATGAATAATATTCTCACCTTCATTGTTATTAAAACTCTAGTTTGCAGATGCTGGATTTCTTAGTCATATAGTCTCTGTATGACCAGAATTGCTTGTTTTCCTATGTGTCCGAGAAATTGCAAAGGCCTTGAGCAGAGACAGATCTCTGATACGGGGCTGGCTCACAGTCAGATATCAGGTAAATTCCGATATATATCTTCATTGACTTTTGGTTAGGTGGCCATATATTTCATTCTCTACACTTAGTCCCTTTTGAGAATGAATGTGGGTCTAAACACACAGAAGACCAGAACAACTGATGTAAACAAAGACATTTTTGGGAAGCAGACATAAGGCCACACTAAATGTAGGGGAGAAGTCAGGGATACAGTTGCACAAGTAGGCAACAAGAAATGTCACATGTGAAAGTAGAAACTAGGGGGGAAATGTCATATGGTCTGTTAGCAAGAGGCTAGAGTTTCAACTTGCCAGCCTAAGTTCAAATTCTGGCTGTGTCATTAACTACCTTTGTGACTTTGATGAAAACATTAAGTTACTCTGAGATTCAGTGTATTCATCTGCAAAATGTGGTCATTGTACCTGTCTCTAAGTTGTGAAAATTAAATGAAAACATCTAATTGTAGGTGCTTAGTACAGAGCCTGGTTGTGGTAATTTCTCTAAAAATAATACTTACGTTTCTAATTATTTATCTAAGTCTATACACATGACTTAGTCACATTTCGAGATATAAGCAAGAGTGAAGTACTGGAATGGCTTTACTAAGTCGAACCCTCTTCTTGGTCCCTTGAGCATCTTTAATGGGTCTTTGGAACATGTGACATCTTTCTTCCAGTGGAGAGCATTGCTCTTAAAGATACCACTTACTCACAATCACTCATCTAACAATAACACAGTGTGAATAAGACAAAACAAAGAAGAATTCAGAAAGTATTCTCTTCATAACTCAGAGTCATTCTTACATTACTTAAACTCTTCCAGACTAAAATTATTCACCTTTAAAATGGAAATAGCAATTTATACCTACATACAGTTGTGTGAGGATTAAATAAAATAATGCATTAAAGCAAACTGCACAAGGCTTAGATGTGGAGATATTCATTAAATGGTAGCAGTAGTACCAGAAAACAAAGAGTAGCAATGAAGCTTATTTTTTTAACCTATCAACTTTCATCAGCTTCTGACTCTGCTTGTAGTTTTCTCACATTTGTTTGTAGAATTACCTCACAGAAAAATGTTCCCTCCAGAGAACACTGTTAAAAAAACACTGTAAAGTGAACACAATATAGTGAAAAAAATCCTAAAATATTATCTATTTAATTTATTCCACTGTTTGTTAGGACTGCAACTGAGCTACTGGAGAAAGGTAGCTAATAACTACAATACTGAGTATTTCAAAAGACTGATATTTAATAGTAAAATGTCAAACTCTATGGAACTTAAAAGAGGAACTTACACATTAATTTTCTGAGTGTTATGCAATTTTCTCATATACTTCAAAAATATACTTTAGAGGTTATATTAAATATACCTCGTATATTTTTAAATTTCTAAATTTTAATTGATTTATTCTAAAATTTATTCAAGAACTTGAAAGACTCTTTTTTTTCTCAACAATATGATTACTTACTGTTGGATATTAAATATATTCAATTAACTTCATATCCATATATTTAAAACTTCGAAACCTTCCACTCATGTGATACAGAATATAGCAAGATCATGGAAATTTGTTTTCAATAGTATAAAAATGTTTATTTTCTAATTAGTAAAGTATTATATGTTCAGTGTAGAAAACTTGAAAAATAGGAAATTAAAGATTACTCCACCATACAAAAATGATATACTTTTATATGAAAAATTGAAATCATAACTGTTTATTCTTTATACATATGCTGCTTTACTTCATTTAACAGTATTATCAAGATCTCTGCAGGGATGAGGCTGGGGAGCAACCTCTTTACCCCTTACTCACCCACAGGAGGAGAATTAAGAAGGAACGACATTCCTGTCTGGTGAGTTTGCCAAGAATTTGACATTCACTATGCTGCATTAACCAGAAGCAGTAGCACTGCACTCAAAAAGCAATGCATTTCTCTCTTTATTTTTATCTCTTTTTCCTAATTATAAATATGTGTACATATATGGGTTTAAACATCATTTAAACCATATCCACCTTGTATCACCATTGCAAAAAGACCCCAACACCTGATTTTAATTAGGCATGCTTCTCTTATTAACTATTTTCTATTACCCACATTACAGAAATAGGATTAGACCAGGAAAACTTGTTTAATTCAACACAAAGGATACCCCAGCAGGGGGCTGAGTTGGTGAAAGACAAGAATAATTTCATTCTAAAGATTAACCGGTAGGGTAAACCCCACATGTGTAGTGTACTCCTAGCTCCTAATTACAGACCAACACTCTCCCTGAGGTAGTTACCTCACCCAACTCTGGCCGGCAGTGGGAACTTGCCTAGGTTCATTTGTCTGGCAAAATGCTAGCTATTCATTTGTCTACTAAAATGGTGCTGTAGAGGAAGTATAATGGTTTCTTAATTTAGGAAATAGATCTTAAAAAACACAAACATTTTATGAAAGTTGTGATTATCATGAGACAAAGTTTTGTTAAACAATGGATGGTTAAAATAATCATTCCTCTCTGTTTATCTATTTTTTTTTTTCTTTTTTTTCTTTTTTTTGAGACTAGGTCTCACTCTCTTGCTCAGGCTGGAGTGCGGTGGAGCCATTACAGCTCACTGAAGCCTTGATCTTCTGGGCTCAGGTGATCCTCTCACCTCAGCCTCACCAGAAGATGTACACCACCACAACCGGCTAATTTTTTGTATCTTTTGTAGAAATGGGTTTCACCATGTTGACCAGGCTGGTCTTGAACTCCTGGTTCAAGTGATTCTCTCATCTTGGCCTCCCAAAGTGCTGGGATTACAGGCATAAGCCACCACACCTGGCTGTGCACCTAACTTTTAGTGAGGGCTTAGTATATGCAGACACAGGGCTAAACGAAATAGCATGTCTCTTCAATTAATCCTCTTAAAAGTCTCTTTTATTATACATGATCTACATATAGGGAAATGGAGCTTAGTAACTTGTCCAAGTCTCAAAATTAATACACAATATTAGTGATTTTAACCCAGGAAGTTCAACTCCAGAGTTCTAGCTTTTAAACTGTTTCATTCTACTGCCTTCTTGTGCTAGGGCCAGCATTTGGATGACTGTTTATTCTGGCATTGATCTCTTCATAGCCTGTGACATAGATATTATGGGGTGAAAATTACACTGATGATCAACTTATGATCTGGCTAACTGGGTTGTCTACCTAGGCATTCATAAAGAAAGGCTGATCTAAGCTCAAACACATTTTCTTAACCACAGGATATATTTTTGCTTTATTAATTGCTGAGAACAGATGAATCATTTCACACAAATCTGGGTTGTTTTGTGTAGTGATGTGTAGAAGATCGAAGCAGAAAATCCAATCAACATCATTTAAATGGCAAAGAATGAAATAGTGGCACAGGAGTGTAGGAATATCCTGCTTAGCTAATGTACAATGTGTATGTATGTATGCAACATGTCTTTTTCTGCCTTTCTGCTTTTAATGTTTCTGATTTTATCAGTAGGTTTCAGCAATTTGACTATGAGATACCTTGGTGTGTTTTTCTGTGTTTCTTCTGCTTGGGGTTTGTGGAGCTTCTTGGAACTCTGACTTTATAGTTTCTATTAAACTCAGACAGAGAAAAGGAGACTCTTTGAAGATTTCTCTCTCTTTTTCTTCCTTCCTCTCTCTTGGTTATTCTGTTCTGCAAGTTCTAGATGCATTGACTTCCTCAAAAGCCCACCTATCTCTCTATCTAAATAAGACTACAAAGCTATTTATGACAGTCTGGAAACTGTCTTTGGTAGTAAGCTGGGCAATTCTTGCACTCACCTGGTTAATATGTCATAGCAGGGACCAAGAAACACATTTAGGAGTAATGTGGAGAATTCTAGATTGGAATAGCGATCTATAAGGATGGATAGAAGGGAACTTCTTCACACAAATATTGACCTCTGACTCAGAGTTCAATGTTCCAAAAAGAACACTCGTAACTTGTCTGGTAGTTTATTAGAATGACTCTGTGAAGCTTGGACATTATTATGGTTTATTATAAATGAAGTGAAGATAAAAGGTATAAACTAAGGTATAGAAGAACTCAAAGGGTAAAAGGCTCAATAAGGTAGAAATATTAATGTAAACAGACTATATAAGAACTGAAAAATCTACAGCCTGATAAGTTTACTGAGCACTAAGGACACTTTCTCCACTAAGACCATAAGAAGTGTACAGGAGAAAGTAGGTAGATATTAAATTCTTTGAACAACACCATGATTGCTAACCCCTGTAAAGTCAGGTTGACTGCGGAAGATGAAGCGTAATATGAATAGAGATCATGAGATTCTGGAATTGCAGAAATCATGTGGTAGCACTTAAAAGTCAAAGGAAAGGTATGTATATATATAAGCCCCTATTCTGTATTTTATATAAATATAAATATATATTATTATATTATATATAGTATATATATTACTATATATAATATAAAATATATTAAGCATGAAGGTCAGAATGACCTTAAGGGTGTTTTCACTCACAGGAATCTGTGGCATAGCTAAGGGATTATACAGAATCTAGAGGCAAAATAGTGAACAGGGACCAGAGGTTTTCTCAAACTATGTAATTTTAAAAAAATGAGAACTAGCTATCAGAATTCCAATATCAGCCACTAGTGTGGAAAACCATGGTCTTTTGTTAATTTTCCAAATTTAAGCAAGTTTTCAGATCCAATGCTCATTGATTGAAGGGAAAACATGGTTCCTCTGTATAAGCACCTTGCAACACCTTTGTAGGTATACACATTGAATATTCTGCTTCTTCCTCAAATTGCTGACCTAACATCATGTATCATAATAACTATACACTTGGAAAGAACAATATCTAAATTTTTAATCAACAGTTATATTTTAACCAACAACACCTTGGTCTAAGGTGATCCCAAGGGACCTGGAATGCCACTGTGATCTTCAGGTCAGAGTAGGGGCTTACAGAGGACAAATTTTAAAGTTTTGATTTAAGCTAACAATGGGGACAACGAGTCCTGAAACTCACCCTTTGGTTAATTCCTGAATTCCTAAGTATACAATTTTGATACATAGACCTAAAAGCTGGAAAGGATTGCCCTGACCAGGGGAATAAGGGCCACTATGATTAAAAAAAAAAAAGTCAAGTGAAAGACATGAAAGTTTCTGCTCCTAGTCAAAATAGATAACCAGAAGAAAAACTGAATCCTGTGAGGAAGTACAGAGGAGCATTTCCTTAATAGGCTTAAAAGATTTGAGTAGTGGTCCTTTATGATATTGTCATTCAATTCATATAGCCACCACACAAAACAGATGTATTGTGATAGATGAAAACGGACTATCATAAATTTAAAAGTAAAGCAGCTGTGGTACTAGATCAACACAGCCAATGACACTCGGTTTGCAGATGTTAATCTGGCAAAGGCAATTTTTTTTTTTGAGCCCCATCAATAGGGAGACAAAGAAGTTCACTTTTACATGGAAAAGATGATAGTACACATTTACTCTCTTGATCCAGACCTACTGTTCAGCTTTCTGTCAAAATATAGTTTTCAGGAACATTAGATATCTTGAATTCCTCAGAACATCATATAGATCCACTATACTACTGGCAGAATGCTATTTGAACATGGTGAGTAGAAAGTGGTAAGTATCTTAAGGTCCTAGTATGACACATACTTGGCAGAAGTTGAAGATAAACTTGACAAAGATTCAGGGCCCTGTCACACAAGTTGAAGTTTTTGTGGTTCAGTGGTCTTAGATATGTAAGGACAGCATCTGTGTAATATTGTGAAATACATATTTAGTCTTCATCCCCATTTCCTGGCACACAGTTCCTAAAACCCTTAGACTCTCCAGATTGATGACTGTCTTTGTATGCTAATGAGGTGGCTGGTAGCTGAGGGCTCCTAGAAAACATCATAGTAGGGGCTGGCCACCAGAAAACCCAACGCTTTTAGCCCCACCTGCCAATCTCTGGAAGGGAGAGAGGGGCTGAAGGCTGAGAGATCACTGATAGACAATGATGTAGTCAGTCATGCCTATATAATGAAACTTTCATATCAACTGAAAAGGGCAGAGTTCAGGAGAACTTCCAGATAGCTAAACACATGGAGGGTCTTGCAGGGTGGTGCAGTGGAGGCGGCATGGAAGCTCCATACCCCTTCTCATATGCCATGCTTTATGCTTCTCTTACAACTGGCTGAATACTCATCCGAATCCTTTGTAATATACTTTAAAATAAGTGGGTGTAAGTGTAAGTAAAGTGTTTCCCTGAGTTCTGTGAGCTGCTCTAGTAAATTATTCAAACCTGAGGAGGGAGTCACAAGAGCCTGCATTTTGTAGCTGGTCTGTCAGAAGTACAGGTCATAACATGGGACTTGCAATTGGTATCTGATGTGGGGAGTGTGAGTCTTGTGGAACCAAATCCTCAATCTGTGAGATCTAACACTATGTACAGGAAAATAGTGTCAGAATTGAATGACAGCACATCCAGCTGGTGTCTGCTGAAGAAGTACTTGGTGTATGTATGGGGAAATAATCCTCACACATCTGGCGTCAGAAGTGTGGTGTTGAGTGGTTTGTGAGAGTTGGAGAAACACTTTTTTCCTATCCCTAGTAGTCTCTAATATAAATCTTCTGATAAGGAAAAATAGAACATTTTCTTTGGTATGTTTGTTTTAGTTTTTGTTTTTGTTTTTGTTTTGAGAAACCTCCGTACCCATTTTCCGTAGTGGCTGCACCAATTCACATTCCTACCAACAGTGTACAGGGTTCCCTTTTCTCCATATCCTCACCAACATTTGTCTTTCATCTTGAATAAGCATTGTAACAGGTGTGAGGTGATATCTTATTGTGGTTTTCATTTGCATTTCATTGATAATTAGTGATGTTGAATACATTTTCATATATCTGTCAGCCATTTGTATGTCTTCTTTGGAGAAATGTCTATTAGTTCCTTTATCCATTTTTTAATTGGATTATTTGATTTTTTGCTAGAGTTATTTGAGTTCCTTATGGTTTGAACATGAACCCCTTATCAGATGTCGTTGACAAATATTGTCTTTCATTTCTAGGTTGTCTTTTAATTTCATTGATTATTTCCTTTGCTATGCAAAAGCTTTTTAGTTTCATATAATTCCACTCATCTATTTTTGTTTTTATTGCCTGTACTTCAGTTTCATATCCAAGAAATCATTGCCAAGGCCAATGTCAAGAAGCTTTATTGCTATATGTTCTTCTTCTATTATTATTATTACTACTACCAATACTACTACTGCTACTATTATTGCTTCTTCTCTGTCTGTCTTGACTTGTCAGTTGGTCTAGCAGTTGAACCAGAAAACATTTATTCCTACGTTTTTTTAAACCTTCATAACGCTACAGTACCAGTAGAGGATACTTAAAACATGATCAGGTTTATTTTCCTAAAATTTAACAGCTGAGTTAATAGCTCAGGCTATTTAGATTTGGTTCAAGAGTCATCACATTTACAGTAAACTTCACCTTTCACTTGGGGTAGAATAAACTGACTCTCCCTTTAGTTCAAATATGTTTGAATGCTTTATCTTTGCTATGTGCTATGCAAGGAACTTAGAGTACAGAGAAGAATCACACAAGCTCTTTGCCATCAGGAGGCTTCTAGTCTAATCTGAGGCATAGCCCAGTCCCACTGATCAAGGTTGGAGAGCTATGAGAGAGGTATGCCAGGGCACTGTGGGAGACTAGCAACAAGGCTGTCCGGTGCGCACGAGCAGGGGAGGCTTCCTTATGACCCTTCCACTCTAAAGTACAGCAAAACAGAAACATTATGAATGAGGGCAAAGACGCTGTCTGTAGCAAGTAGGATCCATAACAATGAATACTGAGTATGTATGTGAGTATTCTACTGCAAAGAACTGCCAGATTTTGAGGAAAAGTGGGGCCATTTAATATCATTGTTAGTGGTCTTTCTCTTTCATAACATTTGTTCTCTATCCTGCTCTTTTCTAACTCCGTAAAAGACTTCTGGGTATGTTGAGGTTGTTTCTAGTGTCTATTTGGTTTTGTTTTCCATACACTTGGTCAATTTTTTCTAGCAAAAAAAAAAAAAATAGTTCTTTCCAGCTATGATCTTAAGAAGTAGCCTCTTCCATTTGTGTCTTATGGGTAAGCCAACATTTAAAATTCAGCAGTTGAGCTAAAACTTCTACAACTTTTTCTCCTTCAGAAAACATCTTCTTCCTTTCTCACTGCTAACTCTGTTTGTTTAAAATCCTAACTATGGATTCTTATGTGCTATCATACGTAGCAAGCAGGAGGGGGAAATCTCCATCCACCTGGATTCATGCCATTTTAGCCCTTTTCTCCCAGACTGAATGGACAATTATTTAGACTTCTTTGAATTCTGCTTGATGTTGAATGAGGTCGTTTACTTCACAGTTCATATAGTTGGAGAATGGTACGTGATTGTAGTCTGAGCATGAAGTACATTTGGATGGCATATATGTCAACTGAATGCAGATAGCAATAAGCATGTGTGTTCTGAAGACAAATGAGCAAGTTTGTCTCCTTACTTCCTGTGGAACATAGAGCCTCCTTTGTCTTGGGTTGTCTTCCAGCAAACAAAGAAGCAACTTGGCCACATAGAGCTCACATTTTATTTATTTATTTCCCCCCTGTGGTGTTTTCAGACCAAGCTGCCCTACATGAAGGAATCATGTCTACATATTAGCAAGGCCAGACTATTGCTTGGGAAGTTCTCTTTTGACCCCTGCAACAGATTAATTGTTTGCCATAAGGAAGTCTCTTAACCTCATGGCATTTCCCTTTATGCTCTCCAAGTGGAGGATAATAATGCTGGAAATGAAAAGTGACTTGATATTCACAAATAGGAAGCATCCATTCAATGTTTTTGTACACATGGGTTTCTTGTTACAAGAATAGTACTATTTTAATCAACCTAAAATAATCCAGGAGGGTTCTAGAACACTGCTGTCTGGATAATAAACCAATTTTTCAGTGGGTCATTATTTTGTAAAAAATATTGAAGCAAAAAATATTTTACTTCATCTGATAAGAGATGTTCATTATCTGTGGGAATATTTTGATTGCCATGCAGGAATTGGTAGATAAGTAAAAAAGCACACATATACTAGCTTAGTAGTTTAAAGGCCTCTTACTAGGTGTGAGCTGAAAGAAGTATAATGAAAAACAAAATAAAATAAAAAATATGTAAAAATAAAGCTTTTACCATTCATTTTGGTGTAAATAGAATTTATTTTATAAAAGAAAATCTTACAAAGACTAATTGACCTCTGGAACTTCAAATTTTATTTGTGTTTCATGATAATCTAACCTCTTCAAGAAAAAATGCAATATCTACTAAGTCATTAGCACAATATAAAGCCCCTTTTATTAAATATAAACCAGAGAGAAAATATCGAATATGACTTCCTTATATTAACACTAGTTACATTTTTTAAAAATGCATATACTGTAATATTATTGAGAAAACTTAAATCATTGAATAATATGTTTATAAACTAAAACAAAAATTGTAGTGCATTAAAAGAAAATGAAAGAACCACCCCTCTTTCCCACTAACCTAGCCACATTGAAGCTATTTCAGTCAGCCAACAGCATTGATTCAATATCCACTAGTGCAGAGCACCACATATGTTCTTTGAGTTCAATCAAAATAAAACATATAACTCCTGCCTTTAAAGACCTTTCTTTCTAATAAGTCTCCATTATCACAGAAGCAGCAAAGCACATTCAGAATCCACAGAGATTGCACTAAGATTTACACAATCAATAGACAGGGAAGTTTAAAGAATGGGCAGCAGAGAAGAGTCCAGAATGCAGTCAGTAGTGCTAGTTTTGATCTCATCAAAGTATCACACCCCATCAACTTTTCTGGCTTCATAGCATATAATAGTACAACCTCTGTGGATAATCAGAGTCAAGGACAGCTGTGAGCATAAACAGCAGCAATGAGGACCATCAGATGGTCATATGGATGTGTTTATTGTTCCTGCCCTTGGGAGGCCCAGAGGAGCTGCCTATTTGGCCTCCATGGGTAGAAGATCAAGAACCAGAGCGAACAGAGACACTTCCTTGTGGTGCTTTGACAGGAGGCAGAAGACAGTCTGCCTATTTCTACACTCCCAGTCTGGGGAAAGGGGAGGCTCTGTGGGTCTGTGATGACTTCCTGCCTTAGTGATTGTCCTCTCTAGGAAACTCTAACACAAAGACCCGAGTTCCAGTAAGCAAGGAAAGAAAACTAACAATCCATTCAAGGAAAAGCTATCAGAACAACAGAACTCGTGCCAGGCCAATAGAGCAGTTAAAGACTTGACAACTTGGGTAAGAAATCAATAAGAACTCTTTAGGAAATTCAAGCACAGCACTTGTGAGGCTTTGTGGAAATAAGTAATTTAATACACGAATCAAAAGAGATATGGATAAGTGGCCCAGAATATCAAGGGGGTCAACTATGTCCAAACACAGAGGGAAAGAACATGAAGAAATGAGAATGAGGGGAAAGATAATACTTTATGAAGTCTAAGAGACCAAACATGACAGTAAGAGAACTTCTACAAGGCAATGTAAGAACCGGGACAAAAGAGGAATCAATGTAAAGCCATGATAGTGAAAATGTTCTATAAATTAAATAACAAATCCCTGTAGTCTCTTGGTAGATTGAGAAGAAAAGATACACATGTAGGAAAAAAAATTTTAGAAAATATTTCTGAACCCTAAGGAGAAAGGGATAATCTTAAAATTTCCAAGTGAAACAAGTTACAATGAAAAAGAAACTGATAGACATTGAGCTTCATCAGCAACACCTGAGGGAAGAAGACAGTGAAATGACACCATCACACTACAGAGGAATTTTATTGCAAGCCACTATATCAAAATTGATTATAAATTCACTTTAAATAAATATGGTATTGGCAAAAAAATAGATAAACATTTGTAGAAGAGCCTAGAAATTTTAAAAATAACCCTACATTCATAGGACATTTTAATATCTGACAAAGGTAGAAGTTTAGTTTGTTGAGAATGTTGTGATGACACAACTGGCTCCTGGTTTAAAAAGAATATAAAATTGGGTGCAGCACACCAACATGACACAGGTATACATATGTAACAAACCTGCACGTTGTGCACATGTACCTTAGGACTTAAAGTATAATTAAAAATAGAAAAATAAAAAATAAAAATAAAAATAAAGAAAACCAAAAAAAAAAATTATAAAATTGTGTGCTAAAATAACGTAAAATTGTTCCATTATCCTATGCTCTATTCAAAACTAAATTCCAGGTGAATAAAAGCACTAACTATTTTTAAAATTATGAATAAAATACTTGCAATTCAGATGACAGATAGTATTATTAGTATTCATAATAAAACTAACTGGAAATAAAGTGAATGTCCATCAATAGGGGAATTATATGAAAACGTATGGCTCTTATTGCAAGAATGATTATAAAGTCATTAAACATAAGTTAGAGTCATGTTAATTGACTCAAAGAGATTTTTGCTGGTCATGGAGTAAAAACAAGGAAATAAATGAGTTTATACCTTCGTGCTTATAGAAATTTAAAAAGACTGATTACATGTATTATTGGAAGGCATATAGGAAAAGGTTTGGGTGTTTGAAATTTCAAGTGTTATACTTTATTGAAAGTGTCTGGATTGAATTGAATTCAACTAAATAGAATTCAATTCAGTCATAAAGAAACAAATGCAAGTTCCCACTCTTTCTGTCTTAGACTCTATTTTACAAACAAAAGAATTAAATAGAAATAAATAACTATAGGCTACATTTAGAAAGTTTATAAAGGTGGTGTGAACTTTTGAATATAATCTTTTTGGGTTGCTCATGTTCTCTTGTTCAAAAATACATGGGATATCACATTGTCCTTGTTACAGCTTTCTCATGTATATGAATAGGTAACATTAAAAATTGTGCTCCAAGAGTGTACGGCATGGTTAAAGCCTCCTAACTTTAAAGCACCTTAGATACTAGTCTTGTGAGCATTGTTTCTACCTGTGCCAGCATTATAGACATATTGTATCCATAAAATGATATCTGTTTATTTTTAAATTTGGTTTTGTTTATTAGTCAGAAAAAAAAGGTAATGCTGCAGTAACAAAATAACCCAGCAATCTCAATAGCTCATTAAACATAAAGTTTATTTCTTAATCCTACTGCATGTTCATCAAGGGTCTGCTTCGAGTGGTCACTCAGGAACTCTGGTTTTTGGAAGTTCCACCATCTTCATTGAACACACAGCCTCTTCATGTCATGGAACACCCAACTGCTTCATGGGAAGGTACCACGAAGATACCTTCTTCTTTTGGCAGGGGATAAGGATTTTGGGTGCTTCCTCATTGGTAATTAAATTCTTTGACCTGTTTGTTCACAACTTATTGAGCAGGACTAGTTAATTTGTATCTGACTGAGGGGCTGTGAAAGAGAACTTCCCAGATGCTCAGAGGAGGTATAACTAGAATTGACTGGTCCTTGTGTTCTCTACCAAAGTATATTTTGAGGATCTAGGGTTGTAATTGTGTTTTGTTTTGTTAAACTATAAGTCTAAGTCAGATGGTGGTAGTAGTAAAAGAGGCTACAAAAATTAATTTATTCAATAAAAAATTCTATAAAGGGAATTTAGATACCTGCTAAGGTGGCTGAAAAGTAAAGAAATGGAAGATTTCATGGTGGCAGCTAAAGAAGAATTGGATGCTATTTACAGTAACAAATAAGGTATGGAATTAGGTTATAAAAAAATGTGTAGGAATTGCAAAGAAAGGACAAAAGGCAGCTAATAAAGACAAAGGAAGCAGACGAGGCTGCTATCAAAGTGATGCAGCATAATATGACATTTCAAAATAGTACAGTGGAGAAGAAAAGCGCTGAATATGATTTCATTGCTCAGACTGACATTAAGCAACTGTGGCTGCTGCTGAGTCCTCATGTTTATGGCAAACTTCCAGTACAGTATGTACTATAATTTGGCATAACATGTTTTAAGATTTAGCTTGAAGTCAGGCAGTTAGCTACAGCCCTGAATTCTGAATAAGATATTAGTTTGTTTTTACTTGAAGCGTTGAGATCTTCCTGAAATTCTTTTTTCTCTAAAAATATCACGGTTACAAAAGCATGACAAGAGAGTTCACATACTCTTTGAATTGACTTTAACAAATGCCATATTTTCATTTTTTAAAACAGGTATCTTCAGGCACTTCATGCTATACCCTGTTATGCATTCAATGTGCATGACCAAGAATTACCCAATGAACTCTGTCTGTAAACAGCAAAAGCCAAGAGCAGTTTTCCCAAGAAAACCAGACTCTAATGGTAGATATCAACTCATTGACTATAAAGTTAGATACTATAATATAATCCAAAACTTTAAAATACATGTTTAACTTGCCACCCGCTATTAACTTATTTTCCTTAAAATGGATGGTTGGTCCTCCTTCTACTATATGATGTATTTGTGTTTGTACTATATGATGTATATGATTAAATTGCATTTAATATATTGCTTGTCATCTACATCACAGAAAATTTAATAAACATGTAAACCTGCTGTTATAATCACTCTCTAAAAAAAGAAACAGTTCGTTAAGTCCACTTTAAAATTAAATTTGAGAATTCATCTTAACTCATTATTATGGACAAATATATGTAAATGGTGACATTTTAATACAGTCATTTGAACATATTTTTTAAAATTGATGAATGATTGCCAAAAGCAAATTTTTTGAAAAGTAATATTTTAGACAAAGAGCCAAAAGCTGATTTCAGTCATTGAAGTGAATAATTTCCTTTTTAAACCTCTTGACATCTGAACTATAATCATTTTCTGTCCCCCCAACATAAAAGATGGTTAAAAATTTATAGGGAAAAAATATTAAAAAATGAGAACATTCTGAGTCACTCACTCAGATTCTACAATCCGAGTTAGTGATTCAGAATGTTCTCATTTTATAAGATTTTCTTGAAAATTACATGTTTTCAAGGTCCTACCAGTGTTGTTCCTTAAAAAAATGCAGTGTACTTATCATATATTTTACTAATAACTAAAATCAGCTTCCCTATGCTTTATTAATAAAGCAAAGCCATAATTGTAACAGCAAAATAGATACATACACTCTATTTCTAGCACACCATCTTCATGATGAGGAATTTAAAGTGATGGAAGCACTGAAGTAAAAATTAACAATTTGAAATTTGAAGTTAACCACTTAAAAAACTGGGAACAATATTACTGTTGACATTATTACTTGTTAAGAAAAATTAGTATTTAGTCATTATAATTTGGAAAGACATAATACATCCCTTTTGGAAAGACATAATACATCCTTCAGAGAGATTCTTCCTCTAATTGCCCCAACAACTTAGATTATGGTGGTATTAAGTTCCATTCTGTCTTAATCCTATACTACAATTATTCTTCTTACACTCCTAGGGAGATTGAATCCACTTTTGTGCTTTTAATTTTCATCTATGTGCAATGACTTTCAAACCCAAATACAGCTCTTGATTCTGAGTTTTAAGCCAGAATAGCCACATCCATTCAGGATGTCTCCATTTCATTGGCCACAAGTGACTCAAACTCAATTGTTTTAAAGTTAACCTCGGGCCGGGGGGGTTGTTGAGGAGCGGAGCAAGATGGCCGAATAGGAACAGCTTCAGTCTCCAGCGTGAGTGACACAGAGGACAGGTAATTTCTGCATTTTCAACTGAGGTACTGGGTTCATCTCACTAGGGAGTGCCAGATAATCGGTGCTGGTCAGCTGTTGCAGCCCAATCAGCCAGAGCTGAAGCAGGGCGAGGCATCACCTCACCTGGGAAGCACAAGTTCCTAGCCAGGGGAACTGAGACACACAACACCTGGAAAATTGGGTAACTCCCACCCCAATACTGAGCTTTACAAAGGGTCTTAGCAAACGGTACACCAGGAGATTATATCCCACACCTGGCCAGGAGGATCCCACAACCACAGAGCCTCCCTCATTGCTGGCACAGCAGTCTCTGTTCTAACAGCAAGGCAGCAGTGAGGCTGGGGGAGGGACGCCCACCATTGCTGAGGATTAAGTGGGTAAACAGGGCCGCTGGGAAGCTCGAACTGGGTGGAGCCCACAGCAGCTAAAGGAGGCCTTCCTGTCTCTGTAGACTCCACCTCTGGGGACAGGGCACAGCTAAACAAACAAACAAACAAAAAGCAGCAGAAACCTCTGCAGATGCAAACGACCCTGTCTGACAGCTTGGAAGAGAGCAGTGGATCTCCCAACACGGAGGCTGAGATCTGAAAACGGACAGACTGCCTGCTCAAGTGGGTCCCTGACGCCTCAGTAGCCTAACTGGGAGACATCCCCCACTAGGAGTAGACCAACACCCCACATCTCACACAGCGGGGTACACCCCTGAGTCGGAGCTTCCAAAGCAAGAATCAGACAGGTACACTCACTGTTCAGCAATATTCTATCTTCTGCAGCCTCTGCTGCTGATACTCAGGCAAACTGGGTCTGGAGTGGACCTCAAGCAATCTCCAACAGACCTACAGCTGAGGGTCCTGACTGTTAGCAGGAAAACTAACAAACAGGAAGGACACCCACACCAAAACCCCATCAGTACGTCACCATCACCAAAGACCAAAGGCAAATAAAACCACAAAGATGGGGAAAAATCAGGGAAGAAAAGCTGGAAATTCAAAAAATCAGAGCACATCTCCCCCTCCAAAGGAACGCAGCTCATTGCCAGCAACGAATCAAAGCTGGACGGAAAATGACTTTGATGAGTTGAGAGAAGAAGGCTTCAGTCCATCAAACTTCTCAGAGCTAAAGGAGGAATTACGTACCCAGTGCAAAGAAACTAAAAATCTCGAAAAAAGAATGGAAAAATGGATAACTAGAATAATCAATGCAGAGAAGGCAATAAACGAACTGACAGAGATAAAAACCATGACATGATAAATATGTGACAAATGCACAAACTTCAGTAACCAACTCCATCAACTGGAAGAAAGAGTATCAGCGATTGAGGATCAAATGAATGAAATGAGGTGAGAAGAGAAGTCTAAAGAAAAAAGAGGAAAAAGAAATGAACAAAGCCTGCAAGAAGTATGGGATTATGTAAAAAGACCAAATCTAGGTCTGACTGGGGTGCCTGAAAGTGAGGGGAAAATGGAACAAAATTGGAAAACACTCTTCAGGATATCATCCAGGAGAACTTCCCCAACTTAGTAAGGCAGGCCAACATTCAAATTCAGGAAATACAGAGAACACCACAAAGATACTCCACGAGAAGAGCAACTCCAAGACACATAATTGTCAGATTCACCAAAGTTGAAATGAAGGAAAGAATCTTAAGGGCAGCCAGAGAGAAAGGTCGGGTTACCCACAAAGGGAAGCCCATACAACTAACAACAGATCGCTCGGCAGAAACTCTACAAGCCAGAAGAGAGTGGGGGCCAATATTCAACATTCTTAAAGAAAAGAATTTTAAACCCAGAATTTCATATCCAGCCAAACTAAGTTTCATCAGTGAAGGAGAAATAAAATCCTTTTCAGATAAGCAAATGCTTAGAGATTTTGTCACCACCAGGCCTACCTTACAAGAGACCCTGAAGGAAGCCCTAAACATGGAAAGGAACAACCGGTACCAGCCATTGCAAAAACATGCCAAAATGTAAAGACCATCGAGGCTAGGAAGAAACTGCATCAACTAACGAGCAAAATAACCAGTTAATATCATAATGGCAGGATCAAGTTCATACATAACCATATTAACCTTAAATGTAAATGGACTAAATGCTCCAATTAAAAGACACAGACTGGCAAACTGGATAAAGAGTCAAGACCCATCAGTTTGCTGTATTCAGGAGACCCATCTCACATGCAGAGGCATACATAGGCTCAAAATAAAGGGATGGAGGAAGATCTACCAAGCAAATGGAGAACAAAAAAAAGCAGGGGTTGCAATCCTAGTCTCTGATAAAACAGACTTTAAAACATCAAAGATCAAAAGAGACAAAGAAGGCCATTACATAATGGTAAAGGGATCAATTCAACAGGAAGAGCTAACTATCCTAAATATATATGCACCCAATACAAGACCACCCAGATTCATAAACCAGGTCCTTAGAGACTTACGAAGAGACTTAGATTCCCATACAATAATAATGGGAGACTTCAACACCCCACTGTCAACATTAGACAGATCAACAAGACAGAAAGTTAACAAGGATATCCAGGAGTTGAACTCATCTCTGCACCAAGCGGACCTAATAGACATCTATAGAACTCTCCACCCCAAATCAACAGAATATACATTCTTCTCAGCACCACATCACACTTATTCCAAAGTTGACCACATAATTGGAAGTAAAGCACCCCTCAGCAAATGTACAAGAACAGAAATTATAACAAACTGTCTCTCAGACCACAGTTCCATCAAACTAGAACTCAGGACTAAGAAACTCAGTCAAAACCACTCAACTACATGGAAACTGAACAACCTGCTCCTGAATGACTACTGGGTACATAACAAAGTGAAGGCAGAAATAAAGATGTTCTTTGAAACCAATGAGAACAAAGATACAACATAACAGAATCTCTGGGACACATTTAAAGCAGTGTGTAGAGGGAAATTTATAGCACTAAATGCCCAGAAGAGAAAGCTGGAAAAATCTAAAATTGACACTCTAACATCACAATTAAAAGAACTAGAGAAGCAAGAGCAAACACATTCAAAAGCTAGCAGAAGGCAAGAAACAACTAAGATCAGAGCAGAACTGAAGGAGGTAGAGACAAAAAACCCTCCAAAAAAATCAATGAATCCAGGAGTTGGTTTTTTGAAAAGATCAACAAAATTGATAGACCACTATCAAGACTAATAAAGAAGAAAAGAGAGAAGAATCAAATAGACGCAATAAAAAACGATAAAGGGGATATCACCACCGACCCTACAGAAATACAAACTACCATCAGAGAATACCATAAACACCTCTACGCAAATCAACTAAAAATCTAGAAGAAATGGATAATTTCCTGGACTCTTACACTCTCCCAAGACTAAACCAGGAAGAAGTTGAATCCCTGAATAGACCAGTAGAAGGCTCTGAAATTGAGGCAATAATTAATAACCTACCAACCAAAAAAAGTCCAGGACCAGATGGATTCACAGCTGAATTCTACCAGAGGTACAAGGAGGAGCTGGTACCATTCCTTCTGAAAATATTTCAATCAATAGAAAAAGGGAATCTTCCTTAACTCATTTTATGAGGCCAAAATCATCCTGATACCAAAACCTGGCAGAGATACAACCAAAAAAGAGAATTTTAGACCAATATCCCTGATGAACATCGATGCAAAAAGCCTCAATAAAATACTGGCAAACCGGATCCAGCAGCACATCAAAAAGCTTATCCACCATGATCAGGTGGGCTTTATCCCAGGGATGCAAGGCTGGTTCAACATACGCAAATCAATAAAAGTAATCCAGCATATAAACAGAACCAAAGACAAGAACCACATGATTACCTCAATAGACGCAGAAAAGGCCTTTGAGAAAATTCAACAGCCCTTCATGCTAAAAACGCTCAATAAATTCGGTATTGATGGAATGTATCTCAAAATAATAAGAGCTATTTATGACAAACCCACAGCCTATATCATACTGAATGGGCAAAAACTAGAAGCATTCCCTTTGAAAACTGGCACAAGACAGGGATGCCCTTTCTCACCACTCCTATTCAACATAGTGTTGGAAGTTCTGGCTAGGGAAATCAGGCAAGAGAAAGGAATAAAGGGTATTAAATTAGGAAAAGAAGAAGTCAAATTGTCCCTGTTGGCAGATGACATGATTGTATATTTAGAAAACCCCATTGTCTCAGCCCAAAATCTCCTTAAGCTGATAAGCAACTTCAGCAAAGTCTCAGGATACAAAATTAATGTGCAAAAATCACAAGCATTCTTTTTTTTTTTTTTTTGGCCTTTTATGAATGTGTTTATTTTTTTTTTAATTTTTTTATTATACATTAAGTTCTAGGGTACATGTGCATAATGTGCAGGTTTGTTACATATGTATACTTGTGCCATGTTGGTGTGCTGCACCCATCAACTCGTCAGCACCCATCAATTCATCATTTATATCAGGTATAACTCCCAATACAATCCCTCCCCCCTCCCCCTCCCCATGATAGGCCCCAGCGTGTGATGTTCCCCTTCCCGAGTCCAAGTGATCTCATTTTTCAGTTCCCACCTATGAGTGAGAACATGCGGTGTTTGGTTTTCTCTTCTTGTGATAGTTTGCTAAGAATGATTGTTTCCAGCTGCATCCATGTCCCTACAAAGGACACAAACTCATCCTTTTTTATGGCTGCATAGTATTCCATGGTGTATATGTGCCACATTTTCTTAATCCAGTCTGTCACAGATGGACATTTGGGTTGATTCCAAGTCTTTGCTATTGTGAATAGTGCCGCAATAAACATACGCATGCATGTGTCTTTATAGCAGCATGATTTATAATCCTTTGGGTATATACCCAGTAGTGGGATGGCTGGGTCATATGGTGCATCTAGTTCTAGATCCTTGAGGAATGGCCATACTGTTTTCCATAATGGTTGAACTAGTTTACAATCCCACCAACAGTGTAAAAGTGTTCCTATTTCTCCACATCCTCTCCAACACCTGTTGTTTCCTGACTTCTTAATGATTGCCATTCTAACTGGTGTGAGATGGTATCTCATTGTGGTTTTGATTTGCATTTCTCTGATGGTGAGTGATGATGAGCATTTTTTCATGTGTCTGTTGGCTGTATGAATGTCTTCTTTTGAGAAATGTCTGTTCATATCCTTTGCCCACTTTTTGACGGGGTTGTTTGTTTTTTTCTTGTATATTTGTTTGAGTTCTTTGTAGATTCTGGATATTAGCCCTTTGTCAGATGAGTAGATTGCAAACATTTTCTCCCATTCTGTGGGTTGCCTGTTCACTCTGATGGTAGTTTCTTTTGCTGTGCAGAAGCTCTTTAGTTTAATTAGATCCCATTTGTCAATTTTGGCTTTTGCTGCTGTTGCTTTTGGTGTTTTAGACATGAAGTCCTTGCCCACGCCTATGTCCTGAATGGTATTACCTAGGTTTTCTTCTAGGGTTTTTATGGTATTAGGTCTAACATTTAAGTCTCTAATCCATCTTGAATTAATTTTCCTCTAAGGAGTAAGGAAAGGATCCAGTTTCAGCTTTCTACTTATGGCTAGCCAATTTTCCCAGCACCATTTATTAAGTAGGGAATCCTTTCCCCATTTCTTGTATCTCTCAGGTTTGTCAAAGATCAGATGGCTGTAGATGTGTGGTATTATTTCTGAGGACTCTGTTCTGTTCCATTGGTCTATATCTCTGTTTTGGTACCAGTACCATGCTGTTTTGGTTACTGTAGCCTTGTAGTAGAGTTTGAAGTCAGGTAGCGTGACGCCTCCAGCTTTGTCCTTTTGACTTAGGATTGTGTTGGCAATGCGGGCTCTTTTTTGGTTCCATATGAACTTTAAAGCAATTTTTTCCAATTCTGTGAAGAAATTCATTGGTAGCTTGATGGGGATGGCATTGAATCTATAAATAACGTTGGGCAGTATGGCCATTTTCACGATATTGATTCTTCCTATCCATGAGCATGGTATGTTCTTCCATTTGTTTGTGTCCTTTTTTATTTCACTGAGCAGTGGTTTGTAGATGGATTCACAGCTGAATTCTACCAGAGGTACAAGGAGGAGCTGGTACCATTCCTTCTGAAACTATTCCAATAAATTGAAAAAGAGGGAATCCTCCCTAACTCATTTTATGAGGTCAACATCATCCTGACACCAAAGCCTGGCAGAGACACAACAAAAAAAGAGAATTTTAGACCAGTATCCCTGATGAACATCGATGCAAAAATCCTCAATAAAATACTGGCAAATCAGATTCAGCAGCACATCAAAAAGCTTATCCACCATGATCAAGTGGGCTTCATCCCAGGGATGCAAGGCTGGTTCAACATTCACAAATCAATAAATGTAATCCAGCATATAAACAGAACCAAAGACAAGAACCACATGATTATCTTAATAGATGCAGAAAAGGCTTTTGACAAAATTCAACAGCCCTTCATGCTAAAAACGCTCAATAAATTTGGTTTTGATGGAACGTACCTCAAAATAATAAGAGCTATTTATGACAAACCCACAGCTAATATCATACTGAATGGGCAAAAACTGGAAAAATTCCCTTTGAAAACTGGCACAAGACAGGGATGCCCTCTCTCTCCACTCCTATTCAACAGTGTTGGAATTCTGGCTAGGGCAATCAGGCAAGAGAAAGAAATAAAGGGTATTCAGTTAGGAAAAGAAGAAGTCAAATTGTCCCTGTTTGCAGATGACATGATTGTATATTTAGAAAACCCCATTGTCTCAGCCCAAAATCTCCTTAAGCTGATAAGAAACTTCAGCAAAGTCTCAGGATACAAAATTAATGTGCAAAAATCACAAGCATTCTTATACACCAGTAACAGACAAACAGAGAGCCAAATCATGAATGAACTTCCATTCACAATTGCTTCAAAGATAATAAAATACCTAGGAATCCAACTTACAAGGGATGTAAAAGACCTCTTCAAGGAGAATCACAAGCATTCTCATACACCAGTAACAGACAAACAGAGAGCCAAATCATGAATGAACTTCCATTCACAATTGCTTCAAAGAGAATAAAATACCTAGGAATCCAACTTACAAGGGATGTAAAGGACCTCTTCAAGGAGAACTACAAACCACTGCTCGGTGAAATAAAAGAGGACACAAACGAATGGAAGAACATACCATGCTCATGGATAGGAAGAATCAATATCATGAAAACAGCCATACTGCCCATGGTAATTTATAGATTCAATGCCATCCCATCAAGCTACCAATGAGTTTCTTCACAGAATTGGGAAAAATTGCTTTAAAGTTCATATGGAACCAAAAAAGAACCCTTATTGCCAAGACAATCCTAAGCCAAAAGAAGAAAGCTGGAGGCATCAGGCTACCTGACTTCAAACTATACTACAAGGCTACAGTAACCAAAACAGCAAGGTTCTGGTACCAAACCAGAGATAGAAACCAATGGAACAGAACAGAGTCCTCAGAATTAATACCACACATCTACAACCATCTGATCTTTGACAAACCTGACAAAAACAAGAAATGGGGAAAGGATTCCCGATTTAATAAATGGTGCTGGGAAAATTGACTAGCCCTAAGTAGAAAGCTGAAACTGGATCCTTTCCTTACTCCTTAGAGGAAAATTAATTCAAGATAGATTAGAGACTTAAATGTTAGACCTAATACCATAAAAACCCTAGAAGAAAACCTAGGTAATACCATTCAAGACATAGGCGTGGGCAAGGACTTCATGTCTAAAACACCAAAAGCAATGGCAACAAAAGCCAAAATTGACATATGGGATCTAATTTAACTAAAGAACTTCTGCACAGCAAAAGAAACTACCATCAGAGTGAACAGGCAACCTACAGAATGGGAGAAAATTTTTGCAATGTACTCATCTGACAAAGGGCTAATATCCAGAATCTACAAAGAACTCAAACAAATTTACAAGAAAAAACCAACCCCATCAAAAAGTGGGCAAAGGATATGAACAGACATTTCTCAAAAGAAGACATTCATACAGCCAACAGACACATGAAAAAATGCTCATCACTGGCCATCAGAGAAATGCAAATCAAAACCACAATGAGATACATCTCACAACAGTTAGAATGGCAATCATTAAGAAGTCAGGAAACAACAGGTACTGGGGATGATGTGGAGAAATAGGAACACTTTTACACTGTTGGTGGGATTGTAAACTAGTTCAACCATTATGGAAAACAGTATGGTGATTCCTCAAGGATCTAGAACTAGAAGTACCATATGACCCAGCCATCCCATTACTGGGTATATACCCAAAGGATTATAAATCATGCTATTATAAAGACACATGCATATGTATGTTCATTGCGGCACTATTCACAATAGCAAAGACTTGGAATCAACTCAAATGTCCATCAGTGACAGACTGGATTAAGAAAATGTGGCACATATACACCATGGAATACTATGCACCCATAAAAAAGATGAGTTTGTGTCCTTTTTAGGGACATGGATGAAGCTGGAAACCATCATTCTCAACAAACTATCGCAAGAACAGAAAACCAAACACCGCATGTTCTCCCTCATAGGTTGGAACTGAACAATGAGATCACTTGGACTTGGGAAGGGGAACATCACACACCGGGGCCTATCATGGGGAGGGGGAGGGGGGAGGGATTGCATTGGGAGTTATACGTGATATAAATGACTGGCTGACGGGTGCTGACGAGTTGACGGGTGCAGCACACCAACATGGCACAAATATACATATGTAACAAATCTGCACGTTATGCACATGTACCCTAGAACTTAAAGTATAATTTAGAAAAGTATGTGTGCATGTATACATTTTAAATATTTTAAACACACACATATATATACACACATATGTACATAATTTAAATTTATGAGCTGTTAATGTAGAAAAAAATAAAGTTAATCTCATCATCCTTCACCCCCAACTTTCCCTGCCTTGGATTAAAAATTGGAATCCTTCAATGACATTTCAATGACCTACACCAACAGACACTAACTTACTCTTGTTATCGTTCCAGACAACTTCTCCATCTTTATACTTGCCTCCCTACCCTAACACATATCTAATCATTGCCCAGTCTAACAGTTCTATCTTCTAAAGAAACCGTTAATTTTTTCACTTTCATTTTCTCATATTAGCATACACTCAGACCAGGACTCTTCTCTGTTAAATTACAGTAATTACTTCCTAAGTTTTCTCCCTAACATCCTGGTCTTGCCAATTCTAATCTATTCTTCACATTGATACCCCTAAAATGCAAATTGGGCCATGTTAATTATGTTTCCATTAAAATTCTTCAGTGACTTCACAAGAAGGCTAAAATCCAAAATCCAAAACACATCATGCATCTCCTTCATGACTTCTGACCTTCTCCACTTTGCATTCCAGGCACATCAAACTTAAATTCTCATATATGCTATACTCCTTCTCAACTGTGTGATCTGCAATAAGAATATTCTTCAGTTAGGAACACTATTTCTTCATTTGGTTATGGATCCCAATGTTAATATTAATTATTGTGGGAAGCAATTTTTAAAACCCTTCATAAATTTAAGATTGGTATTCTCTCTCTCTCTTCCTCTCTCTCTCAGGCAATTTTATTGTGGTATAATTGCTATAACAAAAAACTGCACATTTAAGGTACAAAATCTGAGGCGTTTGAGCACCTGCATATACCTATCTATGATACCACCCCCACAATTAAGGTTATAAACATGTCCTTCCCTCCAAAAGACTTTTTGTGTTCGTGTGTGTGTGTGTGTGTGTGTGTGTGTGTGTGTGTGTGTGTGTGTGTGTCTTGGGGGTCAAAATACTCAATATGAGATCTTCCCTCTTAATAAATTTTTAAGTGTACAATACTGAATTTTAACCATACACATTATGTTGTATGGCAGATCTCTAGAACTGATTCACATTGCATGTATTCTCTTATGACTAAATAGTGTACAATTCTTCATAGAATGTGGTTATCATATTTTGTTTTAATTATATACAAACAGTCCTCACTTTGCATTGTTCCAACATGCACAAAGTTTAATTATCTTGATTTAGTTAAATGACACAAATCTCCCAATAACAGAGTTCACATTAAGTTGGCAGGGTATACTACCTGTGAGTAATTGCATAAGTTATAAACTTTTCCATTATCTCTTTAGCCTACAAATCACTTCATAAATAACAAATGTGCATCATGATCAGTTACCAATAACAGAACTTCTTTCAAAGTCTGTCAGTGTTTGGTCACTATGCATCTGTTATTTAGTTTACTTAGATAAGAAAGCATTTGGTTGTGTTGCCTTGTTGTCTCCCTATAATTAATCCACATGATATTTTGCAAAAATGGGAAATGAAAAGAAGAATTGGCTAAGAAAAATGAAAGTGCAGCAAAGAAGCAAAAAGTGATAATGTTAGAAGTGAAATTTGGATTGTACACTAATGGAGGTTTAGAAAAACATAGATGACTGTCAGAATGGTGATAGTGCTGCAATTGGAGAAACTCTAGATATGCTGCCAGAAGAACTTACCTAGGATGAATCTGTTAATGTAAATAAGGAAAGTGGTTGTGATGAAAAGAATAAGTGATGTCCCAGTAAAATTAAAGAACTCTCAGAGGTATTTCATAACATTTAAAGTGCAAGGAATAATGTGTTGGAAGCTGGTCCAGACTTAGAAAGGAGCATGACAATTCACCAAGGCATTCATAAGGTATTTGCTTCACATGATTATTCATAAAATTCATATTCATTTAAATTACAGTGCACTAAAGAAATATTAGTTTTAGTATGTTTTAACATCTGTTCATAATACAAACCCTCAATAAACTAGGTATTGAAGGAACATACCTCAAAATGATAAGAGCCATCTATGACAAACCCACAGCCAATATCATACTGAATTGGCAAAAGCTGGGAGCATTCCTCCTGAGAACTGAACAAGACAAGGATGTCCATTCTCACCACTCTTATTAAACATAGTGGTAGAAGCCCTAGCAAGAGCAATCAGGCAAGAGAAAGAAATAAAAGGCATCCAAATTGGAAACACTGAAGCCAAATTATCTCTATTCACTGATGACATGATCTTACACATAGAAAACCTGAAAGACTCCACCAAAATCCTCCTAGACTTGATAAACAACTTCAGTATAGTTTCAGAATACAAAATCAGTGTATAAAAATAAGTAGGATTTCTATATACCAATAACATTTAAGCTAAGAACAAAATCAATAACTTAATCCCATTTACAATAGCCACACACAGACAAATACCTAGGAATATATTTAACTAAGGAGGTGAAATGTCTCTACAAGGAGAAATACAAAACACTGATGAAAGAACTTACAGATGACACAAACAAGTGGAAAAACATCCCATGCCTATGGGTTGAAAGAATCAGTGTAGTTAAAATGACTATACTTCCCAAAGCAATTTACAAGTTCAATTCAATTCTCATCAAACTACCAATATCATTCTTCCCAGAATTAGAAAAAAAAAATCCTAAAATGAATACGTAACTAAAAAAGAATCTGAATAGCCAAAGCAATCCTAAGTGAAAAGAACAAAGCTGGAGGCATCACATTACCTGACTTTAAATTATACTATAAAGCTATGGTAACTAACACAACATAACACTTTTGTTTAAAATAGACACCTAGATCAATGAAACAGAATAGAGAACCCATAAATAAAGTCACATGCTTACAACCAACTGAACTTCAACAAAGTTGACCAAAGGAAAAAAAAAAAAAAAAAAAAAGAGGAAAAGGACCTCCTATTCAATAAAGGGTACTGTAAAAACTGGATAGCCCTATGCAGAAGAATGAAACTGGACATCTCCCTCTCACCATAAGCAAAAATCAACTCAAGGTGAATTAAAGACTTCAATATAAAACCTGAAAAGATGTAAGTCCAAGAAGAAAACCTAGGTAAAACTCTTCTGGACCTCGGCCTAAGCAAAGAATTTAGGACTAAGACCCCAAAAGCAAATGTAACAAAAACAAAAATAGACAAATGTGACTTAATTAAACTAAAAAACTTTTGCACAGCAAAAGAAATAATCAGCAGAGTAAACAGACAACCTACAGAATGGGAGAAACATTTGCAAATTATGCTTCTGCCAGAGAGTTAATATCAAGATTCTATTAGGTTGATGCAAAAGTAGTGGCAAGAACCACAATTATCTTTACACCAACCTAATAAAAAGAACTCAGACAACTCCACAAGAAGAAAAGAAAACCCATTAAAAAGTGGGCAAAGGCCATGCATATACACTTCTCAAAAGAAGACATGCAAGTGGCCAATAAATACAGGAGAAAATGCTCAACCTTTTTTTAAACATCAGATAAACACAAATTAAACCACAATAAGATATCATCTTTCACCAGTCAGAATGGATATTATTAAAAAGTCAAAAAGCAACAGAGGTTGGCATGATTGTGGAGAAAAGGGTATGCTTATAACACTGTTGGTGAGAGTGTACATTAGTACAACCTCCATGGAAAAAAGTATGGAGATTTCCCAAAGATCTAAAAATATAACTACCATGTGACCCAATGATCCTACTACTGGGTATCAATCCAAGGGAAAATGAATTATTTTATCAAAAAGATACCTGCATTTGTAGGTTTATTGCAGCACTATTCAATAGCGAAGTCATGGAATCAACCTAAGTGTTCATCAGTGGTTGGTTGGATTAAAAAATGTGGTATACATACATCACAGAATACATGGCTATAAAAAAAAGAACAAAATCATGTCTTTTGCAGCAACATGAATGCAGCTAGAGGTCATTATCGTAAGTGAAATAACTCAGACACAGAAATCAAATACTGCATGTTCTCACTTGTAAGTGGAAGCTAAACAGTGAGTACACATGGACATCAAAATGAAAACAATAAACACTGGGGACTCCCAAAGAGGGGTGGTTGGAAGGAAAGTGAGGGTTGAAAAATTACCTGTTTGTTACAATGGTCACTGTTTGGATGATGGGCACACTGCAATCCCAACCTCCACCATTACACAATATATCCGTGTAACAAATCTGTACATGTACCCCCTGAATCTAAAATAAAATAAAATGTAAAAAAACTACCAAGTTTTTGCAATAACCTAGACAATGAAAGTCAGGATACAAACTTACATGTATATAATTTCAAGTATATAAAATATGCATGTAAAATAATAAAGGAATATAGCATAAAATGTAATAATTGTGCATCACCTCAAGTCTTCTAGAAAGCTGATGCTAAAGGAGAGTTGGTGTGAAAGAGATTTATGTAAGGTTGGTGGAGAAAGGTTGTGGGTGTAACACCTATGGAAATTAAATAAGAGGTAGCAAGTTTGAGCAGAGAAAGGCTTAGCTCATAGTGCAGATCTGATACCTGTGAAAACAAGGGGAGGAGAAGGAAGAATTTGGCAAAGAAAGTCTCAAACTACTGTGTAGATCTGACAAGTTCCTGCCAACCCAAAGACTGCACATTGGAGGAGTCCTCCAATGGCCAAAGCATCCAGGACCTAGATGTCCTGTCATGCTCATTTCATGGCTTTGGAATAGCCCAGGAAAAAGAGAACTTTTGCTCAAATGTTGTCACTGATCATGACAGTGCTGCAGGTGGAGGCTGTCAGTCAACTGAACTCACAACTGAATGACAAGTTTTTTTCAGGAAGGGAAATTGTAATCTCGGTGGAATAGTGGGTAATCATCTAATTTGTATAACTTTTAGTACTTTGTATTTTCTTATGGTAGGCAGGTTCTGTTTTTCTCATTTCAAAAAAGTAAACTTTGATTTTTATTTATTTAATTTTATTTTGTATTTTATTTTACTTTTTTTATTATTATACTTTTAGTTCTAGGGTACATGTGCACAATGTGCAGGTTTGTCACATATGTATACATGTGCCATGTTGGTGTGCTGCACCCATTAACTCATCATTTACATTAGGTATATCTCCTAATGCTATCCCTCCCCCTCCCCCTGCCCCACAACAGGCCCCAGTGTGTGATATTCTCCTTCTTGTGTCCAAGTGTTCTCATTGTTCAATTACCACCTATGAGTGAGAACATGTGGTGTTTGCTTTTTGTCCTTGCGATAGTTTGCTGAGAATGATGGTTTCCAGCTTCATCCATGTCCTTATAAAGGACATGAACTTATCCTTTTTTATGGCTGCATAGTATTCCATGGTGTATATGTGCCATATTTTCTTAATTCAGTCTACCATTGATGGACATTTGGGTTGATTCCAAGTCTTTGCTATTGTGAGTAGTGCCACAATAAACTTATGTGTGCATGTGTCTTTATAGTAGCATGATTTATAATCTTTTGGGTATATACCCAGTAATGGGATGGCTGGGTCAAATGGTATTTCTAGTTCTAGATCCTTGAGGAATCCCCACACTGTCTTCCACAATGGTTGAACTAGTTTACAGTCCCACCAACAGTGTAAAACTGTTCCTATTTCTCCACATTCTCTCTAGTACCTGTTGTTTCCTGACTTTTTAATGATTGCCATTCTAACTGGAGTGAGATGGTATCTCATTGTGGTTTTGATTTGCATTTCTCTGATGGGTAGTGATGATGAGCATTTTTTCATGTGTCTATTGGCTGCATAAATGTCTTCTTTTGAGAAGTGTCTGTTCATATCCTTCGCCCACTTTTTGATGGGGTTGTTTGATTTTTTCCTGTAAATTTAAGTTCTTTGTAGGTTCTGGATATTAGCCCTTTGTCACATGAGTAGATGGTAAAAATTTTTTCCCATTCTGTAGGTTGCCTGTTCACTCTGATGGTAGTTTCTTTTGCTGTACAGAAGTTCTTTAGTTTAATTAGATCCCATTTGTCAATTTTGGCTTTTGTTGCCATTGCTTTTGGTATTTTAGACACGAAGTCCTTGCCCATGCTTATGTCCTGAATGGTATTGCCTAGGTTTTCTTCTAGGGTTTTTATGGTTTTAAGTCTAACATTTAAGTCTCTAATCCATTTTGATTTAATTTTTGTAGAAGGTGTAAGGAAGGGATCCAGTTTCAGTTTTCTACATATAGCTAGCCAGTTTTCCCAGCACCATTTATTAAATCGGGAATCCTTTCCCCATTTCTTGTTTCCATCAGGTTTGTCAAAGATCAGATGGTTATAGATGTGTGGTATTATTTCTGAGGGCTTTGTTCTGTTCCATTGGTCTATATCTCTGTTTTGGTACCAGTACCATGCTGTTTTGGTTACTGTAGCCTTGTAGTATAGTTTGAAGTCAGGTAGCGTGATGCCTCCAGCTTTCTTCTTTTGGCTTAGGATTGTCTTGGCAATAAGGGCTCTTTTTTGGTTCCATATGAACTTTAAAGTACTTTTTCCAATTCTGTGAAGAAAATCACGGGTAGCTTGATGGGGATGACATTGAATCTATAAATTACCTTGGGCAATATGGCCATTTTCACAATATTGATTCTTCCTATCCATGAGCATGCAATGTTCTTCCATTTGTTTGTGTCCTCTTTTAGTTCGTTGAGCAGTGGTTTGTAGTTCTCCTTGAAGAGATCCTTCACATCCTTTGTAAGTTGGATTCCTAGGTATTTTATTCTCTTTGAAGCAATTGTGAATGGGAGTTCATTCATGATTTGGCTCTCTGTTTGTCTGTTATTGGTGTATAGGAATGCTTGTGATTTTTGCACATTAATTTTGTATCCTGAGACATTGCTGAAGTTGCTTATCAGCTTAAGGAGATTTTGGGCTGAGACAATGGGGTTTTCTAAATATACAACCATGTCATCTGCAAACAGGGACAATTTGACTTCCTCTTTTCCTAATTGAATACCCTTTATTTCTTTCTCCTGCCTGATTGCCCTGGCCAGAACTTCCAACACTACGTTGAATAGGAGTGGTGAGAGAGGGCATCCCTCTCTTGTGCTAGTTTTCAAAGGGAATTCTTCCAGTTTTTGCCCATTCAGTATCACAGGCCAACATTCAAATTCAGGAAATACAGAGAACACCACAAAGATACACCTCAAGAAGAGCAATTCCATGACACATAATTGTCAGATTCACCAAAGCTGAAATGAAGGACAAAATGTTAAGGGCTACCAGAGAGAAAGGTCGGGTTACCCACAAAGGGAAGCCCATCAGGGTAGCAGTGGATCTCTTGGCAGAAACTCTACAAGCCAGAAGAGAGTGGGGGCCAATATTCAACATTCTTAAAGAAAACAATTTTCAACTCAGAATTTCATATCCAGTTAAACTTTGATTTTTTAAAAAATTAACCTTGAGGTTCTCATCAGTCAAGATGCAAAAATAGAACTGCAAATGTTTTACATGCAACCAAGAAGCATATGAGAAAAAGTTCAACATCACTGACCATTAGAGAAATGCAAATCCAAACCACAGTGAGATACCATCTCACACTGGTCAGAATGGCTATTATTAAAAAGTCAAAAAATAACAGGTGCTGGTGAGGTTGCAGAGAAAAAGGAATGCCTATACACTGTTGTTGGGAGTGTAAATTAGTTCACCCATTGTAGAAAAGAGTAAGGTAATTCCTCAAAGACCCAAAAACAGAGCTGCCATTCAACCCAGCAATCACATTACTGGGTATATATGCAAAGGAATATAAATTGTTCTGTCATAAAGACAGAAGCATGTATATGTTCATTGCAGCACTATTCACAATAGCAAAGACACGAAATCAACTTTAATGCCCATTAAAGATAGACTAGATAAAGAAAATGTGGTAGATATACACTATGGAATACTATACAGCCATAAAAAATTATGAGCTCATGTCCTTTGTAGAGACATGGAGGGAGCTCAAGGCCATTATCCTTAGCAAACTATCAAAGGAACAGAAAACCAAATACTGTATCCTCTTACTTATTAGTGGGGGCTAAATGATAACGGAAGGACACATACAGCAGAACAACAGATACTGGGGCCTATCAGAGAGTGGAGGAAGGAGAGTATCAGAGAAAATAACTAATGGGTACTAAGCTTAATACTTGGCTGATGAAATTATATGTACAGTAAATGCCCATGACACAAGTTTACCTATGTAACAAACCTGCATATGTACCCCTGAACTTAAAGATTAAAAAAAAAAAGTAATTTACATTAAATTAAATCTATACTCTAAGGGCAGTTAGGTAACATTTAAAACACCCAATCATAAACCCACCCTCCAGAAATGACCATTGCAAATACTTTAAATATTGTTATCTAAATCTGCACTAGAGGGTTCGTTAATTTAAAAGTTTATTAGTTACGCAGTAGTAAAATATGCTGTATTGGAGGACTGGAAAGAGTAAAACCCCACTGCTCTTTTACAGACAATCTAAGTTCAGCCACTCTCATTTGAATTCGTTCCTCCAAAATTCAGATGCTGCCAATGTGATGTTATTAAGAAATGAGACTTTTAAGAGGTAATTAGGTCGTGAGGACTCCTCCCCTCGTGAATGGGATTCAGTGCCCTATAAAGACTTCACAAAGGAAGTCCTTTTTTTTTTTTTTTTTTTTTTTTTTCTGCCCTTCCACCTTCTGCCACATGAGGACACAGCATTCATCTCCTCTGGAGGATGTAGTATTCGAGGCACTATCTTGGACGCCTAGTGCAGTCCTCACGGGTGCCTTGGTCTTGCACTTCACAGTCTCTGGAACTGAGATATAAGTATCTGTTCTTAATTTTTTTAAAAGAATTGCAAGTGTTTTTAATTATTGCTTATTTGAACTGTATAACATCACTATCCACCATAGGCTATTTTAAACACTTTGAATTAATTCATTTCCATGTTTTTTGTTTGTTTGTTTGGTTGGTTGGTTAATTCTAACTTCATAAGACTTTCCTTGCACTTTGTTTTAGCCCTGTCATTGAAATTCTCCCTTTGTAATAGATGCACATAATTAAGAACAGAAAAATCTGAAAGGACTGTAGAAGACACTTACTCTAGAGACCTTTGGATGGAGTAGTCAGTGAAGGGTAAGGATGAGGAGCCCCAGTGGGTGAGCTCCATCATTCTCAGCCCATTCTCTTTTGTGTGTTTATTTATTAAGGTGCCAGTGTACAAAATTTAGGCAAGTAGTTCTGCTGAAAAGGATACAGTCATTGAATTCCAAATTCAACTAATTCTATGTAGCCTGCTCATAAATCCCTATAACATAATTGTTTAACCTATGGTTCACTATCTCCAGCATTGGGTAAGTCACTACCTAATGAGACAAGTGTGTCTTTAGACTACTCTAACGGTAGATAAAAGTTCTATCTATAAAGGTTTGATAATAATGAACATAAACATTAGTCTCTCTCCCCCTGGTCTGTAGTAAAGGATTATTTCAGTTGTTTTGGGCCCATTATTATTTGGACAAATGAAGAAGTAAAACTGTTAAAAGAACAGGAGTAAAGTAGAATGTTATATACTCTGATTTATATCCCTAGAGAATTCTTTTCCATGTTGACATTGGCATTTATCAGAATGACACTGAGTATATCCCCATATATATTTGTTGAAAGAATTAATGCTATCCACTATCTTCATTAATTAGTTGGAAATCTGTTATACTAAATTGTTGCCTCTTATCACATGAACATAAGAAGAGACTGTGGAAAATGCCTCACATAGTCATGAATATAAATATGAATTTACTTGTTCTTAGTGAAAACATGCGACTCCCTAGTGATGATGTCTAAGTGATGAAGATATTTCTTTTAATAACTCTCATTCTGAAATACTGCCATTCTGTGTCTACTGATGAATAAGATCATTTTTTTTTCTGTTGTATCAATAATTTGGAAACTGTCAACAGCCAAGTTTCTGACTTATCTCCTGTTCCCCATGTTGCTTTAGAACATTGAAAATATGCTGCAACAGGCCAGGTGACTCTATCTATCTATCTATCTATCTATCTATCTATCTATCTATCTATCTATCTATCTATCATCTGTCTATCATCTATATATATTTTTTTGTGGTTTAAAACTATTTATTTGCTTATAATTTAAATGGATTGGGTATTTGGGCAGGGCTCATCTGGCACAACATGCCTCTATTCCACATGCTATTGGCTAGGCTCACTCATATGTTTGTGGTAAGTTGGCAGGTCAGCTAGAGGTGGTTGGACATGAATAGCCTCACTCACGTGTCTAGCATTGAGCTGGAGATACAGCTAGGTTTCAATGGCCTCTTCTGCAGGCTGGCTTGGCTCTTTGCATGATGGCTAGGTTCCAAGAAGGCAAGAGTGGAAGTTGCAAATTCTCTTGAGGCCTAGGCTCAGAAATTACAGTGTCATTTATGCTGTGTTCTGTTGGTCAAAGCAAGTCACAAGAACAGCTCAAATTCAAGAAGTGGGGAAATGAACCCTACCTCTTGATGGGAATTGCTGCAACCAATTTCATTTCTTATTTATTTATTTGTTTGTTTGAGACAGAGTTTTGCTCTTGTTGCCCAGAATGGAGTGCAATGGTGCTATCTCGGCTCACTGCAACCTCCACCTCCTGAATTCAAGTACCTCCTGCCTTGGCCTCCCAAGTAGCTGGGATTACAGGTGCCTGCTGCCTCACCCGGCTAATACTTTGTATTTTTAGTAGAAACGACTCCTGACATCAGGTGATCAACCCTCCTCAGCCTCTCAAAGTGCTGGGATTACAGGCTTGAGTCACTGAGCCCTGCCTCATTCCTTTTAAATAATGAGATGAATACGTTTTTTGTTTGTTTGTTTGTTATTGCCTTGATTTATCTTTCTTTTTGAATGTCATGTTACAACAAGCCTTACTTGGTTAAAAGATGTCTTCTGTGATTACTTGGTGTGGTCAGGGGTTGGCTTTTAGGAGACTCATTTAGAGCACTAACTACCTTTTGTAGAGTAAACATACACCCTGGTCTTCCTGAGCTGGTCCCAAGTTATGCCAATAGGCCAAGATTCTGTTCAGTTTAAACTTTGTTTCATCCTCTTTCACTCTCAATGTGGTATTTTGAACAACAAACACTTGTTAAAATCTATCTTGAGTTTTTATGACCTTATGGGTACTTTTGTTTTTACCTTTTCAAGGCAAAGATAATTTTCTTGGATAAAATATGTCAACAAAATATGAATTAAGTAGGTCTGTTATCTTAGTATCTAAGAAAAAGGGACCTATACTTTTCTTAACCTTCTTGCTTTTAACAAATTAAAATGAGCTCTTTGGGATCATTTTAAAAGAAAGCCCCAGCCAGTAAGAGACATTCTTACTCATATGGTTTTGGAAAACACTTTTGTGACCATCCTTGATGAAAGTCCATTTTTTCATATTTTGCAAGTTCTCTATTTTAATAGATAAGACTCAAGTTTACTGATTGAGTTTTGTTTTGGAGAGCCACGTCTCTCTCTTAATGATCTTCCCGTTAAGAATTTTAGGTCATAGGCCAGGTGTGATGCCTCATGCCTATGACCCCAGCACTTTGGGGGCCAAGGAGGGCGGATCACCTAAGGTCAGAAGTTCGAGACCAGCCTGACCAACATGGTGAAACCCCATCTCTACTAAATACAAAAAAATTAGCCAGGCATGTTGGCACATGCCTATAATCCCAGCTACTTGGGAGTCTGAGGCAGGAGAATTGCTTGAACCCGGAGGCAGAGGTTGCAGTGAGCCGAGATTGCACCATTGCACTCCAGCCTGGGAAACAAGAGCAAAACTCTGTCTCAATTAAAAAAAAAAAAAAAATTAGACCACAAAATTATATTTACATTTTCTCTAAATTGCTTCAAAACAACCAAGAATATACTGATTCCTGTTTTTTTTTTTTTTTTTTTTTTTTTTTACTCAGGTATCAATAAACTTGATGATATTTTTTCATTTTACCATCAAATTTCTAGCTTTACTCATTTCCTTGTCTGGCAAAATCTATGGCAAAATCTATTGCAAATGAAAGTTCTTCTTCTTAATCCCACCACTTTCTGTAAATTACCATCAAGGCAGGTAAAATTAATTTTTTAATTAATCAAAAATTTTTTAAATTAATTAATAATTTAAAAAATTCATTGACTTTGCTTTAAGTCAATGAATCTTTGACTTGATGTATGGATAACTCACATTTCTATTACTATTACTCTTATACTTGGCCCGTGTAGAATGCTACTGTCCATTTTTACATTAAACTTTAACAAGAACTTATACATTTTGTCATAAGGTTCAATATCCTGATGATTTTGTAGACTGCATTATGCATGTCTTCAATTAAAATGAAAATGTGGGGTAGGACTTTCTTGGGGTCTGTGGATTCTTTATGAAGCCCAGGTGCTCTAGGGAAACAGCCAAGAAAATTGTCAGGAATATTTTTAGGGGTTATTTTACTGGGGATTTTAAGAACTAATAACATCTTGAGTTATTTTTAGTTCAGGGGGATGTGGAAAGATGTGCAATTTTAAAGTATTTTGTTGTAGATTAGTATCCATAATGGAAATCTAAACTGCAGATGTAACTACAAACCCAGTGCAGTTTTTGTCTTCTGTATGTCATTGGGGGAATCAAGTTTTATACATAGCAAACACATGGCCTCCCTGACTTCAGGATATCTTCGTTAGGGTCTCTATTAGCCCTTAATTTTGTTGAAATCTTTTTTCCTTCTTCCTCTTGAAAAGTAAGTCCCAAAATATAGTTTATTGTATCTTTCATCACTGAAAAGTTTGTTCCTTTTTCACATATGGGCAGTTCACACAAGGCAAAAATATTAAACAGTTGGTTTTAGTGTGTTGTGTAACCTTGATGTATATCAAACTAATTTGGACAAGTTTTGATCCTAAACCTCAAATCATGTAATTAATAATTTGCCTGTTTATGACCTAATTGCAATTCTTTTATTAATAAAAGACTATAGGAAAGGATCCCTTATTAAGTTGGTGACTAGATCTACAATTCATTTTCCTTTAGTATATAAAGTATTGTACCAGAGTATTAAAAGATATGTAATATTTTATTGACTAATCTATCCTTTAAAAGGAATACATTTTGGGATGTCATCATTTCGATGTGAATCATGTGAACTTTTATAAAATCCTACTTATTATACATTTAGTGTTTCAAGAGATTCATTTAATTGCCTTTTTGCCCACATATATTATGTAGTCTCTTTGCAACTGTTTGTTTTTTTTAAGACATTGAAAGAACGGTTTATGTGGAGAAACATTAGCGAATGTTAATTGTCTCCCCACCTGTATTTATGGGTGTTAGATCACTGCTTTGCTAGTTGAAAAGCTGTATTATCAGAGTAAAAGTGTATTTGTAAACTTTATGGGAACGAAAAATTAGGAACAAAACCTTTTTTTTTTTTTTTTTGAGACGGAGTCTCGCTCTGTCACCCAGGCTGGAGTGCAGTGGCCGGATCTCAGCTCACTGCAAGCTCCGCCTCCCGGGTTCACGCCATTCTCATGCCTCAGCCTCCCGAGTAGCTGGGACTACAGGCGCCGCCACCTCGCCCGGCTAGTTTTTTTTTTGTGTGTTTTTAGTAGAGACGGGGTTTCACCGTGTTAGCCAGGATGGTCTTGATCTCCTGACCTTGTGATCCGCCCGTCTCGGCCTCCCAAAGAAAACCATTTTCTTTAAAAAGAAATGGAAATGTGTAGTTTCCACTCACAGTAACATCATTCCCATTTCTTCTTTTATCTTCACCCCACCTTTATTGTGAAATTCCATGAAGTTAAAATCCCTTGAGATAGAGCATTATTTTCTCTCTACAAAATTGTTCTTTTCTATCATAATACTCAATTACTGAAGATCATTATATTAGGTCTAACACATAGCTATGCTGCACATGTACCCGTTTGCATTAAAACTTGCCATTCATTTATTTGTTACCCATAATTAATGTTGTAATATAGGCACCTGAAGAATACGTGCATGTGCGTTTACTGATCTTTTTCTCTGTGTCTAACCCCCACTAAAGCAAAACCTGTCAGAAGAGTTTATAAGAAGATAGCCTATTTGATAACATGTTTTGGAAAACAGAGCTGAATAACAGAAGAGTAAAAAGTTAATATATGTTAAAGAGAATTCGGAAGAGTTAATATATATTAAAAGGAGTATTATTAAATAGGCCTCTTCTACAGGCAACAGTTTTGTTATACAATAAATAGCCACATAAAGAATGAAAGGGAGAAGTTTTTAGGCATCGATTTCCAATGCCACAGTGTTTAGCTTGGCCCAAAGGATGTTATCTTCTTTCCACTTGAGATATCTTCTTTCCACTGGGTTCTTTCAGACAATCCAGGTACTGGCACCTGAGAAACCCTGGGGCCGGAGTGAGACCTCAGGTGTGGGACTGAAAAGTAGAAGTGGGCTTCCTGGACCTGGTTTGTAAATCACAAGAATCACATTTGAGGTCCAGGTTGTAAGATAATCCATAAGAGGCATCTCGCACTTAAGAAATATGTTAAGGCCGGGCGCGGTGGCTCAAGCCTGTAATCCCAGCACTTTGGGAGGCCGAGATGGGCGGATCACGAGGTCAGGAGATCAAGACCATCCTGGCTAACACGGTGAAACCCCATCTCTACTAAAAAAAATACAAAAAGCTAGCCGGGCGAGGTGGCGGGCGCCTGTAGTCCCAGCTACTCGGAGGCTGAGGCAGGAGAATGGCGTAAACCCGGGAGGCGGAGCTTGCGGTGAGCTGAGATCCGGCCACTGCACTCCAGCCCGGGCGACAGAGCAAGACTCCGTCTCAAATAAATAAATAAATAAATAAATAAAACATAAAATAAATATATATATTACTGCTTTGCATTTAAAAATACATAAAAATTATTTAACACCTGCCTCACAATAAACTACTCAATAGTTATGATTTCATCTGGCCATTTGTTTTGTTTTTCACTTATAACACGTTAATCCTTTTATAATTTAGTGTACTCTCATAACTCATGAATAGTGAATATAAATGGTTTATATATTTGGCCCATTTATTCAGGATTTATGTACTAAGAACTGTAAAATATACAAAATTCTACCCTGGTTGCCAACTAGCAATTTCTTGGATATTGGTATAATATCCTGAGTCAGAGTTGGAAAATAGTTTATAATTCACAGACATAAGAGTAACTAGAATTCATCATTTTTGCACTGGTTCTCTGTGCACCAGTTCCCACAAGACAATATACAGTGGCTCAGAGAGCACCTGTATGCACCGTGGTTTGCTTTATAGGAGAGGAACCCTGAGTTTAGAGAATCTGAATCTTATATTTCATAATTGGCAGTAACATTGTTTCCTTTTGCTCTAGAAAGAGACACTATCTTTATCTTCAAAGACTATTTCACTTTTTTTCTGGACTATTATTTCAAGGGTGTGCAGCCAACACTGCATGCTCCGTGAGGACAAGCAGGAGCCCCCACACCTTCTGAGATGGCAGGGCAGGAGCTCCATGAATGCAGCTGGAGCCATCCTGCTACAGCTCCAGCCCCGGGCATCTCAGTGCTTTTGGGGGCCTTGGAAGTCCCCCTCCTACACCTGCAGTCTCAGAAGTGCCTGCTCCCACTGAAGACTCCAATCTCAGAGCAAAGTCAGGGCTGAGCCCAGGAGCTACCTCAGGCAGGCCAGGTGTGCACACACTCGGGGCAGTGTTGGCATGCCAGTCACCTGCTGCCTTGGCCCCCTCCAAACTTAGGCCAAGTGGGTGCTGAGGACAGCCCAGCACTGGTCTGCAGGTGGCCCTTGGCATGAACAGCCTGAGCACCATGAACAGCAGCAGTAGGCAGACATGCTCCCGGACAGAACGGAATGGGTCCCCAGTGAAGATCCACCTTCAAGATGGAAAGGGCCTGAAACCTGGGGCCTGGGCCTCCAGTCCCACCATCTGGAGGAAGAATTTGTGGTGCTTTTCCCTGGGCCCACCCGTGGCCACCCATGGGCAATCAGCATATACTTCCTCCCCTCTGAGGCCTATTAAAAACCCCAGACTCAGCCAGACTTGAAGAGAGGACAAAAGACAACAGTGACACAACCAGACGACCTGCCAGCAAAGAGAAGCCACCCACTCCAGGGCCTCCGCTCTGCTGAGAGCTGCAGAGATGACCGGATGACCTACCTGCAGAGAAGAGCTACCCACTCTAGGGCCTCCTCTCTGCTGAGAGCCGAATACTCAGTGGGATGACCTGCCTGTAGAGGAGCTTCCCACTCCAGGGTCTCCTTTCTGCTAGGAAATGAACACTTGTCAGGACACCCTGGGTGTGGAAAGGAGGGGCCCACTGTGGGTCTCCTATGAGTTGTTCTATCACTCACTAAAGCTACTCTTCATCTTGCTCACCCTTCACTTGTATGCCTACCTCATTCTTCCTGGATGTAGGACAAGAGCTCAGCGCCTGCTAAATGGAGAGGCTAAAAGAGCTATAACACAAACAAGGCTGAATCATGCTCCTTGCTGGCCACATCTGGAGTGAAGAAAAGGAGAGAAGAGCTGTAGCCTTCAGGGACCCCAGACCTGGGAGCTCCCCCAGCCAGGACTGACTCACTTTTTGGGGTCCTGTGGTTCCTGGAGTCTCAAAGCTTCTGGGTGCCACTGCATTCCTCAGTGCCAGCTGGGGAAGCTGCTTGTGGTGAACCTGGTTCAGCCACAGAACTGGGGAGAGCCAGCACCCATGCTGGCATCCAGTGCTGCCCTCCCTGTGGCAGCAGCCAGCTTGTCTTAGCAGTGGCTGGAACACATGCTTGCTCAAACACCCTTTCCCACTCCACACCTGTTGCGCTCTTGGAGGCATGATATCCAGGTTGGTAGTACAGCCTGCTAGGCCAAGTGGGCCTAATAAGCCCAGTGGGCCCAGGCAAAACTCAGGCAAAGGTGCCATTCAGGTTTCCAGCCAGAAAAGAAACACCTCCAAAGATCCCATAACATTTTTATACAAAAGAAAATAAATGAAACAAGTGTTTGACCAACAGACCTTCACTAAAAGACATTCTAAAGATACACTTTGGCCAAAAGAAAGTGACCAGAGATGGAGACTCTGGGCAGCCAACAGATGTAAAAGCAAATACATGTTTAAAAACTTAATAATGTTGGGGTGAGGGGTGCAAAATAGAGCTAATATACCGAACAAAAGTATCACACAGCCAGCTGGAGGTGTTTGAGTTGATGTTCAGATTCTGATTCTCATGTTATTCAAGAGAAGGGGAAAATATAGATTAGATTTCGACTAAACCCAAAGCAAGATGAGGAAATAAGTAATAAGAAGAAAAGAGAAGTTAATGAGATAGAAGATAAACATACAATAAAAAGAAGAATCAGCAAAGCCAAGTGTTAGTTATTTAAAAGGAATAAAAAATTCACAAACTAGTGCGAGGCTGAAGTAGAGAAAATGAAGGAGGCACTGTAAATACTGTCAGCAACAAAAAAGTGGTTTAAGCACAAATGCTGCAAAAAAATAGCAATATTATAGAAACAGTGCAATTAAACTTGAAAAGAAATTGACATTTATACAATTTGCCAAAATGGATTCAAGAAACAACAAAAGCCGGAGCAACTATTTAATGGTAAAATAAATTAAATGATTAGATAATTCCTTTCAGAAAAGAACACACCAGGCCCAGTTGGTTACACTAGTGAATTCTAGTAAATATTCAAACAGCAATTAATTCCAGTCTTACACAAACTATTCCTGCATACAGAAAAAAAGGAATTTCTACCCAGCTCCTCAATTAAGAAAGATGTAATAATCCAAACTCTATATTAATAAATTAAATTTTGCGACACATAAATAAGATAGAATACAGTGACAGGTTATTAGGTATTAAGTTATTAGGTATTAGGTTATCAGGAATGCATGGTTAGAAAATAATTAATGTAATTCGCTACATTAACAGATTAAAAGAGACTAATCAAATGATGATTTTTGACAGATACAAAAAAGAATACATGAAAATTCAACATTCAGTTTTAGCAAACCAAGCATAGCTTAACAATTGGTATCTACAAAGCTAAAAAGCTTTACAGTAAACATATTTAATTGTATAACACTGAAAACATTTTCTGAGAAAAATCAATGTGCCTAGCTTCATTATTTCCATTTAACATTAAGCTAGATGTCCTAGCCAGAATAGCAAAGCAAGAAAACTAAAATTTATAACATTTGGAAAGGATGAAAATATAGTCATTCTCATCTGAAAATGATATGACCATAAACATCAAAAACACAAAAAATTTATAACTAAATTATTTACTTAGAAACATGATGACTTAAGGGTTTTTTCTTATAAACATATGCAAAACCAGTCACATTCCCATACAGCAGTAATAAACAGTTAGAAATATAGTTTAATAATGGCTATAATTTACAATAACTTTAAAAGCTATAATGAGGAGATGTTGGTCAAAAGATGCAAAGTTTCAGTTAGGATGAATAAGTTCTGGAGGTCTGTTATACAGCAAGGTGACTACAGTTAATAATAATACATTATATACCTGAAAACTGCTAAGGAAGAAGGTTTTAAATGTTCCCAACCCCCCAAAAGTTAAGTATGTGAAGTGATGAATATGTTGATTAGCTTAATTTAATCATTTTACAATGTATACACGTATCACAACATCACATTGTACACCATTAATACATATGTTTTACTTGTCAATTATACTTTAATAAATTAGGGAAAATAATTATGAAGTATATCATAAGAAATCTATCAAAATATTTGTAAGATCTTGATTGAATAAGCAGAAAAGCTTTTAGAAAGACATTATAAAATACTAGGTTGGGTGCAGTGGCTCTTACCTATAATCTCAGCTTCTCGAGAAGCTGATATAGGAGGAATACTTGAGAACAGGAGCTCAAAGCCAGCCTAAGCAACACAGGGAGACACCTCCATCTCTAAGAATTAAAACAAATTAGCTGAACGTGGTAGGCATCCATGTGAAAATTTAAAAAATAAACATTGGTTCCAGTTGGGCTAATGACTTAAATTGTTTTATCAAAATTATAAAACTCTAAGATACAATATAGGTTAATACCTTTATGAGTTTTAGGTAGGAAACTAATTCTTAAATAGGGCAAAAAGTACAAACAATAAAGGAAAAAATGAATAAATACCATTACATTAAAAGTGAGATTCAAAAAAAAATCGAAGTCACCATAAAGAGAGAAAAAAGACAAGCTGCAGACTGGGAGAAGATATTTACAGCACAAAAGTGATAATGTATTCTGTCAGAATACGTAGTAGTGTCCACAAATCAATAAGAAAATGGCAAATAGCTCAATATAAAAGTGGGCAAAAATCTTAAACACTTCTCAGAAAGAAAATTCCAAATGGCCTGTTAGCACATAAAAAGATGCCATCTCTAGTGATAAAAAAATGTAAACTCTAGCAGTAGAATTATGACATTTCACGCTCAACACACCGGTAAGTTATGAAATTGGACAGCTTCAAGGGTTCCAGAAACTATCCCCTGCCGGGCGGTACATATCTATTAGAACAGGCTAACTGCATAACAAACAAATTCAATAATAATTTAATATAGAAATGTTTGTTTTTTACATAAACCAAAAAAGATATCCCAGTTGTCAAGTAGCAGGGACCCAATATCCTTTCATCATGTACCTCTGTTACCTCCAATATGAGGCTTCTGCCCAGTGCAGTGGCTCACACCTATAATTTCCACACTGTGGGATGCTGAAGCCAGATGATACCTTTGAGACCAGGTGTTTGAGGGCACACTGGGCAACACAGTGAGACCTGATCTCCGCACACACACAAAAATAATAATTATCTAGGTGTACCTGCAATTCCAGCTATTCAGGAGGCTGAGATGGGAGGATGGCTTGAGCTCAGGCACTTGTGGTTACAGTGAGCTATGATTGTATCACTGCACTCCAGCTTCAATGACAGAGAAAGACCCTGTCTCAAATGATAAATAAATAAATAAATAAATAAATAAATAAATAAATAAATAAAATATGTGGTTCTAAGACCATCCTGAGGTGGTCTCCTGTCATCCAGCAAGAAGAGGGAAAGAGTTTAAGTGAACTGTATGTGGAAGTATTTTACAGGCCAGACTGAGGCACAGTCTCCACTACTGAAATACCATTGCAAAACATCTAACTATGCAGGCTCCTCTAACCAAAAGGGAGGCTACTAAACATAGTTTACCTGTGTGCATACGAAGAAGAGGAAACAAAGAGCTGATCTCCAGCACATTGTGTAAATTCTTAGAAATACTTTCACAAAACAATTTGGCATAATCCAGTAATGTTGGAAATGTATACAACATACCACTTCCTGCTGCACATATGTGTACCAGCAAATATGAACAAACAAGTGATGTAACCTTATAAAATTGTTATATATAATCTGTGATAGAAAGTAACCTACATATCCATCAACTTTAAGTGGAAACAAATTGAACATTATACTACACTGAAAATTAATAAATCCCAACTATTTTCAACAACGTGAATAAATATCAGAAGATATAAATGCATATAAAACCTATCAAAAGCATAATTTTATTTTGTAAATGTGTTTTTATTATTTTAAAGTGAATAAAAGTAAATTTCATTATTTATATGGTTTGGTTCTGTGTCCCCACCCAAATCTCATGTTGAATTATAATTCCCAATGTTAAGACAGAGACCTGGTGGGAGGTGATTGGATCATGGTGGTAGATTTCCCCCTTGCTGATCTTATGATAGTGAGTTCTCACAAGATCTGATGGTTTAAAAGTGTCTGGCACTTCCCACTTCTCTCTCTCTCTCTCTCTCTCTCTCTCTCTCTCTCTCTCTCTCTCTCTCTCTCTCTCTCTGTTTCTCTCTCTCTCCTGCTGCCATGTGAAGACCACGCTTTGCTTCCCCTTGCTCTTTCTGCCATGAATGTAAGTTTCCTGAGGCCACCTCAGCCATGCCTCCTGTACACCCTGTGGAATTGTGAGTCAATTAAATCTCTTTTCTTTATAAACTACCCAGTCTTACATAGTTCTTTATAGCAGTGTAAGAATGAACTAATACAATTATTTTGTATTTATCTTTTTAAATTGACAGATAACATCCATTTTATAAAATGATCAATATTAAAAATAAAATTTCATTCAGGAATACAAATATATATGGAAAAACCGTAAAGACAAACAGGTTCAGAACAGTGATTACTTCTGAGGAAGGAAGGAAAGGGATGGGATAAGGAAAAAAACAAAGCATCTTCCACAGATAGGTAACAGTGGTGTTATTTGCCTTAAACAGGATGCTGGGCATATGGGTGCATAGTACACCATCATTCTTTAATCTTTATATTTTACATTGCATTTTGTAAGTGTTGTTTTGCAACTACTCAATATTTCATTTATAAAAGCATGTTTAATTAAAAAGTTATAGCTCTTAAAAACTACCTTTATTAAATCATCATATAAAGTCATTTGTAAATGCATGATATTAGGTCCTTTCTAACTCTTCAGTGAGTATTGCATACTCTCATAGGCATCTCTGTTCTGAAGGCTAATAACTACTGCTAATTTAGTCATCATGTTTTAATTTAATGCAACTACTCATACACAAATTAGCATCTGAAGTTTTTTGCTACTAAACCTGTGTCCTTGTTGACCATGGACCTGACTTTAATTAAGATCACAACCTCATCACAGTGAGCCAAAAGCATGTGCCTTATTTCTCTCTTATTTCATATTGCTTTACTTTACTGGTAACCAGATTTTTCTCTAGAAAATCGTTTTTATGTTCCCACTATACATTTTCCTTGTTTCTCTTAATTTTAATAATTACATTGGAAAAACTCTAATTATTCTCTCCAGTACCAGAATTTTAGCAAACATAATCAATTTGAATTTTAATATATTCTGATGTATTTGTACATTAACTACAAAATTTAATATGATGTCTTGTGTTTAATGACATGTTACTATATTATTTCTGCCATGAAATGGCATCACTTCTTCCATACAGTCTCTCATTTGTCATGGTGAAATACTTTTTCTCCAATTAATTATTAATACAATTTTAGCATGAAGAGGTTCTGTTTTATACCACATGATTTTATAATAACTGTATTCTCATGAAAATAATTTCAGAAAACTAAAACTATTTTAGTGCATAGTAAATTATGCAGTCTTCCTAATTGCAGACACTGTTTAGAAAATATTATACTAAATGAAATTATAAACTGGTGATGATAATTTTCCAAAACAGAAAAAAAATTAATTTCCCTACCCTTAGTTTACATATCTAAAATTACAAATATTTGATAATTCAATTTAAAACTATTTTTTACTTATATAAACAAAAACAGGGAGGGAGCTCTGCTAATATTTTCTGGGATATTTGTGTTTATGAGAACTACTTAAATTACATTGCTAGCTTAAGATGTCCCTAAAAGAACATTATGTTATATGGGAGGAAGGGACAGAGAGTTGTGAGAGAGGGTCGATAGATAGATGGATAGAGGGATGGATAGATAGATAGATGATAGATAGATAGATAGATAGATAGATAGATAGATAGATAGATAGATAGATAGATAGATAGGCAGATCCTTTTCTGATTTTTGATTATAGGGGATTGACAGTTTGTGAAGGAATCTAGTGGGCTAAAGGACTTATTTGGCTATAGAAATCTCCATAATAAAGTCGATGTGTCAATTGCTTACCCCTAAATGCCAGACCTATATACAGGTGCATTGGGCTTCAAGATGGTAAAAGCATAATTCTAAGGCAGAGCAACAAAAGAGGCCCAGTTAACACTGTGTCAATACCCCATTAACATCCAGAGATGGCGTTGGGGGAGCTGTAAACTTGCTTTGATCAAAGATCCCCTGCACAGCCACATCAGACTAATCCTGAAAATATACATTCATGTCTCTTAGGTGCAAGGTCAAATCGGTCTTCTAAGGACACTTCTTAACTGGACACACCCTAGAACTGCCATAAGGTTAGCCTCTGAAACCCTGGGCAGCATAGAATACCTCAATTGGGTATAGAATATAACCAGATGGATTTTGAGGGGAAAAAAAGCCAGCGCTGACACTTCACTGCCTGTGGCGCCTATGTAGATCACTGCCTTTGAGTCACACTTGGACCCCATGTCTCCTCTTCTAGGAAAAAGCTCTATGAAGAGTGACACCAGGCTCTGGGATTTCCTCCAGAGGATACTCACCACATTCCTGTCCATCATGCTATCCCAGATTGCTGTGAATCTCTAGCATCACCTCAGGAAAATACCATGAAATTTCTGCTTCTAGGCTAGGATGCCTTGGGAGAATGTTGGAGCTGAATTCATAGCTTGTGACATTTTCTGAGCAATGTAAATGTTCTGAAGGGATTCAGGAGCCAACGCTATGACCAAAGCCCCTCGAATAAGTTGCTTTCTCTACCACTGGCCTTAGAAAATAACTCTCTGTATCTGTTGTGGATCACAATTGTTTTAGATTAATCTTGAGAAAATGCAAAGAAAAAGCTGACCTGCCTTCAGATGCATCTTCTTGCTTTCCAGGTGATCAAGTTCTGTATGTGAGCTCTATTGAATAATTAAATAATACCATGATCTTGCCTGTCCTCACCTTGTTCCAAAACCAGAATCTCAGTCATACACACTTCTGGATAAAAAGCAGGAGATTTCAGTAGGTATATGGAGAAGGAGCAGGTGGACTAGTTACACTTAAAAAGCCTTGGGTCCCTGCATCCTTGTCCTTTCACGCTACGGTTCGTGAACTCCTAACTCTTCCAAATTTCATTTTCACCCTCTCCTATGCCTCAGGGCATTGGACATATTTTCAGCAAAGGGATATTTGCATGACTCTCTGAACATGTGTCAGTGTCCTTACTGCATATTGAAAATAATTAAAATGCCTCAGAAAGGTATGGCCCAAGGCACTAACTCTCTGCTTATCACATTCACCTGCCTACCAGAGAATAGGGCAGGCTCCTCTGACTGGCCATGGAGAAAGACTGGGCTGTAATAAATGATTTTAATAAATGCAAACTACAATCAAATGTGTTAGGTTTTATGGGGTTGGCCCTTTGGGTTGATTATCCATTTATATGTTATTTTGTAAACTACGTACATAAATTTTCTAGAAGTAATGATATTATATGTACACAATCTTCATTCATCAGTGAGAGATGTCACATGACCCAGTACTTAATTTTTATGGCTCAAGAAATGCTTCAGGTTTAGATAGTGAGAACCTGAAAAATAAAATGAAATCCAGCCCTGCTTTGACCAGACTGACATTGGGCGGCAATATTTCAGTACAGTTGCTAAATGTGTATCAATTTCTTCCCCTTCCTAGATGCATCGGTAAAGGTCATTCACATTTACTCACCTACTATGCAATGTCCCCTGTGGTTTTGTGGTATTCTTTTACATAAACTGTAAGTTCTATTTATAGCTTTCTCTAATTGCAGATTCTACTGTGTTCACATTCTTTTCTGCACATCTGCTACTAAATTTACAGAGTTCTTGTTCAAGTGCCCTTTTTTCTTCTAGACATTAAAAAAATGGTTGAGTTTGCATTATGGTTGGTTTTTCGGTGAATAAATCTGCCTGAAAAAGTATCTTATGAAAAGTTATATGCAAAAACCTGTATATTCCTTATAGTTGACTTGATAGGGTATTAACACTGTAGCAGTCAAACGATTTGGGTGGCTATGTCTACTTATGTTATACTTTACATAAAGTGTACAAAAGATTGTCTATATTATCGAGAGAAACTAAGACCATTCTAATTTATCTGGTTTTATTTCGAGAGAAACAGAATTGTTAAATATTAGAAATGATGATTTGTCCATTTGAAATTAAATCTTGACTACAAAGATATCAAATCATCTCAAAATGGTTAGTTTCTTTTCGAGGAGCTTTTATTTCTTTGTTTTTACTGCCATTGATTAATGACATCATGAAGCAAATTTCTTATTGAAATAAATGTTATTGATAATAATGCAGAAAAATATTAAAATTAGGTTAAGTGAGTGGCAGAAAAAGTAACTCTAAGTAATATATCTGTGTTATGTTTCCACTTTTTATGCTTTGGGGTATGCATCTAAAGGAATACACACATAAATTTTATTAGTGTTAATTGCTTCAGTACCTGAGTTCCTTGGCAAGTCTAAATATCTAAGTCCAATTCTAACAAAATTATGCACTTGTTCACTTTGCAAAGGTGCACTTGGAAGATAAAATGGCAGTAACTTATTTTATCTTTAACGTTTGAGGTTACGCAATATTAATGGTTAGTTAATGGCTTAATGAGTGGGCTACAAACCACTTAAGCATGCGATGAACCTTAGCTTTTCAACGACTTTCCTAATGAAAGATCTATATGACTGCGTGTCTCGTGTCACAATAGAGATAGTAGGGAAGGCACCCAATCAATTGTGATGGTAAATCAATTGATCTATAACCCTGTTTTCATACAGTGAGAAAGATATGGAGAGAGTATTTTACTATAGCTTTATTTCTAGCTGAAGATCAATAAATAAAAGAGACAGCTTACTATTTGAAAATGTTCCCTTTTACTGTGCTTAGAGAGCCCAGGCAGGCAGATTGATGTCCTATTTCATAGATGTGTCGATTTCCTTTGTCACTTCTCCAAGATTTAAAGTTCTTCAAAATTAAATATATGATAGAGAATATCTGTGAGTCTAGCATTTATCAGTATAAGGTTCAGATTGAAGATAAAACTGTGGCATGATAAAAAAAATTCTATTTGATATTATAATATTCATGAGTATCATTTTAAAATTGTCCGTCAAAGAAAAGGTTTTATTATTCTCATTAGTTGATTTTTCTTTTAAAAATATAGAACACAAAAACTAATTGTAATACTAGTGCTGTTAACATTCGAAAATATAATAGTTTGAAATATTGTTAAGAGAATGAAAAGACAAGCCACAGACTTGGAAGAAATAATTGCATAACACATAACTGATAAAGGCCTTGTATCTAAAATATATGAACAACCCTAAAAAGTCAACAATTAAAAAAAGCACTTTATAAAGAGGCAAAAGGTCTAAACACTTCACCAGAAAAGATATATATATGAACAGCAAATAAGCATATGAAAATACATTCAACATCATTAGGCATTAGAGAAATTCAAATTAAAACCCCAATGAGATAGTATTATCCTGCTACTGAAAAGGGTAAAACTCAAAGAAACTGACAACAACAAATGCTGGGAGGATGTGAAGCAACTGAAACTCTCATAACTTCACTGGTAAAATTTCAATTGTACTGTTGTTATCAAGTTAAACACACACCATTCAACCCAGAAATCCCACTCTTATTTATTTACTTAAGAGAAATGCAATCTTATATTTAAATATGAGCTTTACATAGTGTTTATAATGGCTTTATTGATAATTGCTCCAAACAATGGTAATAATCCAAATAGGCTTTAATTGATGAAAGAATAAACAAATTTGAAAAAATCCACGCAATGGAATAAAGCAACAAAGAGGTAGAAGCTACTGATACAGAAAATATCTTGGCTAAATCTCAAATATATCATGCTAAATGAAAGAAGCCAGGCTCAAAAGGCTCCATAATTTATTATTCACTTATATGGCATTCTTGGAGAGGCAAAACAAAGGTACAAAAAAACAGACCAATGGTTGGCAGGAGCTGGGAGTTGAGAGAAAGGCTAACTACTAAGGAGCATGCGAGAAATCTGGTAAATATGAAATTGTTCTATTTTCTAACTGTGGTAGTGTTTACACAACTATGTGTATTTGTCAAAACTTAACTGAATTTAAACTAAAAAGATAAATTTTATTAAAGTGTACTTTAATAAATATGAGTTGCAGCAACATAGAATAACATAATAACAATTTCGACACTTTACTTGTAAAAGAGATGGCTAACCTCTGTTTGGTCTAGGGCAAGGATTGACAAACTGTGGTCCATGAGCCACGTCTGGCTCACCATATATTTTTTGTAAATAAGGTTTTATTGGAATACAGCTAAATAATTTAAAGCTGCTTTTACACTGTAATGACAGAGATAAGTATTTGTGACAGAGACCATATGGCCAACGAAACCTCAGATATTTTTCTATCATCTGACCCTTTTCAGAAGAAGGTTGCTGACATCTGGTCTAGAGCTAAAATACTATACTTATTGAAATCCTCAATCTTCCCATAAAATTTAGTATTTTCTCAAAGGTACCCATTATTTAAATAAATTTAAATAACAGAAATACCATGATTAATAAAGCCAATCAAGCTTTATGATAAACATTCATTAAGCATCTACTATATGCCAAGCATATAAATGTGAAATAACCATTTTTGCCATCATAGAACTTAAAATTCAATTCATAAAATTGGAAATTTTTCTTAAAAACTGAAAGCTGTATATTGAGGTCAAATTTGAAGGAAGAGTTATTTTGTTGAATATTTAATGTATCCTTTCCATATCCACTGTTTATTATTTTGTTTATTTTTTATTTATTTATTTTTATTTTTATTTTTTTGAGACAGAGTCTCGCTCTGTTGCCCAGCTTGGAGTGCAGCAGCACGATCTCTGCTCACTGCAACCTCCGCCTCCCAGGCTCAAGAGACTCTCCCACCTCAGTCTCCAGAGTAGCTGGGATCACAGGCATGCGCCACCATGCCCTGCCTATTTTTTTTTTAGTAGAAACAGAGTTTCACTATGTTGACCAGGCAGGTCTCGAACTCCTGACCTCAAGGGATCCTCTCAAGTGATACTTAGCCTCCCAAAGTGCTAGGATTACAAGTGTGAGCCACAACTCTCAGCCACATATCCATTGTTTTCATTTAAAATTTGGGTCTTTAGTGGCCTCCTGACCTGGCTACTATGCTGCCCAACCATTTCACCTTCACACTAGTTCCAGAGAGCTAAAGCTAATTATGCTCCTCCTCAATGAAGTTCAACAATAAAGTTGAATTCTGGTTCTGAAATTGTTTCCAAACCCCATGTAGGTGTGGCTCTCCATGATCTGGTTGCAACTTACGTCCATACTAATTTCTTGTTCTTTCTCATATTCCACATTTCTGCCACTCTAGGTTATTCCCAGGCCTCAAGCATGCAACATTTTCTTCATTGGTACATTTTCTTCTTCAACCTAGAAGATCCTTTTCCAGTCTTTTAGCTTCTGGGATGCCAATTATTTCTCATGGACAAGATCATTTGCCAAATTCTCTGTGAAGTCTTTTTGAATCTCTGTATGGCCTACTTGCTTCTTCCTGATTGTTTCCTTGGTCCTCTGTGAGGCTGTTTCTCATGTCAAATTGCCTTATTAATTGCTCAATTCTGTTTCTCTGTCTTGATTACGTTGCACTGACACAAGGGACCATGTCCTGTCATTTATCATTATACTTTCTCCATTGCACGTAAGTTTGTACATTGAGTAGTAGGTATTTGATAAGTATTCCCTGAGTTGAATTTAATAAACTTCAAACCCCAGGAAAGCTATCTTTTGAAAATTCTTGTAAATAGTGATGACACATTCAAAATCCATTAACTTTATCATCTTTTGTTGCCTGTACCTCCACCTACATTAGATACCTATTTTATCTAATGGTATAAATAAAATGGTATCTACTAGTCAAAACTTCTGGTCTTTGTAATCATCCTAATATTTTTTATGTTTATTGTAGTCTTTCTTTAAATTTATCTGTTTTTAAGTTTACATGGATTTATAGAACAGACGTTGAGATATGGTTTTACTAGAGGCAGAGGAGAAATAAGCTAATAGTTTTTGAATCTAGGCAGGTCAGCCATTTTCCTCTTTCTCCAGTGGGGTGTTGTCTTTTTCAGCCAATTATTTTTAGACAATATGAACATTCTCGTGTGTAAAAATCTGCGTCTGCACATGGATCATGTCTAGAGTTACTATTCTCTGCTGTCCAGTCTTAGTCCCCACTGCCATCTGGAAAGTGTCATTGCTCACAATAGCAAACAATTGGAAACAAGCCAGGAAACTATGTAGCATTTACAAATTGGAATACTATGGAGCTGTAAAGAAGAGGTAGGGATATCTCCATATACAGAATGAGAGAGATACAAGGAGGCATTGTTAACTAGAAAAGCAAGACCAAACCAGTAGCATGCTACCTTCAGTATATGAAAACAAAGAGGGATACTATATCATAGGAACACATGTATAAAAACACTTTGGAACTAATAAAACACCTCCTTTAATTAACATTTCCTAGGGAGATGAGGAAGACTAGAAAGAACAGAGGTAAGAGCATGAGGTGTAGTACCCATTAAAAATAAGATAATCTGGAAAAAAAATTTAAACTGAAAATTTATAGTGACATAGTTTGGATATTTGTTCCTGCCCAAATCTAATGTCAAATTGTAATCCCTAATGCTGGAGGCAGGGCCTGGTGGGAGGTGTTTGGATCATGGGGGCAAATCCCTCAAGGCTTGGTGGATGGGAGCCACCATCTGCCCGCTGCCTTCTTGCTCCTGCTTCTGCCATGTTAAGTGTCTGTTCCTGTTTCACCTTCCATTATGACTATAAGTTTCCTGAGATGCCACCCAGGAAGCTGATGCCAAAGCTATGCTTCCTGTGTAGCCTGCAAAACTGTGAGCCAATTAAACCTGCGTTTCTTTATAAATTACCCAATCTCAAGTATTTCTTTAGCAATGCAAGAATGGCCTAATACACATAGAATTTAAGAGTTTTACTTTATATTCTTTCTCAACTTTTGTTTTAGATTCAGCGTGTACATGTACAGGTTTGTTACCTGTGTATATTACATGATGCTGAGGTTTGGTGTACAAATGATCCCATCACTTATGTACTGAGAATAATACCCAAAACTTAGCTTTTCAACACTTACCTTCTCTTCTACCCACTCTGGTAATTCCCAGTATCTATTGTTGCCATCTTTATGTCCATGAGTACCCTATATTATAGCTTCCACTTATAACTGAGAACATGCGTATTTGATTTTCTGTTCCTGCATTAATTCACTTAGGATAATGGTCCTCAACTGCATTCACATTGCTGCAAAGGACATGATTTTGTTCTTTTTTATGGCTGCACTGTATTCCATGATATATATGTATCACAATTTCTTTATCCAAACCACTGCTGATGGGCACCTAGGTTGATTCCACGTCTTTGCTATTGTGAGTAGTGCTGCGATGAACATATCAGTGCATGTGTCTTTTTTGTTGACTGATTTATTTTCTTTTGGGTACATAACCAGTAACGGAATTGCTAGGTTGAATGGAAGTTCTATTTTGAGGTTTGTGAGAAACACCAAACTTCTTTCCACAGTGGTTGAACTAATTTGCATTCTCATTAACAGTGTGTAAGCATTCCTCTTTCTCCATAGTCTAACACCTGTTGCTTTTTGAATTTTAATAGCGGCCATTCTGACTGGTGTGAGATGGGGATCTCACTGTGGTCTTGACTTTCATCTCTGGTGAGTAGTGATGTGGAACAGGTTTTCATCTGTTTATTGACCACTTGTATGTCTTCTTTTGAGAAGTGTCTGCTCATGTCTTTTGCACATTTGTTAAATGGGTTATTTGTGTTTTGCTTGTTCAGTTGTTGAAGTTCCTTATAAACTGTGGATATTAGACCTTTGTCACATGCATAGTTTGGGAATATTTTCTTCCACTCTTTAGGCATTTTGTTTATTCTGTTAATAGCTTCTTTTGCTGTGAAGGAGCTCCTTAGTTTAACTAGGTCTCACTTGTCAATTTTTGTTTTCATTAAAGTTGCTTTTGAATACTTAGTCGTAATGTCTTTTCCAAGGCCAATGTCTAGAATGGCATTTTCTAGATTTTCTTTTAGGATTCTTATAGAGTGAGGTCTTATGTTTAAGATTTAAGAATCTTAGAGATTCACATTAACATGGCTTATTTAAGATGAAAATATTTTGAAGATAATCTAATAAAATATATTAATGCTTTGAGTACTTGTTATGCAAGAAGTAATGAGTAGATCATTCCATAGATTGTTGAATTAGAGGTGAGTATTTTACACAAATTTATAGCAGTCTTATTTTATATGATTCTATCTTAGACACACGTTTCAAAAATATTATATAGGGAGTTATCAGTCAGCTGCCTATTTCATTTTAACCATTAGTGAATGTAAATTTGGTCTTCTTCTGAAGCTAAAGAGCTTGAGAACTGTAGAAGGTAGAAAAACCCTTAAGATTAGGCCATGCTTTCATTTATTTCTTTATCAACACATATTGAGAAGTCCTTATAAGAAAGTTAATAATAAAGTACCATGAAAATTAAAATAAATGCTGTACCTTAAAGGATTCCCTGTTATACTAGATAACCAGATACATCTATAGCTAACTAAATACTAATGTCCCATACAGTTGAAACATTTTTTAAAATGAGAGATAACAGGGTAACATGTAACATATCCAGAAAAAAATAAATTCATGATTGAAAGCAATACATCAAAGAGGTTTTCATGTCTACTTTTGTCCACTCTGGGTCTGCAATCTTGATACTAAGATGAAGGTGGGACATCCAATGCAGATATCAATTCCTGGAGGCTATATGGGCATAGTGATTACTGGTGCATGCTGATTGCACAGGTTTAAAGCCAGATGCCACGACTTCATAGCTAGATGAGATTGTGTATGATATTACAGAGAGCAGAATGATTGAGAACAGTGCAGTAAATCAATTAGCAGACAGATATTTTATTTTAATAAAAAAGAAATTACCTGGAGATAATTTTGATAGCTATTACCTACTTCCACTTCATAAGGGTTGCACAATCCTATACTCTTTCCCTAAAAGTCTAACAGTGTTTGTTTCTCCATGGTCTCATCAATAAAATATATCAACAACTTTTTAAAAATGTATTTTCTGCCAATATAATAGGTGAAGAAAGATATCTAGTTTCATTTTGCATATATTTTATTATGACTAATGGTTCTTTTCATATTTTAATACCATTTGCATTCCTTTTTCTATGAACTGTCTAGCTCATAAAAATGAGCACTGAACAATTCAGTTGGATTATTGGTCTATTTTATGTCAATTTACAGTAGCTCTTTACATATAATAAAGATTGACCTTTTTATCTATTATAAGTTGCAGATATGTTTCATTAATTTGACATTTGTCTTTTAACTTTCCATATGGATAAGTTTTAGTTTTGTCTTATTTTTGTCTTGGGGATATATGTTTTAGATTTACATGCCAGAAGTTGCCAATTCTTTCTTTTATGCTTCTAGATTTGGGGTCATAGTTAGAAAACTTCTTCCCAGCCCAAAATTATGAAAGAATAAACCCATATTTTCTTCTAACCCTTCTTTTTTTCACTTTTAAGTTCATGGATGTATTAGTCGGGGTTCTCTAGAGGGATAGAACTAATAGGAGATATATATATATCCCAAAACTGAAGAACTTGGAGAGTCAGCTGTTCGAGGGCAGGAAGCATCCAGCGTGGGAGAAAGATGTAGGCTGGGAGGGTAGGCCCATCTCTCTTCACATATTTCTGCCTGCTTTATGTTCACTGGCAGCTGATTAGATTGTGCCCACTGACTCAAATGTTAATCTATTTTGGCAACACCCTCACAGAAACACCCAGGATCAACACTTTGTATCCTTCAATCCAATCAAGTTGACACTCAGTATTAACCATCACAAGGGGTACAGGTGCAGGTTTGCTACATAGGTAGACTTGGATCCCCACGAAAATGTGGGCAAAGGACATGAACAGACCACTTTTCAAGAGAAAACATTCATGTGGTCAACAATCATATAAAAAAAGATCAACATCATTGATCATAAGAGAAATGCAAATGTAAACCACAATGAGATACCATCAAACAACAGTCAGAATGGCTATTATTAAAAAGTCTTCTAGTATTTTGATAGTTTCACATTTCACATTTAAATTATTTATTTCTCTGGATGTACCATGTCTTGTTTAGTTAAGGATCCAATTTCGTCTTTTTTTCTGAATGGTTACCATTTGCTCTAATGGCATTAATTATATAGACTAGCCCATCTTTACTTTATTGATTGGAATTGCCACCTTTATTATAACCTAAATTGCCCTGTGTATTTGGGTTTATATATATAACTTCACTGGTGATTTTTCATTGGTCTGTTTGTCTACTATGCATTCTAATTGAATTTTAATCTATTTCTCTTAATTAAAAGAAGAAATGTTAAATGATGTGGAGAACATGACTTGCATTTCAAATGAACAAGTTTGACAATTTTTGTTGCTGTTTCCAGCACTTTCTAGTTTAAACTACTGCCTAAATCTTATTTTCTAGTTAATAGTCTGACATATATATTATTATAGATCACATTGCAATATAGAAACATTCTTTTGGAGCTTTGAGCCCTGTATCAGCTTTAGGAATCTGTAAGCAGGTATAGGGTTTCTCTAGAGCAGATTGGTGCATAACCTCAACCTTTAGAAGTCAGATTGCTGGCCTGTAGCTGTTGCTGACAGTGCAATAGAGTCAACAATTTATTTCATGTCCTCTTATGTGTATTAGAAGGCTGGAAACATAATCTCCCCCCAGACCATTGGAGATACGGAACAAATCACACAAAATACTATCAATACAACATAACACAACTAGCTGTACCTCTCACATTCCCAGTAAGCCCAGATTGATTGATGAATATAAATTTCTAGGTGGAAGCCATATCAGCTGCCTGAATGTGGGCTCATGATGACAGAAGGATGCTTTCGTCCATTTCATGATTTAATGTATTTGCTTGGAGGCTGTTCCTGGCACCATTCATTTGACTCACATAGTGCTCAAATCACATCAGTCTTACCACACTGGTACTTAGCATTACATTGTTAGCCTGATTTCAATAGAAATTATTTGATACAAAGAACTCACTATAGCATTTGCAGGCAGTGGAGAAGTGTAGGTGTTCCAACAGATGAAAGTATGATTTTTCACTGTTTGTTCTATTAATGACAATCAAGGTTGCATTCTTAAAATAGGCCTTTAGAGGATGCCAGATAATAATTGTAGCAACCATTTGTGGATCTCCTGTCATGCACCACACCCACTTTCTTCATGAATATTGATTGAATATTGACAAAATGGTTCTGCATTGTATTGAAACTAAATTATGAATGTCTGTATTTCTTCATCTTTCTTTAAACTTCTTTGACTTGCTGGTAAGAAATACAGATTATCAACTTTGTATTAAGCATATTGCCTTCCAATTTTCTATCTTGAGAGGTAATCAAATCATCTTCAGTCTAAACAATTGGGTGTCTTAAGTGTTTTCTGAATTCAAAGGTTTTAAGAATTGGAAAGGTTTATCTATGTTAAGTGTAAACACTAATGTCACAGTATTAAAATTTGCCAGCAAACAAAAAATTGGTTTTATGTCCTCTGAGCTTTCTTATTTGAAATACCGAAAATCTATAAGTCTCTAAGCGCTGAAGATACTGATTCATGTATTCGTCGGAGACAGAAATTGAGTAGGGGATAATATCCTTTCCCTTTAGAATTTTACAATTTCTTGCTCCTTACTCTTTATGCTGTGTGATAAGAGTACAACTCTACCACAGCATGGGGAACTATGTATTGTCACAATCCAGAAAGATGTACTTAAGTGTTGACTATTAATTGTGCCAGAAACAAAGCTAAATTGGTTCTCAAAAATTACTCTTACATGTATTTATTTAACCAAAATGTAAGAAGCTATTCACAGATAAACCACATTTTTTAGGACAACAAATATGGCTCCAGCTAAATATGATATAAGGAAATTAGAGTCTTAAGCTGTGTTTCTGCAGCCCCTGTCCTGTTGTGAAAAAAAAAAAAATAATAACATGGGTAATAAGAGATAATTGTTGTAATCTGTAAAGCATGCCTTCTGTAAAACATGGATAGAAAATCTTTCAATATTTCAGGACCGCACTTCTCAAGTCCTTTATGATGGCTATTGTTCGTGGAAATATCCAAGAGCAACACTCTCGGGAGTGCTCCAGATCTGACTCATAAACAATGGGCTACTCAGTTGTGGCTATCTAATTTTTTAAAAGATAGTCAAAAGTCTTTACTTACATCCAGTATTAAAATGGAATTATATCACTTTCTTCCAAGATCAAGTGGAGACGTCATCATTCCCATTTTGCAGATGCATAAACAAGCTCAGAAAAGATAATAAAGGCATCCAGTGTACCACAGCTGGGAAGTGTGGCAAGTTAGATTTGAAAGCAAATCATCAGGGAATAAGAAAGGGAGTGAGTGAACAATTGAGAGATAATATAATTAAATATTAAAAGGAAATGTGTCATCTTGATAACCCAATGATGTAGCAAAATCTCCATAAATACTTCCTAATATTTAAATATGCAGGGAAGCAGAGATTTTTCCATGCTGTAATTCTTCTTAAATTTAATCTTTATTTATAGCTCTTATTAATATGGTAGCAATATGGAAAATTAATGTTTGAAACTTCCTTCTTTTTTCTTTCCTTTAGAAAAGGAAAAGCATTCAGTGTTCAGGTGACTTGTGCTAAAGATAAAAGGATGAAAAAATGGAAGCTGTGGAAACTTCCTCATGTCTTATTGGAAATTATATTGCATCACCAAGTTTTCTGGTTTACAAAACAATAGCATAGTGAAATTATGTTTTAAATGCTGTACCAGCTAACATAATTAGCCTACTTTACAGATAGGGAATCTGAGGTCCAGAGAATGAAGTTACTCAACTAAGGTCACATAGGTATTTAATGATAGATCTAGGGTTCTGTTCAGTGTATCATGATTACAATGTCTGATTTCTTTTCCTTAATATTGTCCATATCCTCTCATTAGGCCATTCCTCTTAGCAGCTACAAATTTGTAGATGATGTATTTCATAATTAAATGTGGTTAAACAAATTAAAATTTCCACCTAGACCAGAAGGTCCTACAAACAAATGTTTCCAATTAGCATTGTATGTGCAGCCAGTAAAGGTGTGAAAATGGACAAGGTTAAAACTGGCATAATAGTTATTTGACGAATGGTTAAATAGACCAAAGCTGTTGCCCTTTTGCTATCTCCCAAAACAGTGTGATTCTGTTCTCTTCTGAGCCTAGAAAATATCTAACAGTCATCATTTTTTATAAAATTTATGTGCAGATTTTTACAAACTAAGATTAACAGACAATGAAGGAAGGGCTGATCTGAGTGTATGAGTATAGATATATAAAATATATGTGTTGGGGGCGGGGGATATGTTGTTTTTCTAATCACTGACTTTTGAAGACAGAAAACTCCTTACCATCTAAAGGAATACATCCAAAATGGCGAAGTGTCAAGTGGTATGATTTGGCTGAAATGCACAAATGTTCATTGAAGACCTGATGGGTTTCAAGTTAAATACCTGAAGATATATAAGACATAGTATCTACTTTGCATTAATATTTTTGCAAGCAGGGATCCCCAACTTCTCTGCCTCTAATCATTTCAAATTAGTAAATCAGGAAATCCCAAAATCTGTTGGGAAGGACTGTTAGAAAAGGTTAGGTCCTAAAAGCATGGAACCAAGTTCTGGCTCTGCCACTTTCCCACTGTATTTCCTTGGTAAATTTTTAAAATTTCGATAAACTTCTTACCTAGGGTGACTGTATTTTCTGATCTCAGAGAAGTCCTGGCTTATACTTGTTGTCTTGGATTAATTAACAAGACCTTCCTCTTTTCCTTTCAAGAGCTTCTCATTTTCTGTGATAAATTATATGATGACGTGTCAACTTTAGAATAGTTGTAAGAATTAAATGAACATATGTGGCTGTGTGTATAAAAAAAAACTTGACAAATATATAAATGAAGGTTTAAAATAATAAATCCAATAAATGAATATAAGATTAATGAAGAATAAAGATTTTATTAGTATTTTAAGATATAACCTTTTCAGCATAGGCACAAGCTCTTTCCAAGATCTTGGATTAATTTTTCATAGTATGAACATATGGCAAGTGTTTTTCCTAATAACATTATGTGGCAGAAATAGATCCCATATCCAAATAAATATATTTCATGGATCCAGTGACATTAATTTACTTTTTATTTACTTTGAAGTCATTGGGATACAAAGAAATATAACATTGTAAATTCAAATGTTTTCTTTGCAAACCAAAGGGCTTTGTGATCACTTATTTCTTTCTCTTCCACCAGAAGATGAGTAGCATGTAATATTCTCTCTGAATCATATATGAAAAAGCAGAGGCCTTCCTTCTCAAACGGCAGAGCCCTAGAGGATTATTCCACTAGAATAACCACTTGCGAAAATATCTCTACAAGATAATGCAACTTGAAAAAGAAGACCCAAGGTGACCCCTTAATTACTAACATTGGAACTCAAAGCTCTTGGAGATCTAGGGGTTTTTCACTTTACTACTTAGCTAAATAGGTTAAGATTATAGAATAACCTAAACAAACTCAGTATTGATATTGTTTGTGGAATATGGAAAAATATTTTCCAAATTATTAAGTGGCAGCCTTAAAGGATCCACTAAGACAAAAGGTAAAAAGGACCCCTCATCCTCTGACCTGCGCAGCAATAAGCTAGGTTTATGGCTTGCCTGCTCACCTCAGGAAGTGGTAATAGCAGCCATTATTTTCTGTAGAAGCAATGTCTGTAACCATGTCATCCTCTGATAAATCATACCAATTGCATCTTATTATCACACCGATGGCTCAATTAACTCACATCACCACTCAATTTATCAAATTAAAAAGGAAGGGTTTTGTGTGTTCTAATAATTGTTTCATTAACATAAAGCTAGTTAAGAACCAAGAAGCTTCAGATCCAGATTCATAATGTCTTTATGCAGTTTTGTTTTGATTTTGCTCTGATAGTCGTACACTGACACATCTTGTGTTCTATTAGTTGTCATTATTATTCTTTCATTAACATACATATGGCTATTGAATGTGGCAGGTTTTCACAGAAGACAAACACAATATTACAGAGCAAAATGGTGACCATAATTTTGAAGATCTGGGCATATTTTTAAGCATTATAAAAGCTTTAAAATAAGCACTGTCATCAGTTCAGTATGGAAGCGGTGTCCCAACGAAAGAGATACGTTAAATGAATATATTCAATGAGTTTTAAGATTAGAGAGTAAGGAATTTCAGAGTAAATTTTAAATGATTCTTAGAACTTTTCATCTAACTAGAGCAGAAATTTCTGTTGTTTTATACAAATAAATCAGGTGAAATATATATTTCAGAGGGATTGCCCAGTGAAAACTAATTTTGGCAATTTTAAGTCAGATAGTTAGAGAATGTCAGCCCTACTTTAATCGTTTCACAGGCAACTTCTTCCAAGTAGAGTTGTACAATCATGTGTTTAAATTAAACTGATCACTACACACTAATAATAATTAATGTTATATTGTCCCGTGCATATCAATTGTCACAACTCTTTCACATTATTTTATCCTTACAGCAACTACATAAGTTAAATATGATCCTTCTCATCTTACAGTAGGAACCAAGGTTCACAGGTGTTACATCACCCAAGTTGAGTCATCATTGTATGTGTCCATGCCAAGACTAAAGTATAGATGGTCTAGTTAAAAGACACCGGCCTTGAAATCAGAAAATCAGCTTCACTGTGTATTAATTGAGATAGCATAATTTAGTTAAAATCTGATTGCCATGTTTCTCATCTCTAAAGTGAGGCTTCTACCACCCAACATAATGAGTGTGTTAAATAAAATGTGTGAGTAAAAGCACTTGGCACATTGCATACACCCTCAAAAAATATCCTTTATTTCTCCTGGTGTGATGCCTTGCTACCTTCATTTACTTAAACACTGTCAAATGGAGATGGCCATGTGGGTCATGTTTCTAGTAACACCTACAACTGATTCTATGCTGGTCTCTTTTCATCCTAATCCATTCCTCTGTTTATGACAGTGGTGATCACTGAGAATGGCACTTCGACTCTCTCTACTTGGATAACCATAAACCCAGGATTCTTCATACAAAATTTATCTCATTCTTACCCTATTGGTTGTTATTTAGACTTTCTATTCTCTAATCAGGCCATATCTTCACATAATTCGGAAGTTTTAAAACAGCTTTTATGTCTTTTTTATTTAATTCTCACAACAGCCCAAGAATATAGGTATCCCTTCTCTCAGTTTGGACTAACTTTACCACTATTATCATAGTCTTAGAGACTCAATCCCTGCTCTCAGTTTGGACTAGTTTTATTATTATTACCATAGTCTCAGAGACTCAGAATATTCCTGCATTTTCACCTCTTCCCTATCTGGTTATCTGAATCCATGTCCTGCCAGTTTCAGCTTTGAATCGTCTTTCACAGTTTATTCTTTCTTTATATTTCCACTTTCCCTACTTTATTTTAGGCCCTTTGGTTACATAGCTGGACTGCCTTAAAAAAAGTCTTTTCGATTTGGCATTCTGCCTCCAATAACTCCCTGTATCAACCTCTTCATGTTTATTCCTAGGTAAACCTTCTAAAATAGTACTTCAGTCATGTCATCCCTATGCTCAGGGCCTGAGGGAATCTTCCTGTTGCTTTCAAGACCAAGTCTAAATTCTTTAGCACAACATCAAAGGTCTGTCCTCATTTTTGTAATTTTATCCCCCCGTGTGTCCATATCAAATAGGTCTACTGTTATTTCCAAGAAATATTTTGCAGTTGTGTAACTCTGGAATTTTATTCTCCTCATATTTCCTCTTATAGGTACTTTGCTTCTTCTCTCACACTTTTTCACACTTTTTTTTTTTTTTTTGAGAGAGAGGGTCTTGCTCTGTTGCCCAGGCTGGAGCGCAGTGGTGCAATCTCAGCTCACTGGAGCCTCCACCTCTCAAGTAGCTGGGGTTACAGGCGTGCACCACCATGACCGGCTAAATTTTGTATTTTTAGTAGAGATGGAGTTTCACCATGTTGTCCAGGCTGATCTCGAACTCCTGACTTCAAGTGTTCCTCCTGCCTCGGCCTCCCAAAGTGCTGGGATTATAGGTATGAGCCATGGCAACTGGACCTTCTCCCGCACTTTCTAAAAGCAACTTGTTCTTCTAAGTCTTATGGAGATTCCGTGTCTTCCATGAAGTCTTAACTAACCAAAAGTGTTTATCTCCTCACCAGTTCAACTCATCTACATATTTGGTTCTGTGAACTGTGCATACTTCTGGAGGCACATTGTTCATCTCTCTCTCATGTCTTAAACTGGACTTTCTGAAACCCCATCTTTGGCTCCTCATAGAATTAGCTTTTACATATACCTGCAGAGCTATCCTTACTCTGTAGGTCCTATGCTGGGGGGGTGGGGGGGGAAGAAAGAAAAATCTATTGAATTTTGTATCCTCTCCAGATTCTGAACTAAAATGAAGGGGAACACAACCTAAACTAACATCTTGGGCCACAGATTAATTAAAAATCTATTTTACAGATAACAGGAACCATCGAGGCTCATGAAGTCTTTCAGCTTTCTGACATAGCTGGAAACGTTTTTATTCATTTTAATTTTATAATTATCAAATGAAAAGTAAGAAAAACTCTCTACTTTTGTTAAGACCTGACACTGGAATCATACAGCTGGTAGCAAACTTAGTTATCATCTAATCCAAATCTTAATAAAATCTATTACTCTTCTAAACATGAGACTTCTATGATTCAGAAACACTGCTATTAAATACGGAAACACAAACTACATAAGCTAGATTCTATTTTAGCAGAATAAAAACTGACATCGTATCTATTTTTTCATTCTGCCCTGTTTTCTTTCGTTTGCCTCCCACTTATCCACTTCCTTCTTTCCTCAACTCTCACACCTGTAATCCCAGCATTTAGGAGGCCGAGCCAGGCGGATCATGAGGTCAGGAGTTTGAGACCAACCTGGGCAACATGGTGAAACCCTGTCTCTATTAAAAATACAAAAGTTAGCTGGGTGTGGTGGTACACACCTGTAATCCTAGCTACTTGGGAGGCTGAGGCAGGAGAATTGCTTGAACCCGGGAGGCAGACGTTGCAGTGAGCCGAGATCACGCCACTGCTACACTCCAGCTTGGGCAACAAAGCAAGACTCTGTCTCAAAAAAGAAAAACAACAACAACAACAACAACAACAAAAAGCTCTAAGGACTGTGAGTTTCATTAATCTCAAACTCCCATACTAACTATCACATAGAATGTCCTCATGAAAACATGCAAATTAAATTGCAAACAGCAATGCATCTAGCTAAACAAATAAAGAAGAGATGCTCAATGTCTGCATCTTCAAAGTGAAAGAAGATTATAAGCATGAGCCACCATACCCAGCCTATGCCTTAATTAAAAGTAAGGTACTCTCAACGTATAGGCTGGATAAGACTGGGTATGGTGGCTCATGCTTGTAATCCCAACACTTTGAGAGGCTGAGGCAGGTGAATCACTTGAGCCCAGCAGTTTGAGATCAACTTTGGCAACACAGTGAAACCTTGTCTCCACCAAAAAAAAAAAAAAAAAATACAAAAATACAAAAAGTAGCCAGGTGTGGTGGTGCATGCCTGTAGTTTCAGCTACTTGGATGACTGAGGTGGGAGCATCTCTTGAACCTAGGAAGTCAAGGCTACAGTGAGCGGAGATCCTACCACTGTACCCCAGCCTGGGTGGCAAAGTGAGACCCTGACTCTAAAATAAAATGAAAGAAGGTATAACTCCCTTACAAAGGACAAAAAATCAAATTGTTATTTCTATCATGTGAACTCTAATTATAAGAGGGAATAATTAACATCAGGATCTGTTACCAGTCTTTTAATTTGTGGCAGAAATTAGCCTAACACTCAGCACTGTCTAGTTTACTTAATAATAATGTCAGACGGTTTGACGGCAGTGCAGCTATTCACAAGTAAAAGAGAGAATAGTCAACGTCATTACCTAGTCAGTTTGAGAAAAGACTCGTAATTTTATGTCACTTAGTTCTCATCTCTATCTTGAGCCGTAAAAGAACCCTTGTTAACTATGACGAAAGTGGTTGATGATCTCAGACAAGGCCTATCAGGTGAATCCCGAAGCTTCTACATTCACTGACTTACTTCTTCAAGGGCCACTGCTGAATCAAATGCTTGGTGGGAATATTTCCAGTAGCTCTATCAAGATCATTTTAAGAATAATTTTAAGCCTGTATGTTAGACACTATTTTGACAAGTTGCTACGGCTTTGCTGTTACCCTGACTGTGCCATTTTCTTCACATCTCTCAAGTGAGAAATCACCAGAGATCTAACCAGTGATTTAGCGTTCGTGTGTGCGGGAGAGAGGCTTGAATGGTTCATTAACGTAGGCTGATTCCCACTCCTGCTGCCTTTGATTCTGATTTTCATATAAGCTTCCTATCTGTGTGACTGCCATGGGCATAACCTGAGCACAGAGCTGGCAGCTGAGAAACCAGAATGTTATTTTTCAATCATGTATAGAAAGCCTCATTATTCAGACCAAAATTATAATAATAATAAATGTAACTTCTTCATATCACCCAAGGGACTGTCTTGAGTGTGTTGTTGTTAAGTCATGGTCAGCCTCTAAAGATCTCTCTGGTTAGGTATGAAATTAAAAGTGATTTTGTGTTAAGATCCCTTTTATACATTTATATTAAAATTCTTTTTCCAGAAGAGCTAACAATTATTGTGTATGATCAATAGAGAATTGCAACAGTTTTTGTTGTGTTGACACTGAATGACTTATGACGCTGAAAAACTAGTGAGGAAACAAAATAAGATGGCCAAAGCAGGGCAATCTGGATTTTATGTATCAAAAACACTTGATGGTATGAGTCTTCCCAGAGAAGCAGTGGCTAGCTTAGTGGATAAACCAAGAAATAATGAAAAGGAATAGTGTCATAAAAGATGCTTTTAAAATCCATTTGTATCTTGTCCTCAATGGCAAAGTACTGCTTGGAGTATTTTTGTTTTGTTTTATTTTTTAACAGAAGGGATCAAAAGGTATCTTTTTGTAGTAGCTCAGTGAGGTACCTCAGAAAAGTTGGAAATGAGCCTAAGGCACCAACACTTGCCCAAAAGTCCCTGGTCTAACAGCACAAGAGGGGTTCCCACTAGGCCCAGCACTCATGAGATTTGCATTAGATCTCTGGGCTTTAAGGTGGTTCACAGCAAAACACACACAGGCAGCAAAAGATAGAGGCACTGATACACTCTCACATTTCAGTGCTAATTAGATAAAAAAGGGAAGGGCAGGGCATGCACCCTGGTGTCCTGGAACAGACAAAGAACATTAGTGAAATCTGAATAAATGCTGCAATTTAGTTAATAGTATTTTACCAAAGTTAATTTCTTAGTTTTGACAAATGTACCATGTTGACATGAGAAGAAGCTGGATGGAGTATTAATGAGAACTCTCGTACTATCTTTGCAACTTTTCTCTTAATCTAAAATTATTCCAAATTAAAATGGTAACAAAAGAGAGCAAGAACAGTAGTTCTTGATTCCTCTTCAGCTATTGGGTTGTTGTTATAGGAGACAGGTAAGAGCTACGATGCAGTTATCACTCAGTAACATATCCCATCAGCACATACAGAAATTATAATACCAATAATTTATATGACTGAAAAAGTAAAAGACAATTGGCTATCATTAGGCTGATTCACACAACTACTCACAATAGAGTTTCATTTTCCTATAACACTCTAACCCTATCATTTTGTCTGAAAAAGATAAGCTCTATGTTCTAGGTCACAATTAATTAAGAGTCCATATTTTATACGAGCCATTATTCAGAACGTGCATAGGTTCTGCGACTATTTACAAATTAGGGAAAATATAAAATGGACCCTATATGCAGCCATTAAATAGAGACATAATGTTTAGAACATTCAAATTCAACAAAAAAAGAACAACTTCCAGAGAAAGATTGAAACTGTCCTGAATTATTCTGTCGTCCAGATCTGCTTTATCATTGCTAGCTGGGAGATTTTTGCGGACTTCTTAACTGCCCTATGCTTCCGTTTCCCTACCAAAAAAAAAAAAATGGAGCTGCTAATAGGATCTGGGTCCAAAGTTTGACCAAAAAAAAGTGAGATAACGTAGGCACATTCTCGACAAAGTAAGCATTCTGTCACTTTTTATTAGGGTTTCAACATCACTTGGAATCCCAGGGCTCTTCACACAAAGGCTGCCTGTAAAAGCAGACAGTACTTGGCCAGGTGTGGTGGCTCACACCTATGATCTCAACACATTCGGAGGTCAAGGCGGGAGGATTGCTGGACACCAGGAGTTCCAGACATGCCTGGGCAACAAAGTGAGACCCCCAGCTCTACAAAAAAATAGAAATAATTGGCTGGTCATGGTGGTGCATGTCTGTAGTCCCAGTTACTCCGGAGGCTGAGCTGGGAGGATAGCTTGAGCCTGTGAGATCGAGGCTGCAGTGATCTGTCATCATGCCATCGTACTCTAGTCTGACAGAGTACAGTGTCTCACAATACTCTTTTAAAAGTAGACAGTACACAGATGGGCATTGGTCTAAACTTCAGGCCCTGAACTACTCTGTGTATCTTCTAACTAGCACAAAACTGCTGATAAATAGAATTGCTGCACGAAGCAAGCCAATACAGTGGACAGATGTTAGATGAGTCCAAATTACAGCTGAACAAAAGTTAGGATATATTTGAATGCTGAGTCCTTCATATTTTTTTCATATTTGTCTCAATCTTGTGGTACTTTGTAAAACTAATGGTTGCTGACAATGCAATGAATAATTTGCCAGTGTAAACTCGAGCTGCAAACTGAATGGATAATCTGTCCACTTTCTGTTACTTGGGTTGGGCTGATGTGCCAAAATAGAATATAGAATTTGTAGATAATATATTCAGAATTTAAAATTTTAAGATAAAGAGATGATGCCAGTATTCTGCTTGGGACATTAAACAGTAGGTGTTTGACTTTCTGGATGGGTGGACATACACTGCTTGGGAGGTCACCACTTCCAGAACTAGAGCCTTCAGAGGCATCTCTAACCTCCAGGGGCAGCATCACAAGAGTTTTACATGCTAATTGGCAGACTCGATGGGGTCACTCCCTAAAGCACCACTTCCTTGTGGAATGTAGAGACAGTGTGCCAGGATCAGCCAGACCACCTGTGGGCGGGGGAGGAACAGTACTGGGGGGAAATGTGGAGGCACCAGCTCTTAGAGCCGTCTCTTCCCATCCTGTTTGCAGCTGGAATGCACAGCCTTAACACACTATTCTGCTTAATCAATTTTGCCATCTAGTGGCTACTTTCCATCCTCCTACTTTTCCTTTACGATTTTCCCTGTCTGATACAATCGAGGGACAGATAAGGATGCTGAGTCTGGGATGACAGTTGGTTGTGGGTGGGGAAGAGGGGGAGGGAAATTGTAACCCTCCCATAAGAAAAGTAATCATTGGAAGAAAAACAGGAGAGATTCTTGGGGCCTTACCTCCAGAAAACCAAGCAGACAGGAGTCATGCTGGGCTATGTGGCTTCAGATCAGCAGAGAGAACAGCAGGCTCAGAGACCACATGTTAAGCAAAAATCCAAAAATCTTCAAAGACCTTCCAACGCCAAAAATCTGTGATGAAAATCCCTCTGGGTCTCAACCACCTTTGAAGGCAGCCTCTTGTTAGCCCTGCCCCCTCCTTTCTCTGAGAGCTGTGTGTGCCCCTCCTCTGGGCCCCAAGCTGAGTTTTTTTTTTTTTTTTTTTTTTTTTTTTTAAGAAAAAGAAAGATTATTTGTACTCCTGCAGACATATAGGGGAGAGATGTGATTACTTATAGCTCAAAACCCTTTGCCTTTGAATGCAATTTACTTACCTTGTCTACAAACTGATATTAATGGATTACCATATATCTTAATCATCAAATTAAGATAATGCACTAATAAAGATATCATCTGATAACTGAGACTGCTGCATGTTTCATATTGCCATCAGAGAGTAAGTGTAGAAGTCTTTGGGATGCAATACTGAGTGAGGAAGTAATTATTTCCATGATTGCTGATGCTCTTCCGGAACATTTTTATCTTTTATTTGAAGATAAAAATAAAATTGTGTTATATACCAGTATATTAGGATTTCCCGCAGCATTTCAAACAAACCTGGAATTCAACAGAAGCTTTATATATTTGTGTTACCACTGACCCGAGAGCAACCTGAAACTTTCCCCAAGAATCAGTATGTTGAATGCTGCAAAACAAAAACCTTTGCAACATTTTTCTTGTTATAAAATAAATGCCAGTTATTGGTGAAACATTCAAGAGACTAGAGAAAAGTATAAATTAAAAATGATAGTCAAAAAAATATCACTTTCGCTCCTTCGACTTAAATATTGTTGACACATATATATTTTATACTAACCATTTGATTGTCTTAGTACTGAGGTAGTTCTTTCTGTTTCTGCTGACTTTCCCTTATGTTATCATTTCCTTAGTTTATAATTTTTATCGTGAGCTCATCTTAAGTTGGTATTTTATTATTGTTGTTGTTTTATATGATTGTCTCCCCCGAGGGGTTCTTGTGTGCCCTCTTCTTATGGAATAGTCCCTATATTTGCTTTCACAGAATGCCCCAGAGACTTTGCTGGTTTCAGATATTCCATTAGTTTTTCTGCTCAGGAATCATATACAACACGGATGTAAAAATTTGGACTTCAGAATTGAGGTTTTGATTTCTCCTGGGAAGTGTATTTATTTGCCTAGAGAAAAGCTTTCTTAGCTTTTCCCAGAGCTGTTCTTTAAGAAAGAACCTTTAAGAAAAGGGCAATCCCGGGAGGTGGAGGTTGCAGAGAGCCGAGATTGTGCCATTGCACTCCGGCCTGGGCAACAAAGAATGAAACTTCATCTAAAAAAAAAAAAGAAAGAAAGAGAAAGAAGGAAGGAAGGAAGGAAGGAAGGAAGGAAGGAAGGAAGGAAGGAAGGAAGGAAGGCAGGAAGGAAGGAAGGAAGGAAGGAAGGAAGGAAGGAAGGAAGGAAGGAAGGAAGGAAGGAAGGAAGGAAGGAGGGAGGGAAGGAAGGAAGGAAGGAGGGAAGGAAGGGGGGAAGGAAAGAAAAGGGGCAACCCTTCCAGGCCTAACTATGTCTCAGGCCTCATGGCATGGTTACCCTGTTGGACATATATTTGATTATCAATATCCCAAGAACCAGAGCCCTAATTCATATGCTTATACTCTGCCTATGGTTAACCTTCTTGACTCTGCAACTAGACATTTTCCTTCTAACTCATCTTTAGATTTTTACTAAAGCAATATTGTTTTATTGTATATAGCATCTCACAAGTTTTAGTGGAAAGTGGCTCACACTAGCTCAGTATACCATATTGCTGGAACTCAGGTATTTCCCTGTCTGTGTATACTGTTTCATATAGTTGAAATAGTACGCCACATCCTCGCACCAAATTCTCACTAAATTAGAGTAAAAAATAAGTTCTGTCATTCAACCCCTTCAAAGCTTCCAGGGTTAAACTCCTGCTCCATCTGTTCTTTTACTTAGAGACAACCAGCACTACCATCTGTTTTGAACATGTTTGATAGGAAGTGTTGTGGTCACTGAAAATGTATATTTATTAAGAATTATTATGGTATAAAAGTACCGAAATGTAGAAATAACTCACTTAACATTCTTACAGCAAGGCACTCATTATGCAGTTGTAGAGTTGTAGAGTATTATATTAAAATCCATGAACTCAATATTTTAGATCTGAAAACTACCTTAGAAACCATTTACAATAACCAACTCTTATAACTGAGAAAACTAGGCCCTACGAGTTTAAGAACAACGTCCTAAGGTCTCTGCAAAACCTCTACCAAAATGACACCAAGGCACTGTGTACTGTTCAGAATCAACTCAACACTCCAAAGTAAAATAAGTATCCAGATAATCTCCTTATTAAACTTATTAATAAATCTTAAGGTGACTATCTGGAATGAACAGTTATTAGCTGGGCAGAGTGATGCATGCCTATACTCCTAGCACTTTGGGAGGTCAAGGTAGGAGGATGACTTGAGCCCAGCAGTTCAAGACCAGCCTGGGCAACATGGCGAGACCTTGTCTCTACAAAAAATAAAAATAAAAATTTTAGCTGGGCGCGGTGGTGTGCACCTGTAGTCCTAGCTACTCCTGAGGCTAGGTGGAAGGATCCCTTGAGTCCAGGAGTTTAAGGCCACAGTGAGCCATGATTGTGCCACTGCACTCCAGCCTGGGTGACAAAACAGAACCCTGTCTCTAAAAAAAATTAAAAAATTGTCTATGTAACTTATAACACTTTTCATTTTAATTTTGTAATATGTTAGAGTCCACTTACATTGTCAGTAGTTCTAACAGTTTCACAATTTACTTTTAAAATTTCAACATAATTAATGGAATCCTGACTAAAGCCAAATAAGAGTCTCTGTAAACTAATACAAAACATTTTGCAGCTACAGGTGTAAATGTTTTATCAACATTTTATTATGTTGCTAAAATCTCTGAATATATGAATCACATAAATTTTTTCTTCCTCATTTGATTCTTTGTTTTACTTTTATGTCACTTGTGTTTCTTTTTTATGTTTTGTTTGTTCCAGTGTGGACTTTATGAGAACACGGAATCTTTTGAAGGTGGCTTGACAAGCTAGAGCAGTACATTTTGCTAGAAATGGTAGTTTAACCCCTATTGCCCTGCGCCAAGAAGATCACGGATCTCAGTGAGACAGGTTTCTGGTCACAAGGATCTCAGGATATTTTGTCTTTTCCCCCAAGTGACTTGATCTTTTTTTCCAGAGAATTTGAAGATAATTAGTTAAAACTTTTTATGTTAACTTTTTGTCTGTAGACAAATGTAAAAACCCTGTACACATTTTCCTAGTATGTCAGAAATGCAGATGTAATATTAGCAACAAGGTTTAAATAGATTGATTGTTCATTCTGAGTATCTGAAAAGAATACACAAACAATGATATTCCCCAGGGCCAATGCTAATGTTGGGTTAGAATGACAATCTAAAATTCATTTGGTATTTAGATTAGGGTAGATATTAGTTCCTCCCACAAACACATAACCCCCTGGCAGGCATTTTGAATTTACGCTCATTCAAGAGGTGATATTTAAGATGTAGTGTTTTCAAAAACTGGCACAAATATTAGATAACTACTATGTCAAAAGGCACATTGATATTAAAATGCTACAGGAGGTCTGGCTCTCCAAGCTTTGGTTTTAGTGAGCAATACATGCCAGATGTTTCAGAGAAAAGCATAAAATCTACATTATGTGCTTAATTGTACTGTATTACATAACAGTGATGGAGATTTTTTCTTTCCCCTGGCTGCAGCTGGTGATGACAATATGCCCCAGAGCAGGAAAGAATCAAGTACCCTCAACACAGCTCTTCTCTTCCGTGTGCTTCTTCTGGAAGGGCAGGGAACAATTTTAGCTTCAAAAATCTCCACATATACAGATAATAGCAAATACTCTCCATGTAACAAAGTATATAGATAGGGACTAAACAACTCGACCAACTAGAGTAGACCTCTACTGTAGAGAATGAACTGGAGAAAGAACTTGGCAGTAAATCCTATACTATTGCAGATCTACACATTGGATAAACTATGTTCATAAGGGGATATGACTGGGACTCCGAAAAGTCCCTGGCATTAATGAGGATCTTGCCTAGTTAAAATATGTCATAGAATTAAGCTGGCCCCAGTAGGCTTTTTTTCTCTCATTATGTCAGAGGCTGGTCACACAAAGGAAGGAGTGGAGGAGTGAAAACTGTTAAAATGGAGTAATCATGTTTTGCTCTTCAAAACTTAAATCCATGATTGACCAATGAAAAGATAAAAGGAGCAGAGTCTTTCAGTCTTGCTACCTTCTACATTCCTACCTAGAAATATAGTATTTCTACATCAGCAAAGAATACTACCTAGGCATGGGTATACTTTATTGTACCTTATGCATAATTTTTGGATGTAAAACGTTTGGAGTTACCCTCGCGTTTTTCTTCCTGTTAACACCTATCATATAGGACGTCTACTAGGCAAGTCAAATCTTTAGAGTAAATTATATTCCATATACTATATTCAAATGTGTAAGATAACACCTGTCTCCAAAAAGGAATTCTATTATTACTAAAAGAGATTTATTAAACTTAGTCTTTTCTTCAAAAAAGTATGTTTCCATTCTAAATCATTATCATGTAAAATTATACTTAAGTACCCAACTCCTAGGAACTCAAAATTATTAATCTCTACTCATTTATTGATAGATAAAATGTAGTTCCTTTTTTTTTTTTTTTTTTTTTTTTTGAGACGGAATTTCGCTCTTGTTGCCCAGGCTGGAGTGCAATGAAGGGATCTTGGCTCACCGCAACCCCGGCCTCCCGGCTTCAAGTGATTCTCTTGCGTCAGCCTCCCAAGTAGCTGGGATTACAGTCACGCACCACTATGCCTGTCTAACTTTGTAATTTTAGTAGAGAAGGGGTTTCACCATGTAGGTCAGGCTGGTCTCAAACTCCTGAATCTCGGATAATCCACCTGCCTCGGCCTCCCAAAGTGCTGGGATTACAGGCATGGCCTATGTGCCCGGCCTGTGGTTACTTTTTATTCTGACATTAAGAGAGTACATAACAAAGTGGTGATTTTACTTTTAGTACTTCTTTAAGAAAATAATTTTGATCAAAACAGTTACAGAACTTTGCAATATCATGTATGCTATCAGGTAGTAATGGAGTCAGCATGACAGACAGAAGTCCTATTTGTTTTCCTGAGATAATCTTTTACCTGTCATTAGTTTTCATGTTCTTATACCTCTTTCCCATCTTTTCTATTTTCCTTCTCTCTAAGTTTTGTCTCATTTTCTTGTGCCAGAATCTCCAACTTGCATTTTTTTTAATTTAAAAACTTAACTATTAAAGCAATCTGTAGAGTATGTACATTAGATTGTAAACTTTTTGGCCACTTAAAACGTGATTTTGTACAAAATGCAAACAATAGTTTTGTGTAATGCTGCCATCTAATGGTGGCCATGATGCTTGACTTCTTCCATACTTAATTAAATATCCTATTTAATGGAAGAACAAGATATTAATTAAGACACAATCCTTAGATTTTAACAAGTTTTAGAAAAAAAAAATATATATATACACAATGCATAGAATGAACACATTTGGAAACAGTGTTTTAAGTTGTTGGCATATTTAAATAGTGGATTCTTTTATAGCTGATTTTAATGTCGACCCAGTTAACTCAGACCATTTAGTTTCATGGCTTATATTCTGATAATTTCTCCCTCAGTTAAAGACAAAGACTTTCAATAATTGTCAATCTAACCATTAATTTTACAATTCAAAGGAGCATACAAATTTTTTTTTTATTGTGCATATTTTCTGAGGTTTACATAGGGGCTGGCCTTGACCCATAGGTGTTTCCTCTTAAAGAACAAATCCGTGTGTTTTTCAATTTTGCTATATTGTATGAAGCCATAATCTTATGGAGGGAAAATGGAACTGCTCAGCGTTAGTCCTGGAGCTGCTACAAGCACACTGTATTGCCTTGGCTGAGATATTTATTTCTCTGAACTTCAGTTTTCTTATTCTTGATTGAGAGAATATAGTAGCTGATTTCTAAGTTTCTATATAGTTCCCAAAGTATGTCATTTGAATGACATATCCAACTAAGATGCATGTAGTATTACAGTTTATTTCCATGTGATGGGCACAAAGTTTTTACAGTCATAGCTGTTTTTCACCAATGATACAGCTAGAGGTGGGAAATACTGACAATTTATTTAAAAAATTAGTTCTATTAGGTTGGTGCACAAGTAATTACGGTTTTTGCCGTTACTCATTGGCAATCTGGTCATTGCCAGTGGCAAGGTTATCTGATACTACAGAGAAAGGAAGGTCATCCGATACTACAGAGAAAAGCAATATGTTTTGTGTAAACACATTCACTACAGTAGAGGTCTACTCTAGTTGGCTATTTTAGTCCTCATAAGTAAGTATTACATCTAGCTATTAAGAACACTATTATCCTTTGGTGTTAAAGTAGCCTACCATATTATCTAAAAACATAAGCAATTATAGAATCATTTTTAACCAAGAAGTAAGAAAATATGCACAGAATAAATATGAGTTAATATGATTTAAATAATATTTAAGATTATGTATTTCATACAGGTGGGGGTATGCTATGTTCATATCGTATGTGTGAAGACACAAAAAGGCATCCTAATTACGCTTACATATTACATTTCTGGTCTAGCAGGACTTTTCTGTAAGTTACCAACAATATGAAATAGCATCAAGAAGAAAATAATATACTGTCAAGACAAGTCAGAATAAATACAAGAATACAATAATAACAAGCCAAAATCAGGATCACAGAAGCTCATTAAATCTGATGGACACAGGTAACCACCCAAAGTACAACAAATAGCCAAACTTGGATCAACATTGACAACATTCTCTAATTTTATTCAAGCTCCTAATTAAAAGACTTCTATTTAAAAAACGAACCTAATATTTTTGTATTCATCTTATAAGGGTCAGTAGTCTCAAACACGTAAAATTATTTCTTAAGGCAACTTACATTTCTTCAGTTAATAGCTTTACTTATTAAGAAGACAAAAAAGGAGAAATGTGACTGTATAGCTTCAAAAATTGTCACACAGGGAGAATATGAGTTTTATTTTTGTTTTTGTTTTTGGGTTTTTTTTTTTTTTTTAATCTAGTTACTGTGAAGATAATAGAAAAATGCTGGGAAAGTTGGAGTTCCAGATTAGGAACGAGTTCACATGCTCTCATGCTTTTTCTCTCCTCCCTCGCTTCCTTTAACCTTTCCTATTTTGCCTTTTCCTTTCGATAATTTTCAGTTATATTAAAGAAAAATTTGAAAAGTTCTTAAGGAAAATATAAAATAAGAAAACCCCATTCATTCAGTCTTCTCTGACAGCTAAGTATCAGCTGGGAAGAAATACGCAGTCACTCTACAGTCCCGTTATACATCATAAACTCTCATGTATTTATAGTGAAATAAAAATGTTTACTGCCTGTCTGGATGCATTTCCCAGAAAAGGAGAAACCAGTGTCTAACTCAGAGTGCTAGGAATGTTATCTGACACTACAGAGAAAAGAACAATATGTTTTGCAAACACACAAGTAATAAAATACTTGAGTAAATTCTGAAAGGAGAAAGGAGAGCTGGAGGGAAGAGGCAGGGGCTAAAAGTCATTAAGAAGACCTCGGTTATAAACCGGAGCCCGATCTGCACACCAAAAAAAAGAAAGAGTCTCAGAATGGTAAGATTAAAGTATCTTAGGTTTGGCAGTTATTAAAAGCACAATTTTGTGTTCTTGGGGTGTTTGTATGTCCTATTGTGCTTTTCTGACCTAGATTAGTCTAGTTACTCAGAACACAGCAGTATAGCTTTGCAATAACATTGCCCCATGGCTTAATTTCCCAATTAAACTTAAACAAATTTCTCAAATGCTCATAAAACCCTTGGTGGTGAGATCAGTGCACCTGAATAGTTAATTATTTGAATGTCAGTCTGAGACATAGATAATTGGCAGCTAATAGAAAATGCCTAAGACCTGAAAACAAAAGATTCTTCTATGGCTGATCAGGGAATAAGTGAATAGATTTACTAAAATGGAGATAATTTTTTGTTTTTACCCTAAAGAAGTGGAAAGATACTAGAAGACTGAAAAATTATTTAAAACCTATAAATAAGAAAGAAGAAAAGGATCATTGGATTGTAATTATATTCTAGATGATGAACGTTGGCTGCAGTCAAATAACAGAACTAATATTAAGAGACTATCTCTGTATGTCTCCAGACCGAGTGATCATTTAATAGAAAATGTTAGGGTTATCCTGACCAAAAATATTTTTTCCTCTTTGGCTATATTTCAACATATGCAAATATGAAGCTAAGTAAAATAAATATATGTATCAGACAGCATTTTACAAAATAAAATTAATCTAGTGACTGCCATAAATCAACTTAATTATATATTTAGTAGAATAGCTTGAGATTTGGCTGGAAGATGATAAACCAGAGGTGGTCGTAAAAGAGTTCGGGAGCTCAGGAGAGGTCCCAGTGGGAAGTCCAGGGAATTAGTCTTAGGCTCAGTCTTACTTTACATCTTAATTACTGATTTCAAAGAAAGGCTAAACTGCACATTAACTAATTTGCAGATGGCACTAAACTGGCAAACACTGGGAATTGCAGATTAAAAATCCAAAGGGATTTTAAGAGGTTAGAAATAGGAAACAGTGAAATCTAATCCTTTAAGTAGTAATAACAATGATGATGATGGTGACAAAACAAAAATTCTGGTTAATTTTTTTGTGGAGGTATCACATAGGGACATGCAAAAGAAAACATTCTTCTTTAAGACAACAAGTTAAAAAATCTGCCGGGGGCGGAGCAAGATGGCCGAATAGGAACAGCTCCAGTCTCCAACTCCCAGCGCGAGCGACACAGAAGACCGGTGATTTCTGCATTTTCAACTGAGGTACTGGGGTCATCTCACTAGGGAGTGCCGGACAATCGGTGCTGGTCAGCTGCTGCAGCCTGACCAGCGAGAGCTGAAGCAGGGCGAGGCATCGCCTCACCTGGAAGCGCAAGGGGGAAGGGGATACGTTTTCCTAGCCAGGGGAACTGAGACACACAACACCTGGAAAATCGGGTAACTCCCACCCCAATACTGCGCTGTAAGCATACAGGCATTCCAGGAGAATATATCCCACACCTGGCCGGGAGGGTCCCACGCCCACGAAGCCTCCCTCACTGCTAACACAGCAGTCTGCCGCGATCTATCCGCAAGGCAGCAGCGAGGCTGGGGGAGGGGCGCCCGCCATTGCTGAGGCTTAAGTAGGTAAACAAAGCCGCTGGGAAGCTCGAACTGGGTGGAGCTCACAGCAGCTCAAGGAAGCCTGCCATCTCTGTAGTCTCCACCTCTGGGGACAGCGCACAGCTGAAGACCAACAGGGGAAGTAGCGGGAGCCAGTGCAGACGCGAACGACTCTGTCTGACAGCTTTGGGGAGAGCCGCGGATCTCCCAACGCGGAGGTTGAGATCTGAGAACGGACAGACTGCCTGCTCAGGTGTGTCCCTGACCCCTGAGTAGCCTAGCTGGGAGAAATCCCCCACTAGGGGCAGTCTGACACCCCACACCTCACAGGGTGGAGTACACCCCTGAGAGGACACTTCCAAAGGAAGAATCAGACAGGTACACTCGCTGTTCAGCAATATTCTATCTTCGGCAACCTCTGCTGCTGATACCCAGGCAAACAGGGTCTGGAGTGGACCTCAAGCAATCTCCAACAGACCAACAAAGAGTCCTTCTGACTGTCAGAAGGAAAACTATCAAACAGGAAGGACACCTATACCAAAACCCCATCAGTTCGTCACCACCATCAAAGACCAGAGACAGATAAAACCACAAAGATGGGGAAGAAGCAGGGCAGAAAAGCTGGAAATTCAAAAAATAAGAGCGCATCTCCCCCTGCAAAGGAGCGCAGCCCATCACCAGCAACGGATCAAAGCTGGTCAGAGAATGACTTGGACGAGAGGAGAGAAGAAGGCTTCAGTCCATCAAACTTATCAGAGCTAAAGGAGGAATTACGTACCCAGCGCAAAGAAACTAAAAATCTTGAAAAAAGAGTGGAAGAATTGACAGCTAGACTCATTAATGCAGAGAAGATCATAAACGAAATGACAGAGATGAAAACCATGACACGAGAAATACGTGACAAATGCACAAGCTTCAGTAACCGACTCGATCAACTGGAAGAAAGAGTATCAGCGATTGAAGATCAAATGAATGAAATGAAGCGAGAAGAGAAACCAAAAGAAAAAAGAAGAAAAAGAAATGAGCAAAGCCTGCAAGAAGTATGGGATTACGTAAAAAGACCAAATCTACGTCTGATTGGGGTGCCTGAAAGTGAGGGGGAAAATGGAACCAAGTTGGAAAACACTCTTCAGGATATCATCCAGGAGAACTTCCCCAACCTAGTAGGGCAGGCCAACATTCAAATTCAGGAAATACAGAGAACGCCACAAAGATACTCCTCCAGAAGAGCAACTCCAAGACACATAATTGCCAGATTCACCAAAGTTGAAATGAAGGAAAAAATCTTAAGGGCAGCCAGAGAGAAAGGTCGGGTCACCCACAAAGGGAAGCCCATCAGACTAACAGCAGATCTCTCGGCAGAAACTCTACAAGCCAGAAGAGAGTGGGGGCCAATATTCAACGTTCTTAAAGAAAAGAATTTTAAACCCAGAATTTCATATCCAGCCAAACTAAGTTTCATAAGTGAAGGAGAAATAAAATCCTTTACAGATAAGCAAATGCTTAGAGATTTTGTCACCACCAGGCCTGCCTTACAAGAGACCCTGAAGGAAGCCCTAAACATGGAAAGGAACAACCAGGTACCAGCCATCGCAAAAACATGGCAAAATGTAAAGACCATCGAGGCTAGGAAGAAACTGCATCAACTAACGAGCAAAATAACCAGTTAATATCATAATGGCAGGATCAAGTTCACACATAACAATATTAACCTTAAATGTTAATGGACTAAATGCTCCAATTAAAAGACACAGACTGGCAAACTGGATAAAGAGTCAAGACCCATCAGTCTGCTGTATTCAGGAGACCCATCTCACATGCAGAGACATACATAGGCTCAAAATAAAGGGATGGAGGAAGATCTACCAAGCAAATGGAGAACAAAAAAAAGCAGGGGTTGCAATCCTAGTCTCTGATAAAACAGACTTTAAACCATCAAAGATCAAAAGAGACAAAGAAGGCCATTACATAATGGTAAAGGGATCAATTCAACAGGAAGAGCTAACTCTCCTAAATATATATGCACCCAATACAGGAGCACCCAGATTCATAAAGCAAGTCCTTAGAGACTTACAAAGAGACTTAGACTCCCATACAATAATAATGGGAGACTTCAACACTCCGCTGTCAACATTAGACAGATCAACGAGACAGAAAGTTAACAAGGATATCCAGGAATTGAACTCATCTCTGCACCAAGCGGACCTAATAGACATCTATAGAACTCTCCACCCCAAATCAACAGAATATACATTCTTCTCAGCACCACATCGCACTTATTCCAAAATTGACCACATAATTGGAAGTAAAGTACTCCTCAGCAAATGTAAAAGAACAGAAATTATAACAAACTGTCTCTCAGACCACAGTGCAATCAAACTAGAACTCAGGACTAAGAAACTCAATCAAAACCGCTCAACTACATGGAAACTGAACAACCTGCTCCTGAATGACTACTGGGTACATAACGAAATGAAAGCGGAAATAAAGATGTTCTTTGAAACCAATGAGAACAAAGATACAACATACCAGAATCTCTGGGACACATTTAAAGCAGTGTGTAGAGGGAAATTTATAGCACTAAATGCCCACAAGAGAAAACAGGAAAGATCTAAAATTGACACTCTAACATCACAATTAAAAGAACTAGAGAGGCAAGAGCAATCACATTCAAAAGCTAGCAGAAGGCAAGAAATAACTAAGATCAGAGCAGAACTGAAGGAGATAGAGACACAAAAAACCCTCCAAAAAATCAATGAATCCAGGAGTTCGTTTTTTGAAAAGATCAACAAAATTGACAGACCGCTAGCAAGGCTAATAAAGAAAAAAAGAGAGAGGAATCAAATAGATGCAATAAAAAATGATAAAGGGGATATCACCACTGACCCCACAGAAATACAAACTACCATCAGAGAATACTATAAACGCCTCTACGCAAATCAACTAGAAAATCTAGAAGAAATGGATAATTTCCTGGACACTTACACTCTCCCAAGGCTAAACCAGGAAGAAGTTGAATCCCTGAATAGACCAATAGCAGGCTCTGAAATTGAGGCAACAATTAATAGCCTACCCACCAAAAAAAGTCCAGGACCAGATGGATTCACAGCTGAATTCTACCAGAGGTACAAGGAGGAGCTGGTACCATTCCTTCTGAAACTATTCCAATCAATAGAAAAAGAGGGAATCCTCCCTAACTCATTTTATGAGGCCAACATCATCCTGATACCAAAGCCTGGCAGAGACACAACAAAAAAAGAGAATTTTAGACCAATATCCCTGATGAACATTGATGCAAAAATCCTCAATAAAATACTGGCAAACCGGATTCAGCAGCACATCAAAAAGCTTATCCACCATGATCAAGTGGGCTTCATCCCTGGGATGCAAGGCTGGTTCAACATTCGCAAATCAATAAACGTAATCCAGCATATAAACAGAACCAAAGACAAGAACCACATGATTGTCTCAATAGATGCAGAAAAGGCTTTTGACAAAATTCAACAGCCCTTCATGCTAAAAACGCTCAATAAATTCGGTATTGATGGAACGTACCTCAAAATAATAAGAGCTATTTATGACAAACCCACAGCTAATATCATACTGAATGGGCCAAAACTGGAAAAATTCCCTTTGAAAACTGGCACAAGACAGGGATGCCCTCTCTCACCACTCCTATTCAACATAGTGTTGGAAGTTCTGGCTAGGGCAATCAGGCAAGAGAAAGAAATCAAGGGTATCCAGTTAGGAAAAGAAGAAGTCAAATTGTCCCTGTTTGCAGATGACATGATTGTATATTTAGAAAACCCCATTGTCTCAGCCCAAAATCTCCTTAAGCTGATAAGCAACTTCAGCAAAGTCTCAGGATACAAAATTAATGTGCAAAAATCACAAGCATTCTTATACACCAGCAACAGACAAGCAGAGAGCCAAATCAGGAATGAACTTCCATTCACAATTGCTTCAAAGAGAATAAAATACCTAGGAATCCAGCTTACAAGGGATGTAAAGGACCTCTTCAAGGAGAACTACAAACCACTGCTCAGTGAAATCAAAGAGGACACAAACAAATGGAAGAACATACCATGCTCATGGATAGGAAGAATCAATATCGTGAAAATGGCCATACTCCCCAAGGTTATTTATAGATTCAATGCCATCCCCATCAAGCTACCAATGAGTTTCTTCACAGAATTGGAAAAAACTGCTTTAAAGTTCATATGGAACCAAAAAAGAGCCCGCATTGCCAAGACAATCCTAAGTCAAAAGGACAAAGCTGGAGGCGTCACGCTACCTGACTTCAAACTATACTACAAGGCTACAGTAACCAAAACAGCATGGTACTGGTACCAAAACAGAGATATAGACCAATGGAACAGAACGGAGTCCTCAGAAATAATACCGCACATCTACAGCCATCTGATCTTTGACAAACCTGAGAGAAACAAGAAATGGGGAAAGGATTCCCTATTTAATAAATGGTGCTGGGAAAATTGGCTAGCCATAAGTAGAAAGCTGAAACTGGATCCTTTCCTTACCCCTTATACGAAGATTAATTCAAGATGGATTAGAGACTTAAATGTTAGACCTAATACCATAAAAACCCTAGAAGAAAATCTAGGTAGTACCATTCAGGACATAGGCATGGGCAAGGACTTCATGTCTAAAACACCAAAAGCAACGGCAGCAAAAGCCAAAATTGACAAATGGGATCTAATTAAACTAAAGAGCTTTTGCACAGCAAAAGAAACTACCATCAGAGTGAACAGGCAACCTACAGAATGGGAGAAAATTTTTGCAACCTACTCATCTGACAAAGGGCTAATATCCAGAATCTACAAAGAACTCAAACAAATATACGAGAAAAAAACAAACAACCCCATCAAAAAGTGGGGAAAGGATATGAACAGACATTTCTCAAAAGAAGATATTCATACAGCCAACAGACACATGAAAAAATGCTCATCATCACTGGCCATCAGAGAAATGCAAATCAAAACCACAATGAGATACCATCTCACACCAGTTAGAATGGCAATCATTAAGAAGTCAGGAAACAACAGGTGTTGGAGAGGATGTGGAGAAATAGGAACACTTTTACACTGTTGGTGGGATTGTAAACTAGTTCAACCATTATGGAAAACAGTATGGCAATTCCTCAAGGATCTAGAACTAGATGTACCATATGACCCAGCCATCCCACTACTGGGTATATACCCAAAGGATTATAAATTAGTCTACTACAAAGACACATGTACACGTATGTTTATTGCGGCACTATTCACAATAGCAAAGACTTGGAATCAACCCAAATGTCCATCTGTGACAGACTGGATTAAGAAAATGTGGCACATATACACCATGGAATACTATGCAGCCATAAAAAAGGACGAGTTTGCGTCCTTTGTAGGGACATGGATGCAGCTGGAAACCATCATTCTTAGCAAACTATCACAAGAAGAGAAAACCAAACACCGCATGTTCTCACTCATAGGTGGGAACTGAACAATGAGATCACTTGGACTCGGGAAGGGGAACATCACACACTGGGGTCTATCATGGGGAGGGGGGAGGAGGGAGGGATTGCATTGGGGAGTTATACATGATATAAATGATGAATTGATGGGTGCTGACGAGTTGATGGGTGCAGCACACCAACATGGCATAAGTATACATATGTAACAAACCTGCACGTTATGCACATGTACCCTAGAACTTAAAGTATAATAAAAAAAAAAAAAAGAAAGAAAAAAAAAATCTAATGTGCAGAAGTAAGCTTGAAACAGAGCAAATGCTGAAACAGATGAAGTTGAAAAGAGGGGAATAATGAATTTTAAAAATACAAGTATATTTCTGATATGGTTTGGATCTGTGTCCCCACCCAAATCTCACATTGAATTATAACCCCCAATGTTAGAGGAGGGGCCTGGTGGGAGGTGTTTGGATCATGGCTGGCACTGGATCATGAGTTCTCATGAAAGTTTTATCACCATCCTCTGTTGGTACTGTATAGTGAGTGAGTTATCACAAGAACTGGTTGTTTTAAAAGTAAGTAGCACCTCCCCCACCTCTCTCTCTTGCTTCTGCTCCGGCCATATAAGATGTTCCTGTTTATCCTTTTCTTTCTGCCATAATTGTAAGTTTCCTGAGGTCTCCATAGAAGCCAAGCAGAAGCCGCTAAGCTTTCTATACAGCCTGCAGAACCAGAAGCAAATTAAACCTCTTTTCTTTATAAATTACCCAGTCTCCACTATGTGTTCATTTCCTTTGTACCACTTGACTCCTCAAGTAGCAGCCTCTATTTCTTATCCTTCATATTGATATCCCTCTTGGAACATAGAGATTCTTTCATTAGGGCTTCTGAACTATGTGATGTCTCTGAGAAACAGAAGACAGTATGAGTAACATCCATGTTTGCCTCTCATCTTTTTTGAATCACTAATGGGAGGAGGCATGAGATGAAGTAGGTATTAGGTACAAAAAGAATATACCCCAAATGTCTGAAAGAACAATATAATGACTGATAAAATTTATCAATGTACAAATATTCCAAAAAATATATCAGAGCCAGAGCAGATAAAGGTAAATATTTAAATGAAACAATGAATAAAGTCAGCCTGGAATATTCTACCAGAAAATGAGGAATATCTGTCTTGTAGAACCCTGAAGAAATTCTGGGTTCAGAATTAGCAGATGGCCAATTGTAGGAAAGAGAAGTGAAGTTGAAACAGAGGAATCAATAAAAGATATTTGATGGGCCATTATACAGTCTATGTGCCCATCCCACTACCTTAGCTCCACAGAGGCCTTGAGGTTGGCATTCCCTCCAGGCATGACCTCTTATTACTTCCCCATCCACTAACTGCCCTCTTCATCCTGGAATTTGGAGGGCTGGAGACATAGACAACCAATTCTGTATCCACTTCCCCTAAATTGCAACTTCTTAGCCCTAGGGCTATCAAAGTAGACTTGTTCAGGTCAGTAGGGGGAGTGAAGAAATTGTGGCCACTATCCCCTCCACCTACAGCCCTAAAGGATGGAGCTCTATTGATTTGGAGAGTTGAGCAGGAATTACAGCCACCCACTTGGCCTGACTTGGCCACACACAGAAAAGCCAACTAAGCCAAGTGTAATTCCCAGGAAAGGTAAAACTTCCATTGAAAATCCAATAGCAGGGGAAATTCACACCAGGTACCCTTTTCTTCTATGAGATCCCTGAATGGATAACCAAGCATCACCAGGCAAATGAGAAAAACCAGTAGCAGGAAAGAAAATAACAACCAGAAGAAACATAGATCCTAGAGAAAATATATTCAGTAGGATGATAAAATTTTTAGAGCAATCCAGGACATATTAGGCACACAAGGTAAGACCAAGGGAAAAAACAGGATATAATGAATATGACCAATACAAGTTAGAAAGAAAGACAATAAAAACCTCAAAGAAAATAAACAAATAGTCCTGGTCATGAAATTCATTATCTAGATAAAAAGCAAATTAAATATAACATGAACTTAATAATTGATGTTGTATTTAAAAGAAGAATCAAATTGACTTTAAAAATAGATTTTAGGGTGAGCAAGAGGTGAAGGCAATGGGCCTATGGAAAGAAAACTAACTTGAACAAACGACTTGGTTCAGCATTGAATAATATGAGTATGATCAGACCAGTGTTAATATTTAGTTACTGATTTTCAAATTTTATCATCAATCTATTGTCAAAACATGAAGACTTGATTGGGGTTGCTGAAGAGGTAAATGTTAGTAATCTTCACAAGATCAAAGTAAACACGTTGGACTTTCAGGGGAAGAGAACCTGTGGAGGAAAGGGAAGAAGCACTCATTTCTTCATCTCACAAAGAGAGAGTCAAGAAGTATTGGCAGAAGTTGATGGAGAAAAAAAGAGAAGAGATTACGAATACTATTGAGAGTTTAAAAAGTAGTTTAAAAATCTTCATAGTGATGATACTAAAAATATCTAATTGAGGGAAGGTAGAATAGTATGAGATAAATCCTCATATACAGAATTATGAAGACAAGATACATTTTAGAATTTTTTTTAGTCAAGAAATAGAGGTACAAGCATATCATTCAGAGTCATGAAGGTAATTATCACCCCAAACTAAAAGAGACAGTTAAAGGAGTTTACCTTTGAGAAGTAGAACCAAGGGTGGCCATTAGACGTTCTTTTGCTATATTTGATATAACCCCGGTAAGGTCAGAGAGTTTGCATCTTCTCAAAACCTAACCTAACGTTGAAACCTAACCCCCACAGTTATGTTACTAAGAGGTGAAACCCTTAGAAGTTGGTTAGGTCATGAGGGCTCCACCCTCAAGAATGGGATTAGTGCTCTTATAAAAGAGCTTGAGGGTGATACAGGAGTTAAAAATAAATTATTTAGGCAGATAGTGAAGGTAAGGAAGTCCTTGGTAAGGTTTTCCTTTTAATGAAAAGCAGCCCCCAAATAATTTGCTTTTCTAATGCAGAGTAGCTTGTAAAATCGAGCTGCAGACATAGGCAAGCAAGTTGGAAGCTTGCACAGGCGAATGCCGGCAGTTGCGCCAATAGGAAAAGACTAAGTGGGAACAGGCACATTCAAAATGGCGGATCCATCTTCTCTTCCCTTTGCCAACCGTACAGTAAGGAGCAGACAAGATAGCAGTGGCCAAGTAGAAAGCCCGTTTGCATAATAAGATTAGGGTGGGGCCACACAGCCTTTCCAGCTGCACCAGGTAAATATCACACCTGATAGAATCAATCTGTGGGCCCCATGTACATCAGACACCGCCTCCTCAAGCCTGCCTATCAAATCTGGTGCAGGCCAGTGCGGTGACTCACGCCCATAATCCAAGCACTTGGGAGGCCGAGGCAGGCCGATCACTTGAGGCCAGGAGTTTGAGACCAGCCTGGCCAACATGGTGAAACCCCGTCTCTAATAAAACTACAAAAAAAAGTTAGCTGGGCATGGTGGCCTGTGCCTGTAATCCCAGCCACTCAGGAGGCTGAGGCAGGAGAATTGCTTGAGGCGGAGGTTGTGGTGAGCCGAGATCACACCACTGCACTCGAGCCTGGGCAACAAGAGTGAAGTCTCAAAAAAAAAAAAAAATCTGGAGCAGTCCGCTGCATGCCAGCTTTTCCTTTTCGGACTCTCTCTCTCTCTCTCTCTCCCTCTCTCCCTCTCTCCCTCTCTCCCTCTCCCTTTCTTCCCCTCACCTTCTTTCTCTCTCACATGAGAGAGCTACTCTCCTTTCTCTTTCTTTTGCCTGTGACACCTCCGCTCCTAAACCCACTCTTCATGTGTGTCCCTGTCCTAAATCTTCTTGGTGTGAGATGACCTGTCCCAGATATGTACCCCAAACAACAATGCTGCTTCAAGGGGCCATCATTTTTCTCCTCTGCCAAGTGAGGACATAGCAAGAAGGCACCATCTATGAGGAATGGGACCGCCTCAAAATCATGAGACAATGAATTTGCTGATGCCTTAATCTTGGACTGCCAGCTTTCACAACTGTGAAAAATCAATTCCTGTTTTTTATAAGCCGCCCAATTTATAGTATTCTGTTAAAGCAGCCTGAATAGACCAGGACAAACCCATAAGTATGTATTCCTCCAATAAAAATAATGTTCAATATGCTTCATCTACGGTACTTCGTTGTAAAGAATATGGAATTAATTGACTAGAATAAAATAAACTGTTAATGGATGCCATTTTTTGTACAGGTGAATAGTTGATTCAGACAAAATTTGAAAAATCATATCTGTAGACATCATAAAGAGAGATGGTTATAGATAACACAATGTAAGTATGTATACCTGTGTGTATATTAATGATCTCTCTTGCTGGTCTCTGCCTATACCTCCTTTATGCACTACCGAAGATATTTTACTGACAGTGCAATATTCCACAAACATTAAGGATGTCTTTCTGCCCATAAGATAAATACAAATTCTTTAATAAGAACTTGTCAGAATTCTCCAGAGAAACCAAACAAATCAGAGATATTTACCTATGTCTATATTTATGTTTCTATCTTTATCTATCATGTATCTATTTATCTATCATCTATGTATCTGTATAAAAAAAGAGATTTATGATAAGGCATTGACTCATATGATATAGAGGCTGAGAAGTGCCACAATTTGCATTCTGCAAGCTGGAGACCCAGGAAAGCCAATGGTATAATTCAGTTTTAGTCTGAAGACCTGAGAATGAATGGTGTAAATACCAGTCCAAGGGTAGAAGAGGAGATGGGACGTCTGAGCTCAAGTAGTGAGGCAGAACAAAAGGGATGAATTCTTCCTTTCTCCACCTTTTCTTCTATTCGGACTCTTAAGGGGTTGATGATTCCAACCCACATTGGGGGTGGCAACCTACCTAGGCCACTTATTCAAATGTTAATCTCAGGAGCACCCTCATACATACACCCCAGAAATCACATATAATCTGGGCATTTCATGGCCCAGCCAAGTTGACACATAAAATTAACCATTACAGGGTCTTTCATAATTTGGTGACAATGATCAAAACCTGCCCGTCATTCAATGCAATTTAAGACAACCCTACCCATCCATTAAGTTCATGCTAAAACCACACCTCCTCCATGGAGACTTGCCTGACTATCTTGTAAGATGGGAGACTGCACTATAATCCCATCACTATAATCCCATCACTTCTTCACCAGTTCTTCTCCACCCTTCTTTCATGATCTGTCCTCTGCCTTCTCCCCAGCAAACATTTACTGATCACCTAATGTATGAAAAGCTAACTTGACAAATAGGAACTAGTTGTAAAGTTTTCTATATTGCTCTTGAGCTTTCCATGTTTCTTTGACTGGGCTTCCTAGCATGAATGTAATTTCTGTGAAGATAAGGACTACGTCTCATACTTGTTTGTATATCTTGCAATGCTTACAATAGTGCTTTCAACAAAGTGGACTTAATAATTTTTTGTGTGTTAAATGTATTTGCCCCTATAACTTTTTAAACAAAGTGATGATGTTCAACTTGATGTAATTAATCTTACATAATTGTGAATTTTGGTTTATGAGACAATGTAAAGTAGAAATAAAAATTGAGGAAATTTAGAATCTGAGTTGATTCCTGGTTCCATCACTTCCTATCCATGTGACCTGGAACAATCTATCTAATCTACGTTTGCCAGAGTTTTGTCATGTGTAAAATGTGGCTAATATCATCTACATAAAGTACTGCAGAGGGCAGTGATAAGGATCAAATGAGACATGTAGAATGCTCAGGATTGTTCTTAACGTTCCTGTGAAAGGAAAATAAAACTTGCAACCCCCAAATCACTAAGCCAAAGGGAAAAGTCAAGCTAAGAACTGCAGACAAACCTGCCTCCCATTCTACTCCTAAAAAAAATAGCTACAAAGATTAAAAAGATAAATACCTCTCTCCTAATTTGTCTGCAAAGAAAATTCCTTGTGGATAAAGGACAAACAGAACTCAAAGTCATCCTTCTGCTCAAGTGAGACAAATGCATATCGGATTGTTTCCTTTGCCCTATTGTTTCACTAAGCCGGACTAAGGCATAAGTGACTATTTCTGTAAATCGTATATTCAGTGAGAGGCTAATCAGAAACTTACAAGAATGCAACCATTTGTCTGTTATTTACCTACGACCTGGAAGCCCCTGCCCCACTTCGAGTTGCCCTGTCTTTCCAGACCAAACCCATGTACATCTTAGACATATTGATTGATGTGTCACATCTCCCTAAAATGTATGAAACCAAGCTGTGCCCTGAACCCCTTGAGCACATGTTGTGAGGACCTTCTGAAACTGTGTCAGGGGTGCCTCCTTAACCTTGGCAAAATAAACTTTGTAAATTGATTTAGACTTGTATCAGATATGTTTTGGTTTACATTCTAAAGTCATCAGCTACTTTGTTATTTTAGGACAAATGAACTCTCAGTTGCTTAACACCTAACAGGTAGTTCACACTTACTCAAATTCAGCTGTAGATCAAAGAGGGGGGGAACACACAGAGCCCCCTGCTCAACATAGGCACTCAGGCATCTAGGTTGATGGACACTCCACTCTCTGGAACATCTGCAGTACCTGCCGCAGCAGAGACAGATGGGGGTCATGGGCTGGGTGCTCTGTGTGTGGACCTATAAGTGACCCATCCCTATTGCCCAGTAGCAAGAACAGCAAGGGAGTTGGAAAGTGTAGGGGAGCAGATGAAGTGATTGGTGAACCTCCTGTCTCTGCCACGGATAATAATGTGATCTATAGAGAGAATGGCAGCAAGTAGAGACACCGTTGAAAAGACCAAAATATCACAACAAAGTCATTTCTGGAGTCAGATTTCAGGAATATAAATTTTTGATGGAATGCTGTTGAATTAAACATTTTAACATAATACTCATTGTTAGTTTGACTTCTGAAAAGCAGTACTTTCAAAAATTTTATTATTACTTTTCATGTTTTAAATTCATGTTTCAGACTTTTTCAAAGATTACAGATGGAAAGAATCTTGTTTTGAGAATCAAAAGTTGATCTTAGCCATTATTTACAGCATGAACGTGTTTTAGGTACCAAAGCTGCACTTCTTATTTGCTGCCAGCAGGGGGAGGTGTAAGAATTCTTTAAGCTTCCTCACTAAACTTAAGAGACGCTAAAAGGGGCGGAGAAAGTAACAGATTATTAATCACTTCCCTAAAATCAAGCAGAGTTTCCTGCAGAGAGACACGGATTATCTTGTAATGTTTTGAATATAGCATCCATTAGAGTAACAAAAAGCACTTAAAAAAAAGTTTGTGTAAAAGATGCCCTAAGTTCTTCTCTGGTTTGTTTGTTACTATAGACTGCTTCACTTTTGGGGGAATGAGCTCTTCTATATTTCTTTTTTTTTTTTTTTTTTTTTTTTTTTTTTTGGAGACGGAGTCTCGCTCTGTCGCCCAGGCTGGAGTGCAGTGGCGCGATCTCCACTCACTGAAAGCTCCGCCGCCTCCCGGTTTCACGCCATTCTCCTGCCTCAGCCTCACTAGAAGCTGGGACTGCAGGCGCCCGCCACCATGCCCTGCTAATTTTTTTTGTATTTTCAGTAGAGACGGGGTTTCACCGTGTTCGCCAGGATGGTCTCGATCTTCTTCCTCGTGATCCGCCCGCCTCGGCCTCCCAAAGTGTTGGGATTACAAGCGTGAGCCACCGCGCCAGGCCTCCTCTATATTTCTGACATAGAAATACAGAAACGAGTCACCTTTATCTGAGCCTATGAATTCTCTGATTCTATTAGGGAGCTGAGTCCTTCGCTCTATTCTCCTGTTCTTCAAAATTTCTTACACTTTCCCAGGAGTAACTGCTGATGTCCTATCAGTGACTGCACTACAGCTTTGCTGTCCTGCTGATTATTCATCAATGTCCTTTCTCCGTGATTACGAGGTGACACATCATCGCATATGGTCAGCTTGCTGACTTTTACTCAGGGGTTTAATGGAAGGGATTGTATTTCGGTTTGTTGGTTTGTTTCTTGGCCTCTCTAGCTCATAAGAAAAGATATCTGAATTATAAGTAAATCTTATATTTTCTTGTTACTTAATTTTTAAAGTGTGTGTAAAATGAAGAAAAGAGTAAACTAGAGTAGAGGAAAGAGAAGTTAATAAAATTTGCATCTAAGAATAATTTTATTGCTTTTCTGTTCTTTTTTTCTGGTTGTCACTTTGCAATCAATCCAAATAATTCAGATCAGGAAACTATCTCTTCTTTTGATTCTCATATAATATGGTACTTAGTTAAGTCTTTGGCATTTTGATCCAAACGTTTTCATTTTGATCTGAAACTTTTTTTCAGATAGATAGATCCTTCTATCTGATTTTGTCTATATAGCGATGGCTATATAGATGATCTAGAATGTGGCATATTGTCCATCTTTTGCCCTCAGTGAATTATGAGATTATCTAATTTGTTGCATAAATACATACAGAGATATCTTTATGCTAGAGTTACAAAAAATTACACTGCATTATTCAGAATTTTAAAAACTTACTTAAAAAAATTAAGTCTACTATATAACTCCATATTCTGTTGCTATGGTTTGGCTCTGTGTCCCCACCCAAATCTCATCTCATATTGTAATCCCCATAATCCCACACGTTGAAGGAGGGACCTAGTGGGATGTGATTGAACCATGGGGATGGTTTCCCCCATGTTGTTCTCATGATAGTGAGTGAGTTCCGACAAGATCTGATGGGTTTATAAGTGTTTGACAGTTCCTCCTTCACAGGCTCTCTCTCGCCTGTCGCCATGTAAGATGTGCCTGCTTCCTCTTCTGCCATAATTGTAAGTTTCTTGAGGCCTCACTAGCCATGTGGAACTGTGAGTCAATTAAACCTCTTTTCTTTATCAATTACCCAGTCTCAGGAAGTTCTTTATAGTAGTGTGAAACTGGACTGACACATCTATAATGTATGATTTTGGAAAAAATACTATCAAAATAACTTCAGTCTCCAATATGTTTACTAAGAAATTATAATTTTAAATTGCAATTTTCCACAACTTTCTTACTTTCGCTTTTTGTTTTTTTGTTTGTTTAAGAGATGAGTTATCACTGTGTTACCCAGGGTAGACTCAAAATCCTGGGCTGAAGTGATCCTCCCTCGTCAGGCTCCTGAGTAGCCGGCACTGCAAGCACACACCATAGTACCAGTTTCTACTTTCTTTAAAAAGTGTTGCTTTAAACATTTGCTACTAGGAATAAAGTCTTACAACAAACGTATTAACTTTTAAAAGATGACACCTTAGATCAGAGTCTCTTGAAAGATTAAACGTCCTCTGTTAGATGTAAACAGTTCACCAATTTGGGAACATCTGTTCATACAGTTGGAGTCTAAAATATTTGGACTGGCTTGACAGACATCCACTATAAGACTTGCTACAGTGTCAGCAGTGTCTATTCTGCCTTCTTACCACCTTCCTCCTTGCCAAGTCTTGCCCCTTAGGCCCAACACATATTCGCACACAAACCTTTGCTCAACTCTTTATACATCATTCTTTAACATTCTCTCTTTCTAATATATCTGTATTAAACATGAGAAGAAGAAAGGAGGAGGAGGAGAAGGTAGTGAGGAGGAGGACAAGGAGGGAGGAGAGTAAGAGGAGGGAGAATGAAGAGGGAGAGGAGGAGGAGAAGAGGAAGAAGAATGGTAGTAAAAATGATGGAAGAAGAGGGAGAGTAGGGAAAGGAGAGAGAGAAAGAAAGAGGCAGAGGCTAGAAAGCAGAGAGGAAGGAAAAGGAGAAGGGTGACAAGAGGAGGCAGAAATATATATATATTTTTCACCAAGCCAGAAGCAACACGGAAGGAATCTTCAGTTGTAACCACCCATATCAGTGGTATAGAGGAATCTCTGGTATTCTCTAATTTGGTCTGGTTCCACTGATGCTGGTGGTCTCTGCTGACATGCTGTCTCAAACTAGATTGTGTCTGTGGTTTTTCTGAGATGGCATACAGCTCACTGCTTCTTGACAATCTCAAAAAGCAGAACGCTTCCTTGTGCCCTTCCCTCCTGGTAAGCACTGTTTGTGTTGTGTGATGGCCCCTTGGTTAACTTGGAGTCACCTATGAACTCTGTTCCCCTTCATATGGAGCCAAAGGAACCCCTGAGGTCTTCCCTGTGTTGTGGAGAACAGAAAAGGCATGCTATCCTTCTAGGTTAGTGTGGTCTACACAAGCAAGTTTTGAATCTCCTAAAATATCTGGAAGAACAGCAGTCACCAGTGCCTGAAATGCAAAACTGATAACTCCAGATAAAGCTGAACTCCTTCACTATAGTCTACTTAGCTCAACCAAGGCAAAATAATTGGCCTGAAGATTTCACAGCTCAACGAGCATCCAGTCAGGGAGTAGATGTCAGTTTCCCTCTCCTTGCAGACAACCCCAATGTCTATGATTTGGGAGGGGTCTTTTCTATCACTTGGGTAGAAGAACCTCTTCTCTTCCATCACAGGGTGGTGAGGTAAAAATCTTTCATTAGTAACACTGAATTTCCCTCCAGGCCCATGCCCCACGTGGCCTTCCCTTTTCTGAGTCCTCTCTACCACTCTGGGAAGTAAAGAATGCTTATGTCAGTGGTGACTGGGCTGGCTCTGCCATTTCGAAAGTGCTGACTGGGGCTGGGAGTAGGAAATATATTGCTTTCTCTCTTTACAATGGGGTCCTTAACTCTTCTTTGTTTTCATTTGTGGATTCCTGTTCCAATTCTATAGCAACGGAAAAATCCTATTTAACACCCTATTTCGCATTAGTTATTGCCATTAATTATTTTGATCGTTCTTCAAGGTTTAAAATATAAAATATTCACATTAGAAAATAAAGGGCCAATGATGATTAATTTCCTAAGGTCACTCATCTAAGAAGCAGTTAATTTTATTTCTGTCTGATTCCAAAGTCCATGCTCTCCACTGCACCTCATGACTGCCCTTGGTAAATTATTTAACGTCTCCGGGCCTCATTTTTCACATCCACAAAGCTATGAGGACGAACTGTGTATCTGTTCTTAATCTTTTGATTTAAAATAGTTATGATTAGCTTAACAACATATTTTATTAGCTATGTGAATATTCAATGGGTATCTTTGGTTTCCCTTAACTGATTATTCTTTAAATAAATATTTAGTGAAGATACTCACTATGCACCAGGCACTGTGCTAAGTATAGGTATTATAACACCAAAGAAAAAAGTTCCTCTTCTCATAGGTTACATTCTAGTGTGTGTATGTGTGTGTGCGCATTCACAACAGTTAAGTTACCGAATATATTTCACTTACATATAGATGTATGTAAAAATGTAATTTGCACAATATATATTTAGAAAACATAGAAACATAAACATATTATATGTAATGTATACAAATTATAGCAAGTAGTGGTATATTTTATGAAATAAATATGCAGGATAAAGATAGAGAATGAAAATTGGGTACTTTTTTGTTTTGAATCATCAAGAAAAAACTTTCTGGATGGAGAGTGGAGCAAGATGGCTAAAAAGAAGCGTTCATCATTCTTCCTTCCCTCATGAAAACTAAATTGAGCAACTACCCACACACAAAAAAGCGCCTTCATAAAAAACAAAAATCAGGTGAGCAATCACAGTACCTGGTTTTAAATATCATTGAAACCAGTCCCTGGTTTTAAATATCATTGAAAGAAACACTGAAGAGGTAGGAAAGACAATCTTGAATTGCCATTGTCACCTGATGTGGTTAGGCTTTGTGTCCCCACCCAAATCTCATCTTGAATTATAATTCCCATAATCCCCACATATCAAGGAGATAATTGGATCATGGGAGTGGTTTCGCCTATGCTATTCTTATGATAGTGAGTGAGTTCTCACAAGGTCTGATGGTTTTAAAACGGACTCTTCCCCCTTCACTCAGTACTTCTCCTTCCTGCTGCCTTGTGAAGAAGGTGCCTTGCTTCCCCTTAGCCTTCCACCATGATTCTAAGTTTCCTGAGGCTCCCCAGTCATGCTGAACTGTGGTTAATTAACTCTATTTCCTTTTCAAATTACCCAGAATTAGGCAGTTCTTTATAGCAATCTGAAAATAGACTGATACACCACATCTCCCCTGTTTCCTGGCAGCAGCCATATGGCACAGAGAGAAAATCTATGCACTTGAGGGAGGGAGAATGCAGTGACCGTGGGACTTTACACTGTAACTCAGTGATGCCCTGTCACAGCAGAAAACAGTACTGGGCAGAACTCAACTGGTGGTGATGAAGGGAGCATTTAGATCATTCCTAGCCAGAAGGGAATTGTCCATCCCAGTGGTGGGAACCTCAGTGTCAGGAAACCCCACGACCTCAGGCTAAAGGACTCTGGGATCCTAAACAAACTGGAAAAACAGTCTGGCCCACAAGGATAGCAATTGCTGGGCAAGTCCTGGTGCTGTGCCAGAGTTGGAGCCAGTGGATTTGAGGGGAATGAAAACTAGTGAAATACCAACTGGGCCAGTCAAGGTAGAGCTTGTGCCACCCATTCCCCAACCCCAGGGAGGGCAGCTCACTGCTCCAAGAAACTCCTTCCTTCCAGTTGAGGAGAGAAGAGAGAAGAGTACTTTGTCTTGCAACTTGGATACCAGTTCAGCCACAGTGAAATCAGAATCATGCACAGTTGTGAGGCCAGATTTCAGGCCCTAGTTCCTAGACGGCATTTCTAGACAAAATCTGGGTCAGAAGGGAATCTGCTGCCTTGGCAGGAAAAAAGAACCTATTCTCCTTGTCAGCAGGATTCATCACCTGCTGACTAAAGAGCCCTTAGACCCTCAATAATCAACAATGATACCCAGCTAGTAGTCTCTGCAGGCCTTAGATGAGACTGAGACATGTGCTGGCTTCAGGTGTGACCCAGCACATTCTAAATTGTGGTGTCTATGGAGATAGACTCCTACTACCTGAGAAAAGGAGAAGAAAAAGTAAAAGGGACTTTGTTTTGCAGCTTAGGTACCAGTCCAAGCACAGTCTGGTAGAGCACTTGGGGTCCTCTATTCCAGGCCATTGCTCTTGGATGGTATTTCTGGACCTTCCCTGGGCTACAGAGGAGCCCACTGTCCTGAAAGGAAAGTTCCAAACCTAGCAACATTTACCACAGACTGATCGAAGAGCCCTTAGACCTTGGGCAAACACCAGCAGTGCCCAGGTGGTACTTGCTCTCCACGCCTGGCTCTCAGACGGCATCTCTGGACTCAGCCTGGCTGGGGGAAACTTAATACCCTGAAGGGAAAGACACAAGCCTGGCTGTGTCTCAATTATTTTAATATACAGGGAAGCTGAAGTGGGCATAAGTCAATGGCCCTCTATTCTAGCTACTGAAGCTCAAGGGGCACACCTATGGGAATCTTATTACTCCCCAAACATGTAAAAGTTCTTTGGAGGCACTTTTGCTTTACGCTGATGTCTTGTGACAGTTCTGGCTCCGGGAATAGTTTGCTAAATACTATTCATGACTTCCCCCTTGGAGGGAAGTGAGCCCTGCTGTATGATAACAACACACAGTGGAAACCAGTCTAGATTTGAGCCTGTAAGATGAGATGAAATGATTGGCTTTGTCCTCAATTGTTGATTCTGTTGGGAAGGCAGAGCAAATACCTCTGTAATTCTTACTACTTTGCTCTGTATTCTATAATGAAACTGAATTATACCATGGTCATACTATAATATTGTGTGATACTGGCATTGTTGGTAAGATTCAACTACACTAAGTAATAAGACTTATGACAATGCTAATATTGATTATAAAATGTATTTGGCGATTGACTTAAAGCTCCTTCAGGACATACAGCTTATGTATTACTATTTTTATCTTATGCACAATAACTACTAGCCTGAGGAAGAAATGGATCTGGCTAATCATCCTCTGATTTCTGTGCTAAATAGTTCTTCACAAGCTTATCATAAAAAAGTAACGGTAGGTCAAGGGGGGAAAGAATAATAAAATTAACACAAGGATATAAAAATGTGCATAATGGGTTTACAGGACAAATTAGTTGTTTCTTTAAATCTATCCCTGTACTGACTTCTCCAAATGTTAGGCATATGTGTGTTGGTGCTATTGCTATATACATGCCATAAATGCTGCACCAAATGTAAATGATGATAACAAATATCATCGTTTTCTGTGGGAGGTTCATGGCCAGAGACCAAGGGGTAGAATTTTCCATTGTTTTCTGGCATTTAATGTTAGCCTTAAGAAACGAAACCCCAACCTATTTTGTTTTTACACCTTAGAGGTGGTTTTCTTTTCAGTTACCTGAAAATTTACTCCTCTATTCTTAAAGTTCAACAAGTTAAACGTGACATTTTTCAATGTTGGTTGCTTGATGATGATGATGATGATGATGTGTTTCCTAAAACACACTACCCTTCATTAAAAACTCTAGATGTCAATGTATGTTTCAGAAAAAAAAAAGTTTTATTCCATTATTCCTTTCAATACTTTTTCTGTTTTGCTATTTCGTGGACACTGATTTTCATGTTTGTTTAATGTTTAATTTTTGTGGAGACATAGGTGTATATATTTATGAGCTACATGAGATACTTTGATAGAGTCATATAATGTGTAAAATCACCTCAGGGTAAATGGGGTATCCATTGCCTCAAGCTTTTATCCTTTGTTTTACAAACTATCCAATTATATCCTTTTAGTTATTTCTAAATGTCCAATTACTTTTGTATTGATTTATTTTGGATTATCTTTGAAATCACATTTTATTGTTATCTCCATAATTTTTATTGACTTTTTTTTATTATTATACTTTAAGTTCTAGGGTACATGTGCATAACGTGCAGGTTTGTTACATATGTATATTTGTGCCATGTTGGTGCGCTGCACCCATCAACTCGTCAGCACCCATCAATTCATCATTTATATCATGTATAACTCCCCAATGCAATCCCTCCCCCCTCCCCCCTCCCCATGACAGGCCCCAGTGTGTGATGTTCCCCTTCCCGAGTCCAAGTGATCTCATTGTTCAGTTCCCACCTATGAGTGAGAACATGCGGTGTTTGGTTTTCTCTTCTTGTGATAGTTTGCTAAGAATGATGGTTTCCAGCTGCATCCATGTCCCTACAAAGGACGCAAACTCATCCTTTTTTATGGCTGCATAGTATTCCATGGTGTATATGTGCCACATTTTCTTAATCCAGTCTGTCACAGATGGACATTTGGGTTGATTCCAAGTCTTTGCTATTGTGAATAGTGCTGCAATAAACATACGTGTGCATGTGTCTTTGTAGTAGAATAATTTATAATCCTTTGGGTATATACCCAGTAGTGGGATGGCTGGGTATATTTTCATAATTGCCATGGCATTTGCATGCCATGCCATGCAAAATTCTTTGCATTTCCTTTCTGGTTGAGATGAGTAACTCTACCCAAATCTATTTATTTCAGCCACTTGGCCCCCTTGAAGGCTCAGATTAGCTGTTTCATCCACTTTTTTGTAACCTGATGGCAGTGGTTAAGTGTTTTTAGGAGGAAAATGGAAGTGGGGAGGAGCTTATTAGGGTCTATGCACATCCTTCAGAGAAGGTCACAGGCTCTTCACTTAAATGTTCTGTATCACTTCACTTATTCGGGAAAGAACAAAGAGAATCTATTGGGACTTTGAATTTTTTTCTGAAATTCATCAGGAAGTCCTGGAAAATGTCAGTCTTCTCCAGAGGTTTTTCTCTGGTCCATTTCTATTGGCTCTGTTGGTGTAGCCTTTTCTCTACTGGATTTTTCCTTAACTCTTCCTGAAAGAACTCTCTTATCCTCTCAGCTTCAGCTTACATGCTGCTTTCTAACCTGGTGATGGTGGGTACAATTCTAAATAAGAACACTGAGAATTTTGTCTCTCCACTTCTGCTACTGTAATATGGGAGTAAAGATAGGAGTCTCTATATTCAGCTCCATGCCAGAACTCTTTGCCTCGATCACTACTTTTTGAACTTGGTGATATGTGGTTCCTCCTCTTTTCTTGTTTTGTTGTTGGGTGAACTTTGTAACACTTTTATTTATTTATATAATATTTGATTCACTCTATTATCTACTGGGTGAGAGGACTTCTGTATTCTGGCTTTATTCTGCCCTTTTACCCTAAAATCTATATTTAATATAACTCTATTATTATGATACAAGCAATACATATCCATAAACACACACAAATATAACAAGTAACAAAAACATCTGTAATTCTGCCATGAGGTGATCATTATTGTTAAGGTAGAGATAGTAGTTTTCTATGACAATATAGATAACTTTTAATGTATATATAATTATATGGTAATAAACTTTCTATGTATGTATATGTTATTTTGCCAAATTAATATATAGTTTTGGTTTGCTATTATTCTCTTCTTTTAAGATGCTTTTAAAGTATGATTTCATGTTAGTAAATACTATTTTAAATTGATCCGGTGCATCCCATTTTATGAATCTAATTCTTTTAACCAGTTATTATATTATAGCGTACTTAGATTTTTTGCAATTAGTCCTATTTTAAACAATGTTGAGATGCACATGCTTGTACATCATATTTTGTGATATTGCTTTTTTTTTCCCTTCAGATAAAGTCCAAGAGGCAAGCGCAAATGATTATTTGAGAAGGAATCCACATTCATACTGAGACTGCAAACAATATTGTCTTTCTTCAATTACAGTTGGTCTAGATGGTTTGGACACTCCAGGAACAACTATCTTTCATTTCTATAACAACTACATTTTGGAGCTAAAAAGACAATGCTAGAATATGGTAGTGCATGTGTAGTTACAGCACTGAATAAATTTCCAAAAGGATTTATATAGCAATTGATTTGGATCTTAAGTCCTCATGACCAGGATCCTGAATTTTTTAAAAAGCTCCTACAGAGCTGGTAAGCGACTAATGTATTTTGCTGGATTAGAAGACATCAACCTTCAGTCTTATGATTAGCAATTTAAAGTGTTATTAAAAATTCTAAAACTGCATTTAAGTGATGAAAAATTGCTGTGTCATACTGAGACTACTAAGAACAATGTGTGATGCAGCAATAACTCATCCAAAAACAGCAAACTCATGACTTGTTTCTTGTTTTGTCCTTACCACCGAAAACTTCTCTTTCTCTCCAGCACCGTCAGCTACCAGGGATGGGGAGGGAAGGGACAGAGAGAGAAACTCATGAACTCACAAATTTGCCCTGATGCAACCATCTGCAAGGTCATCCCACATACACTAACATCTGCTGGGACTTGGATGCAGCTGCTCTGAAGGGAAGTTGGGACAGAAAAGGAAGGGGGCTGTTGCTCAGTCTTTACTTTCTTTGGCTGCTGGTGCTGGTTCATCTTGCATAAAGCACTGGCAAACTGGAACAAGCTTCTATTGATCAAGATATTATCATGTTGAGACCACTCCAGCAATCCCAGAGTCCCCAGTGAGAGTGCAGAATTCACCCCATTCCAGGCTGGACTGAGTCATTACTAGAAACAGTCCTAGGGCCACTTTCTTATAGTCTAGGTGCCTCACAGAAACAGCTCATGTACTCCACTTTCTAGGGACAGGGAGCTCTGTTCCCAAACCACAAGGGGGCTGAACAGGATCTCAAATTTGCATCTCTTAAGAAAAAGAAAAAAGAAAAGAAAACCTACTTCTGACCCTGACCAAAGGTTGTTTTTGTTTTTGTTTTTCCTATATTGGAACTCAACTTTGCCCACTCCATATGCTTCTGAGGTCTTGTCTTATATATTTTTTCTTATTCCAAAATTCCAGTACCATACAGGAATGCTCCATAAAGTGGCTTATACAGAGCTTCTTCAGTAAAATCACAAAAAGGGCAGGTGCATTGGTGATTCTCCTGAGAATGTTGTGTGCAGTGATACACCTTGATACTCCTATCACCTCAAATAAAGCCAGGCCTGTTGAATGAACAAAGCAGAAAATCAAGGGACATGGATAAGCAGATAAGTTTGCTTCCAAGAAGAAAGAGTAGTGATCTCTCAGGAATACTTGCCTTTTCCAACCTATAATCTTCTTGTTACCCAGGAGAATGCCTTATTTCAGCTTTGGCAGGTGTGAGTAGGGTAGACTTTGCTCAATTAATCTATGAATTTACATTTTATTGAGTTCAGCCAGCCTTGTGCTATGTGACTTAGGAAAATCACAAACATATGCATGCCTCCGTTGTCATCAAATCATTTGAAAAATGCTAAACAAATTTTGGAGGTAGTGTTTGGTGTTTGAGATGCACTTAGACAAAACAGAGGCTAGGCAGCAAATGCCATTTTTGCTTTAAAGAGCCCTGGGATAAACCAGAAATGATAGGTGATCATATTTAATAGAATTAAAACTAAGATCCAGCTGGAATCCGATCAGATCACTAAGTAGGAGAGCCTTGCCATGCATATAGAGATGTCGTGAACAGAGCACACAAATAGGATTTATACGTAAGGCCCAGAATAGAGGACAAATGGACAAATACCCCAAGACAGAGGCATTTACTTGGATTGAGCTGCTTTTCACGTGCACAATTTTTAAAGCTCTTCACCACAACAACAGGGTTGTAGAAACTGCTTATAGCAGACCCAAGGCATGCGTTGTGGGTCTTATCCAACAGTAGCTGATTTCTTGAACCTGACACAACTAATCAGGTAGCCAAACAGTTTGGTGTGGTGGCCACGTTGACAGAGTTTCTGCCATCTTTCAAATGTGGCTTCCAGGTTCTCTGCCATCTGCATTCCAGAGGGCCAGGAATGTGGAGGAGCACATGTAGGAGGATTTTCATGAGTCAGACCTGAAACGACATATATCACTCCCTCTCACGTTTTATTGGTCAACAGAGTCTCAGACAGAATTGGGAAACAGGGTTCAGCTGAGGCTTAGACAGAATAGGAGAACATATGTTTTGGTGATCAGGCTCTGTCTCTAGGGTATTTGTTTAATTATATAAAGGTTGATAAAGATTCTCCCACACAGTGCTGACTAATACAGACAAGAGATGATAATGGAAAACACTTACTGAATGTTCATGATGTACTTGGCACTGTTTTGTGAACTATATGTGTATAAATTACATCAATCCTCACCAACTTCTGAGATATATAATGCAATTATTTCCACATCCATACAGATGATGCAACAAAGATTCAGAAAAAATAAGCAAGTTTTTCAAGATTACAGAGCCAGCAAGTGGTATAGCGAGGAATGCAGTTAGATGGCAGAGAAGTAGATCAGGACGTCTGCCTGATTGCAGAGGCTGGCATAGAATCTTTAGATGTGAGTTCAGGTTTACAACCAGACAGCCTGATACCCTGAGTCTGTGATGTGGTCTAGATCCTCTTTACCTACAATGTCAAAAATCCCTTGATGTGATGGGCTTATTATTTATTTCAGGCTCTTTAGTTTTGGGGAATTTTCATTTGTTTGTTTTTAAATTTATTTTGATTGCATATATTCAAGGTATATAACATGGTGTTTGGATATACACATATATGTATATCAGTATTTTGGTTTTGTTCTGGTTTTGATTATTATTTTTTTAACCAGCCACATGGTTTACAATATGCAGTTTCTATAAACACACATTTGTAAAAATTAGTTTTATTATTAAAGATCACTAGTTAACAGTCACACAGTAAATTGTTCTCAGAATTTAGTCCTAGCGTAAAGTTTCTCTGTCTTAATGATTTACTAGTAATATTCACTTTTATTTCATGATAGAAGTTAATATAATCCATCACAGTGTCCTTTTTGTTAAATATACAAGAAAGCTGAGATTAATTGTTTTTTCAATTTTATCGACCCCCTCCCCCAAAAGACTTTGATTTTTTAAATGTAATACTTTATTTCCCATTTTCCTCTGCTTTGATTATACAACTTTTGGGTTTTATCTTTGCTTTAATGGACTAGTTCTGTGTGGACTCCTTATAGATGACTTCAATCTATTTCCAGAAGGAAATTTGTTAAGATAGTAGGGAACTGAGACTTGAGATTTGAAGGCCTTTAAGAGTTTGGACAAATTATATACCATACATCTTAAAGAAAATTAAAGGGTATTTCTTAGGTTTCCTTCAAGGGTTTTTACAGTTTTAGGTTTTGCATTTAAGTCTTAATCCATCTTGAGTTGATTTTTGTATTTGATATAAGGAAGGGGTTCAGTTTCAAACTTCTGCATATGGCTAGCCAGTTATGCTAACACTGTTTATTAAATAGAAAGTCCTTTTTCCATTGCTTGTTTTTGTCAACTTTGTCAGAGATCAGATGGTTGCAGGTGTGCAGCTTTATTTCTGGGCTTTCTATTCTGTTCCATTCATCCATGTGTCTGTTTTTGTACCAGTACCATGCTGTTTTGGTTACTATAGCCTTGTAGTATAGTTTTAACTCTGGTAATGTAATGCCTCCAGCTTTTTTCTTCTTGCTTATGACTGCTTTGGCTATTCAGGGTCTTTTTTGGTTCTATATGAATTTTAGAATGTTTTTTTTTTCTAATTCTATAAAGAATATCATTGGTAGTTTGAAAGGAATAGCATTGAATCTGTAAATTGCTTTGGGCAGTATGGCCATTTTAACAATATTGATTATTTCTATTCATGAGCATGAAATATTTTTCCAGTTATTTATGTCATCTCTGATTTCTTTCAGCAGTGTCGTGTTATTCTTATTGTAGAGGTCTTTCATCTCCTTGGTTAGTATATTCCTAGGTATTTTTTATTGTTGTTGTGGCTGTTGTGAATGGGATTGGATTCTTGATTTGGCACCTAGTTTGGATGTTGTTGGTGTATAGAAATACTACTGATTTGTGTACATTTATTTTGTAGTCTGAAATTTTGCTGAAGTTGTTCATCAGATCGAGCAGCTTTTGGGCAGAGACTATGGGATTTTCTAGGTATAAAATAATATCATCTGCAAACAGAGATAGTTTGACTTCCTCTCTTCCCATTTGGATGCTTTTTATTTCTTTCTCTTCCCTCATTGCTCTGGCTAGGACTATGTTGAATAGGAGTGGTGAGAGAGGGCATTCTTGTCCTGTTCCATTTCTCAAGGGAAATGCTTGCAGTTTTTGCCTGTTCAGCATGATGCTATCTTTGGGTTTTTCATAAATGGCTGTTATTATTTGAAGGTTGTTCATTCAATGGCTAGTTTGTTGGCAGTTTTTAACATGAGACGATACTGAACATTATCAAAAGCCTTTTCTGCATCTATTGAGACAATTAGGTGGCTTTTGTTTTTAGTTCTGTTTATGTGATGAGTCATATTTATTAATTTATTATTTGCATATGTTGAATCGAACTTGCATCCCAGAGATAAAGTCTGCTTGATCATGGCAGATTAGCTTTTAGATGTGCTGGATTTGGTTTGTTAGTATTTTGTTGAGGATTTTTGCATCTACATTCATCAAGAATATTGACCTGAAGTTTACATTTGTTGTTGTGTGTCTGCCAGGTTTTGGTATTATAATAATGCTGGCCTCATAGAATGAATTAGAAATGAGTCCCTCCTCTTCAATGCTTTGGAATAGTTTCAGTAGGAATGGTACCAGCTCTCTTTATATGTCTGGCCATGAATTTGGCCATGAATTCTTCGGGTCCTGGGCTTTTACTTGTTGGTAGACTTTTTATTACTAATTTAATTTCAACAACACATTATTGGGCTGTGCAGGGTTTCAATTTCTTCTGGGTTTAATCTTAGGAGGTTGTATGTTATCATAAATTCATCCATTTCATGTAGGTTTTCTAGTTTGTGTGCATAGAGGTGTTCATAATAGTCTCTGAGGGTGTTTTGTATTTCTGTAGGGTCAGTGGTAATATCCTCTTTGTCATTTCTTATTGTGCTTATTTTGATATCTCTTTTTTATTTATTTCTCTAGGTAATGGTCTATCAATCTTATTTATTCTTTCAAAGAACAAAGTTCTGGTTTCATTTATCTTTTGTGCGCTTTTTCACATTTCAATTTTATTTCATTCAGCTGTGATTTTGTTTACTTTTTGTCTTCTTCTAGCTTTGGGGCTGGTTTGTTCTTGTTTTTCTAGTTCCTCTAGGTTTAATGTTAGGTTGTTAATTTGAAATCTTTCTAAATTTTTGATGTGGACACTTAGCACCATAGTTTCTTTTTAACACTGCTTTAGCTGTGTCCCAGAGGTATATTTGCTCTGATACATTTCAATGAATTTTCAGATGTCTGCCTTAATTTTATTGTCTACCCAGAGGTCTTATTTAATTTCCATGTAAATGTATGATTTTGAGCAATCTCCTTACTATTGATTTCTATTTTTATCGTGCTGTGGTCTGAGTGTATGGTTGGTGTGATTTCAGTGTTTTTGAATTTGCTGAAAATTGTTTTATGGCAAATTGTGTGGTTGCTTTTAGAGTATATGCCATGTGCAGATGAGAAGAATGTATATTCTATTGGTTCTAGGGGGAGAGTTCTATAGATGTTTGTTAGGTCCACTTGTTCAAATGTCAAGTTCAGTTCCTGCCTATGTTTGTTAGATTTCTGCCTTAATGATCTGTCTCATACTGTGTCTGACAGTTTTTTAAATTATACTTTTAAGTTTTAATATAAGTCTAGATTCACATACAATTGTGAGAAATTACACAGAAAGATCCCTGAACCCTTTACCCTGTTTTTTCTGAAAGTAAGAAATTGCCAAACTATATTACAATATCACAGGCAGGGTATTAACACTGATACAGTTCAAGTACAGAACATTTTCATCACCATGAAGATCTTTCATTATATTATTCAGGATCTCCGGAGAAGCAGAAACAATGTGATAAATAAACAGATAGATGATAGAAAAATATAGAGATAAGGAAAGACTTATAGAAATTGGCTCAGGCAATTATGGAAGCTGAGACATCCCACAATATGCCATCAGCAAACTGGAAAACCAGGAAAGCTGGTGGGGCAATTCAATTCAAAGTGAGAAAGCCTGAGAACCAAGGGTAATGATGACATAAGTCCCAGAATATGAAAGCCAGAGAACCAGAAGCTATGATATCTAAGGGCAAGAGAAGAGGGATATCACCCAGCTCAAGAGAGTAAGAGAAGTTTTCCTTCCTTCTCCTTTTTGTTCTGTCAGGGCCCTCAATGAATCATATGGTGCCCACCCACATTGGTAATGATGCATCTTCTTTACTCAGTCTAGTCTTTCAAATAACATTTTTTTCCCTGAAACACTCTCAGAGATACACTCAGAAATAATGTTTTACCAGCTACCTAGGCAAGTCTTAATCCAATTAGGTTGGCACAAAAAGTTAGCCATTGCATATGGCACGTATACACCATGGAATACTATGCAGCCATAAAAAAGGATGAGTTTGTGTCCTTTGTAGGGACATGGATGCAGCTGGAAACCATCATTCTCAGCAAACTATCGCAAAAACAGAAAACCAAACACCGCGTGTTCTCACTCATAGGTGGGAACTGAACAATGAGATCACTTGGACTCGGAAAGGGGAACATCACACACCAGGGGCCTATTATGGGGAGGGGGGAGGGGGAAGGGATTGCATTGGGAGTTACACCTGATGTAAATGACGAGTTGATGGGTGCTGACGAGTTGATGGGTGCAGCACACCAACATGGCACAAGTATAAATATGTAACAAACCTGCACGTTGTGCACATGTACCCTAGAACTTAAAACATAATTTAAAAAAAATACTACCACCACCACAGAGTTGTTGTTAAAACTAAATGGAAGTGACTATAAATCCCAATATGTGAAATATAATACACTATCTGGATATGCAAAAAAAAAAAAAAAAAAAAAAGTTAGCCATTGCATCTCTCTTGCCCTTTTATAGCCACACCCACTTTCCTCTGCTCCTCTCTTTGCACTCCTTGGGCCCTGGCAAACACTAATCAGTTCTTCATTTCAATACTGTATCATTTCAATGACATTTTAAATGGATTCATATATAAGAGGCAGAAAAACAAAAACCTGGGAATTCACCACTTTGTCGTCCTTGGATCGCAAGAGCCCTGGCTGGTCTCTTCATCTTCGTTTTATATGTAATGTCCAAGGTTTTTAGTTGTGCTTAATGGAAGGGATAAGAAAAATATGTTTACTCCAGTTTTTTGGAAATATCTTGACGTACTTTTAAACATGGATTAATATTTTCTATAGGATCAATGTAGGCTTAATATATTATCATTTTCATCTATTTCATTAATTCATACCCTATCAAGATATAACATAGATAGAAGTGTATTCTTTTTAACATCAAGATGAACCATATGTTTTCAAAGCCCCACAAAAACCCCAAGTGTATAACTAATCTATTGGTGGTCCATTTGTGTCAACTTTAAAATTTGTATCCAAATGAAGCTTTGGTGGGATAGTTAATTTTCTTTGAAGGAAACTCTCTTTTGTAGTAAAAATGTGCTAGCTCAGTGAATCCAAAACAGCGGTGAACTCAAAACACTGTGGATACATTTACTTGGAAGATTCTTTTCACTAGAACACTGAACAAGAAGAACATACCTTATTATGTCAGATATTAGTAAGGTTCTCTTTCAAGCAACCTCCTATAATTAGATAATAGCTGGAGATTGTTAAACTAAAATTAACTTAACAAAAGATATTTACTTCAAACTTTACTTCCTCTGCCTTAATTTAAAGCTATATTTAAAGTTAGGAGTTACCTTTTAATTTTTTATTTATTATTATTTTTTAAGACAAAGTCTCGCTCTGTCGCTCAGGCTTGAGTGCAGTGGCACGATCTCTGCTTACTGCAACTTCCGCCCCCCAGGTTCAGGGGATTCTCCTGCCTCAGGCTCCTAAGTAGCTGGATGCCCCTCACCACATCCAGCTAATTTTTTATTTTTAGTAGAGGTTGGGTTTCACCATGTTGGCAAGGCTGGTCTCAAACTCCTGACCTCAAATAATCCACCCATCTCAGCCTCCCAAAGTGCTGGGATCACAGGCATGAGCCATTGCACCAGGCCAGGAGTTACCTATTTTTAGGCAAGTATATTAAGGAGATAATTAAAACCTTTAGAGTCCTGTTATTAAAAATGTGCAACTACTTAAGAACCGCACCAGCTCTTAAAGATAATACACATTGAAGAATAGAGGAAAAATATGAAGAGTAATTAAGAATAAAGTCATAGAAGACAATCTCTGGAGTAATGCCTGCATTTAGTACTATTCATGAAAAAACAGGAAGCTTATATTTGGAAATGAACTTTGTCTACTAGGAAACCACAGTCCTACATTCTGAAAGCCTATATTTTAATCTTTTCTTATCTAAAAGTAAAATTAATTTAGCATCTGTTGTTCAATTATTTTCCTGAAAGAAATAGCAGTGCCTTTAGTCTATTTTGCTGTGTCAGTGTAGCCATAAATTTATAACTAAGGTTAAGTCCTCCTAAAAACAATGTAAGCAACAGTGTTGTTTAATGCCTTAACATTGTGGCTGACATCCCTTTTGATGTGCCACAAAATATGTAAACAGTAGAAGATACATACGGTATATCTTCCTGACAAAAAAATTTTACTGTAAATTTTTTAGGGGAATAGTTATATAATTGCATCAATAACTAATTTTAGTGTTATATTTATATTAAAACTCATATGATTATATTAGAAAGGCAAATTTTATACAAATTTTTAAAATTAAAAAATGAAACAAAAATATCTTTAGTTGTTCAGCCGACAGCTTCAGCTTCTGCCTATTCTTAGACATTTTCGTTTCAATGAAAAAGTTTGCATAGGATACCTCTAGGTTATTTTCCCCTGTTGCAATTACTCTATTAGAATCAAAACCATCAGAAAATATGGCTTGTGATAATTTTTATCCTGCAGACCTGAATCCCAGGGACTTTCATAGTCTTCCCCATTTCTTGCACTCACTCTTATGGGACTAAAGTGCTCAAATACAATCATGATCATTATGCCTGTAAGCACTGTAAGAGGATGATTTAGTGAATCATTTGTCAACATTTATTAATACATTATTAAACCTTCTCTAGAGTTTTATCAGAAACTTTGTCATGATAAACTAAATAAAATAATTTAGATATGTGTGATCCTCCTTTATATGATCTGCTTTACTTACTTTGCTTGTGATTTAATCAAAAAGCTCTAGACTGCATTGCTAGACATTTTCCATAGCTGTCCAAGTCCATTTCTTTGCAATGAAATGTTTACAAATCTCAGTTCTTTAAGAACTGAGTAACATCAGTGCTACAAGCCCTACAAATTTGTAATGATTAAAAAAATGTAATCATATGAGCTAAAGCATGCCAGAAGATAGTACAGAAAAGGAAAACAGAAAATTATTAAACTTTCATGTTAATATCACCCTCAGGCTGGTTGTAAGGGGAAAAGAGAAATAGCACAAACTATGTACTATAGATAGCCAAAACAGGATAATGTAAGTTAAGGACATTAATAAGTCATTTCTTAAAATGTACTTGTAGCCAAGTTTCAATGCATGAATCTTTGAAGAATATAACTTCCTACAAATTGCTGATTTTCAAAAGTGCATTATTAAGGAATTATCTAAAGGATCTTTTTTAAAAATATTGGTTCATAGTAGGTATATATATTTATGAGTTACATGAGATATTTTGATATAGGCATACAATGTGTAATAATCACATCAGGGTAAATGGGGTCTCCATTTCCTTAAGCATTTATCCTTTGTGTTACAAACAATCCAATTATACTCTTTCAGGTATTTTTAAATATACAGTTAAATTACTTTTGGCTGTAGTCACACTGTTGTGCTAGCAAATAAAAGGTCTTATGGATTCTTTCTATTTTTGGGGGGGCCCATTAATCACCCCCACCTTTCCTCCAACTCCCATTCTCACTACTCTTCCCAGTCTCTGGTAACCAATTGTTTTACTCTCTATATCCATAGGCTCAATTTTTTTTTTAGATTTTTAGCTCCCACAAATAATTGTGAATATGTGACATTTATCTTTCTGTGCCTGGCTTACTTCACTTAACATCATGACCTTCAGTTTCATCCATGCTGTTGCAAATGACAGGATCTCATTCTTTTTTATGGCTAAATAGTACTCCATTATGTATATGTACCACATTTTCTTTAATCATTCGTCTGTTGATGGACACTCAGGTCACACCAAAATCTTGGCTATTGTGAATAACGCTGCAATAAACATGGGAGTGCAAGTATCTATCAGATATACTGATTTTCTTTGTTTTCAGTATATACCTAGCCAGTGGGATTGTTGGATCACACGGTAGCTCTATTTTTAATTTTTTTGAGGAACCTCCAAACTGTTCTTTGTAGTTGTTGTACTAATTTACGTTCTCACCAACAGTGTACCAGGGTTCTTTTTTCTCCACATCCTTGCCAGCATTTGTTATTGCTTGTCTTTTGGATAAAAACCATTTTAATTAGGGGAAGATGATATCTTCTTGTAGTTTTGATTTGCATTTATCTGATGGTCAATGATGCTGAGCACCTTTTCATATACTTGTTTGCCATTTGTATGTCCTCTTTTGAAAATGTTTATTCAGATCTTTTGCTCATTTTTAAACTAGTTTATTATATTTTTTTCATATAAAATTGTTCAAGCTCCTTATATATTCTGATTACTAAATCCTTGTCAGATAGATAGTTTGCAAATATTTTATCTTACTCTGTGGGTCTTCTCTTCACTTTGCCAATCGTTTCCTTTGCTGTGCAGAAGTTTTTAGCTTGATGTGATCCCATTTGTCCATTTTTGATTTGTTCACCTGTGCTTGTAGGATACTACTCAAGAAATCTTTGCCTAGTCCAACGTCCTGGAGAACTTCCCCAGTGTTTCCTTGTAGTAGTTTCACAGTTTTAGGTCATAGATTTAAGTCTTGAATCTATTTTGATTTGGTTTGTGTATAGGGTGATAGATACGGGTCTAGTTTCTTTCTTCTGCATATGAATATCCCATTTTCCCACCACAATATTTTGAAGAGACTACCCTTTCCCCAATGTATGTTCTTGGCACCCTTATCAAAAGTGAGTTTATTATAGATGTATGGACTTACTTTTGGGTCCTGTATTCTATTCTACTGGTCTCTGTGTCTGTTTTTATGCCAGTACCATGTTGTTTTGGTTACTAAAGCTCTCTACTATAATTTGAAGTCAGGTAATATGATTCCTCCAGTTTTATTCTTTTTGTTTAGGATGTCTTTGACTACTCTGGGTCTTGTGTGATTCTATGTAAATTTTAGGACGTTTTTTCTGTTTCTGTGAAGTATGTCATTGGTATTTTGATAGGAATTAAATTAAATACGTAGATTGATTCTTCCAATTCATGAACATAGAATGTCTTTCCAGTTTTTTTGTGTCCTCTTCAATTTTTTTCATCAATGTTTTAAAGTTTTCATTGTAGAGCTATTTCATTTCTTTGGTTGATTTCAAGGTATTTTATTTTATTTGTAGCTATTTTAAATGGAATTACTTTTTTGATTTCTTTTTTAGATTGTTCACTCTTAGCATATAGAAATGCTACTGATTTTTGTATGTTGATTTTTGTATGCTGCAACTTTACTGAATTTGTTTTATCAGTTCTAATAGTTTTTTTGGTGGAGTCTTTAGGTTTTTCCAATTATAAAATCGTATCATCTGCAAACAAGGATAATTTAACTTCTTTCTTTCCAATTTGGATGTCCTTTATTTCTTCTCTTGTCTGATCGCTCTAGTTAGGACTTCCAATACTATGTTGAATAACAGTAGTGACAGTGGGCATCCTTGTAGTGTTCCAGATCTTAGAGGAAAAGCTTTCAGTTTTTCCCCATTCAGTATTATAGTGTCTAAAGAAATTTCAGAGAATGTAATATTGTCACCTGGTTTTATAAAACTAGAATGGCATCATTACATTGAAGGTCATGAAAAAAATAAACCATAGGACAATCTTCAATTGGTTAATCAATGATTGTTAAAAATGGGGTAAGGAAACTATAAGTAGCACTTATAGCAAGTATAGTACTTATACATAGTATTATATATATTTATATATAGTATTTATGTTTCTATAAGCATACACTTAGAAAGTATATGTGTATATAGTACTTACATATACACTTATACATTATGTTAAGAAGAAACATGGAAGATATAAAAATACCTAAGTTGAATTTCCAGACAGGAAAAATACGCCTAAGGAACACATTTTTTTATTTTTATAAATTATTTTATAATGTTCTTGGGCTGAAGAATGAAGATTTTGTTGATTTAAAAGGAGATGTCTTTAAAATTATTTAGCCAAAGTACATTATAAGAACAAATTTTGTATTTCTGTTCTCTACCTTTTCTCCTACCACCCTTCCTTCTGTGCAAAGGAATTGTTTCAGAGGCTCCTTAAAACCTCATCTGGGTGAAGGAAAGTCCAGAAGTCTCTGTGGATTAGCAGTGGGAACCGGTGCTGCCCACAGAGGCTCTCTGGCCTCTGCAGTTAGAGTGTCGCTGGTTGTCTTGCTCACTGCTCATGTTCTGGCATCTCCTTGCCTTGGAAGCATCTATTCATGCTGTTTCCCTAGGTATATAGTATAATGGCTTCCCAGGAAGATAACTTGTGGGAGACAAGAGTAGAAGTATCAAATAATTGCTTTCAAAATGCTGTCTCAGTCATGGTAAAATCTGATTGTACAGTCTCCATAACCAACTCTTTAATTTAGGAATATGCCAGAACCAAAATTTGTAAATTGATCACATAGGAGTCTACCATCTCCAGTGAAGGGCTAGAGCCAAATCTTCCATTTTGCTTCTGGCAGTGTACAAAATACATCATGTGGAAAGTCATGTTGTTGATTATCAAATAGCTACAATCAAAGCCTCTGTTAGTTGTAAAGAATGAGAAAAAGTAACATTTTGTTTGTTTACTTATCAGAAATACCTTTATCTTGCCAAATAAATATAATTTTGTTTTAATTAGTTTAAGTTCAAGTTCATGCCCTTAGCATTGATATTTCCTTTGCTGAAAGATGCCACCTCTTCCAAAGTTCACATGTTACTTTAACAAATAACAGAAGATAACTCTGGAGAAGTCTGCCCTAAAATGTGAGATCCCAAGGGACACTGAACTGCATTTTACTTTTAAGTTTTCTTTTAACAGCATTTCACGTTCTGACCCGAGATTGTGCTATTGAAGTATGTCTAAGAGAAAAATAAATATTTATGCAAATTTTCAGTTATTTACATTTTATGATAGAAATACTTATGGGATAGGCTTTTGAAGAAAGAACTAGTTTGATGCATTTTGGCAACAACAATTGAGATTTGAGTATAATGAACAAGTTTTTCAGTTTAGAAACTGTTTCACATGGGCAAAACAAAGATTATCTTGTATTTTATAGTTAAGTACAAATGACACAGAGGGTTTCTTTGTTTAATATTTGTCAATGACAAATATTAAAATAGAATTTGGTGTAAATATTTTAAAAGGATTAATATTGGCCATGAAACAGTTTTTGCATCTCAGAATATTTTATAAGTTAATGCTTTTATGGCTAAATCTCATTAGCTAAAGATTAACTTAAGATTAAAGAAATGACTGATAAATGACCTCTGTTTCACTCAGGCAAATTGTATCCTTCAGACTTAACTATTCATCTGGATCATGAAAATGACCATGAAATACACCTAAATAAGCATAAAAATAAAGTTTAAACAAACTGTCAAGCAAAATAAGTCCCACAAGACTGCTTCCTAAGTAAGTTAAATTCAACCAACATTCATAGAGCACTTATCAAGTGCAAAGCATTGTTCAAAATGTACAGAGGACACAGAGATGACAAAAGTATATTTCCTGCCACCAAGACCCTTAGAATATACTAAGTAAAACAGGCATAGAAATCATTAACTCTAATACAGTGTAAATATAATAAAATTACACAATAAAACTGTTTGTTGAGAACATTATATGTAAAGCTATTTTGACAAGTGTTTTTCATTAGTTAACATACTTGAGCTCCCCAAATTGTAAGAAATATGCACTCCTAATAGTCTTATTTTCCAGATGGGGATACTGAGGCTTAGAGTTAAATGAACCAAAGTCAGAAAAGTCACAGGCAAGATCATATTCAGACAACAAGATCGTCGGCATTCCCACAACATTGACTAAGTGAACTGGGTGACAGTTAGTTTTGGAGTATACGTTTTAAGCAATTACAGAAAAGAAAATAAAATGAGAGTGAGTCAGCAGGTTTTCAGTGTCCAACTTGGGTGGAATTAAACACAAAAAGGAGAAAACTTATGCAGTCTATTTGCTGTAATTAATTGTTTTCTCACTCTTAACACTCTTGCCTGTTCAACCTAGGTGTTGCATGCTGTAATAAAATTGAAAAATAAGCTTACACGTTCACCTTAAGGAAAAGGGGAAGGGAGTGGGGAGGGAGAGGAAAAGGAAGGGAAATGATAATTTGCAGGAATTATCATTGAAGGCTTTCAACTAAGCCTCTTCCCTGAGAAGCATCAGAGATCATTTCAGGGAGCTGCTACGGGGGAACACACAGGACAGGAAGGTCTTCATGGAAGACTCACTTGGTCGACAATCCACCACTTCCATTCCCACCCCTGCCTCCCAACCTTTGCGGCTGCCTTGGCCACTGCAAGGAAATCGTGTGTTCTCTACATAAAGGGGTTCTCAAAACTCAGAGATTCTGGCTGACAGAACTGGCCTCATGTCTGGACTCCATGACAGGCTGGCTGTGCAGCTTTTTGGCACAGTTAGACATTTTAAGCCTTGATCTAATCATCTGTAAAGCAAGGATGTTCGTATCTGTAGTACTTGCCTCATGGAGTTGTTCTGAGGATTAAGAGCTTGGTAGAGTACTTCATAATTAGCTAACATGCAATGAATATTAGCTATTCTGCACTTTGGAGTCAGCTTGGTGTACCATGGACTCTACATCCTAGCTAAGCAAATTAACCCACTAGGTCTCAGTTTCCTGAGGATCTGGCACTGTACAGGTTCTCAATGAAAATGTAAGTGTTTTGTGGTAATTATTATATGTATTTTATTCTGAAATATAAAATACATATATAAAGCAAAATGAACAATTATCTATATATAATATGTATAAAGTAAAATGCTTTATCTTTCTTCTTGTGTACAGAGAACTACCAATTGCAGTAGAATTATTATAAAAGCTCGAGAGCTTTTTAAATTTATGTTTTGTCTTTTGATTGTTCTGTTTTCTCTGTATTATCCAAAGAAAGGCAACTGAGTTTTTTTCAGTATGAGTTCTGAAAGTTTCTGTTACATATTATTTAACTGTCAGTGTACTTTATTGTAATATGCCAGTTAACTCACTTGATACACATTCTTCTGGCCTTTGTCCCCTCTCAAGTGCTGATATAATAAGATATATTATTTAGAGGGCAGATATAGATTTGACTTAGTCATAAACCAGTGTAACATAAGGTCCCTGACTCTTAGATCTGACACAAATTGCTGTCTTTAAGTGGTAGTACAGAATGTTGAAGAAAGGCTGGATATGTAAGCTTACATTTTTATTTCATTAGAGAATGCAAAACTCATTGTATTTAACTGACAGTCTCAAAACTTCTATGCCAAATCTTAAAGTCTCCAGACTTCTGAATTCCAGAAATGAGTTCACTGACCTAAATATTTGGAAAGGGAGGAAATGTGTTTTCCCAAAAAGGAAATAAAATCTACAAAAGAAAAAATTAGGGAGGGAGAGATGTTCTCCTTGGAATAAGCATGTTTAGATTTATACACAGTGCATTAGTAGATGATGTATTTTAGTGCATCGTGATAACCAGAAAAGTTACAGTATGTCAAGGACTCTGTACACAATAGTGTTAAGCATTTGTTTCTAGGAACAAGGTTATTTGAGTAAGTGGTGTTGGCTGTTGATATCAGTGTTTCTGTTTTTCATGTGGGCAAAGCATCAACTGTTTCAAGATCAATGACACATTTTCATGATAAAGAGCTAGGTATTAGGGAAATATTTTAATTATTTTGCAGACTAATTGTAAATCCAGCATTTGATAACTTAGTCAATACCAGGAAAAGGCTACTATATTTAGGACTGGGGTTTCAAGGTAAGACCATTTTCTGTGAATTAAGTCTGAAAACCAGTAGCCACCAAGTGACAGGTGATATCTTCTAGTAGTGCCAATTTCTCACTACTATTTTAGGTTACCTCAACACAAGAAGATATTGTTCCCATAGCTTCAGCTCCAAAACAATATGTGCTAGAATTATTGGGATGCAAATAATACTCATATCCCATAGACCTCTTCAACCTCACTATTTAATAGACATTCAGGATACAAGCATTGCAAATGGAACACAGTAACCTCAAATGTATCAGCTTTGGTTTTCAAATCTCAATACTATCGCTGATAATGGGTTTCTACCATTCCCTAACCAAGCACTTGCTTCCTTTCCCCAGGAAAGATATTCCGAGTTTACACAAATAAATACTGTGACATTACTGGTATAATAGAATAAACACTAAATTTGAGTTAAATACGTTGGATCAAATTGTGCTTTTAGCTATTACAGGATTTGTAACCTTGGGTTAGGCTTTTAGTTTCAGTTCTTTGTTGATTAATACATTTATTCATTGAACGATTAATACATTCCAATGACTGCTCTAGGCAGTAAAGAAGATAAGTAAAGAAACAAATTCTTGCTCCTTTAGAGCTTATAACCCCAAAGACAAGGAAGACAGTTAAGAAATACAACATAAAGTTGTGATAAATTTCGTGAGTAAAAATAAGGCAGTGAAACATTGGACTTAAACTTTATTTAGACCAAACTGACCTAACAGATATATGCAGAATATTCTATTCAACAGCAACAGAATACACATTCTTCTCAAGTGTACATAAGACATTCTCCAGGATAGGTTATGTTAGGCCACAAACATGCTTAACAAATCTAAGAAAATTGAAATCATATCAATTATCTTTTCCAATCACAATGGGATAAAACTGAAAATCAGTAACCGGAAGAAATTTGAGAATTTCACAAATATAGGAAAATAAACAACGTGTTCCTAAACAACCAATGAATCAATGAAGAAGTTAAAATAAAAATTTAAAATATCTTGAAACAAATGAAAATAGAAACATGCTAAAACTTATGAGATGCAGCAAAAACAGTCCTTAGACAGAAGTTTATAACAATATATACCTACATCAAAAAAGAAAAAAGATCCAAAATAAAGAGCTTAAGGTCACCCTCAAGGAACTAGAAAAACAAGGACAAACTAGGCCCAAAGTTAGCAGAAGAAAGGAAATAATAAAGACCAGAGCAGAAAGAGCAGAAATAAATTAAATAGACTAGAAAAGCAATAGAAACGACAGGTGGTATTTTTGAAAATATAAAGTCAACAAATCTTTAGTTAGACTAAGAAAAAAGATAAAAGACTAATAAAATCAGAAATAAAAAAAGAGGTATTGCAACTGATGTCACAGATACAAAGAATCATGAGACTACTATAAACAATTACATGCCAACAAATTGAATAACCTAGTAGAAATCAATATATTCCTAGATACGTAAGAGCTATGAAGACTGAATCATGAAGAAATAGAAAACCTGAACAGACCAAGAAAGATTAAAGAGACTGAACCAGTAAAAAAAAAAAATTAATTCTACTAAATATTTAAAGAAGCACTAACATCAATTATTCTCAAATGCCTCCAAAAAACTGAAGAAGTAATACTTCCATTCTCATTTTAAGAAACTAATAGTCCCCTGATGCCAAATACAAACAAATACACTATAATAAAAGAAAATTACAGACCAATATCCCTGATGGATATAGATGCAAAAATCCATACCAGAATGCTAACAAACTGAACTCGACTATGTATTAAAAAGAATTATTTACCATGATCAAGTGAATTCCAAGGAATTCCAAGGATGGTTCAACATACACAAATCTACCAATATACCACACTAACAGCATGAAAAACAAAAACCATATGATCATCTCAATTGATGCACAGAAAATTTTTTTTCTTCTTTTTTTAAATTATACTTTAAGTTCTAGGGTACATGTTCACAACATGCAGGTTTGTTACATAGGTATACCTGTGTCATGTTGGTTTGCCACACCCATTAGCTCATCATTTACATTAGGTATTTCTCCCAATGCTATCCCTCCTCCTGTCCCCCACGCCATGACTGGCCCCAGGGTGTGATGTTCCCTGCCCTGTGTCCAAGCGTTCTCATTGTTCAATTCCCACCTATGAGTGAGAACATACAGTATTTGGTTTTCTGTCGTTGTAATAGTTTGCTCAGAATGATGGTTTCCAGTGGCATCTATGTTCCTGCAAAGGACATGAACTCATCCTTTTTTATGGCTGCATAGTATTCCATGGTGTATATGGATGGACAGAAGTATTTTACAAAATTTAACCTCCTTTAATCATTAAAAAACTCTCAACAAATTAGATATAGAAGAAATGTGCCTTAACACAATAAAGATCATATATGTCAAGCCCACAGCAAATATTATACACAATGGTGAAAAGCTGAAAGCTTTTCTTCTAAGATCAGAAAAATATAAGATGCCACTCTTGCCACTTATATTCAATATGGTACTGGAAGTCCGAATCAGAACAGTTAAGGCATGGGAAAGAAATACGATGCATTCAAATTGGAAAGGAAGAAGTTAAATTGTCTGTTTGCAGACAATATGATCTTATATACAGAAACCTAAGGACTCTACCAAAAAAAAAAAAAAATAAAACTATTAGAACTAATAAATGAATTCAGTAAAGTTGTGAGATATATAAAATCAACATGCAAAAATCAATAGTATCACTATACACCAACAATGAACTACCCAAAAAAGAAATCAAGAAACAATTCCATTTATAATAGCTACAATAATAAAATAAAATACTTAAGAATACATTTAACTAATGTTAAATGTGAAAGACCTTACACTGTAAAACACTGATGAAAGCAACTGAAGAAGACACAAATAAATGGAAAGACATACCATGTTCACAAATGAGAAAAATTAATATTATTAAAATGTGCCACTACCTAAAGTGATCTACACAGTCAATACATTTCCTATCAAAATTTTAAAGACATGTTTCAGAAATAGAAAAGGCCATTCTAAAATTTGTATGAAGCCCCCTAAAAAACCTGTAAATAGGCAAATCAATCTCCAGCAAAAAGAACAAAGCTGAAGGTATCACAGTACCTAATGTCAAAATATACTGCAAAGCTATAGTAATCAAAACAGCATGTATTGGCAGAGAAATGAGACCAATAGAACAGAATAGAGATCCCAGAAAAACCCATGCATATATGGTTGACTAATCTTTGGCAAAGGTGCCAAAAACACATGATGTGGACAAGACAATCTCTTTAATAAATAGAATGAAGAAAACTGGATACCATTTGCATAAGAATGAAATTGGATCCTTATTTTACATAATATACAGAAATCAAATAAAAATGGATTAGTAACTTAAATGTAATTGGAACCTTATTTTATATAATGTGCATAAATCAAATAAAAATAGATTACAGAGGCCAGGCGCAGTGGCTCAAGCCTGTAATCCCAGCACTTTGGGAGGCCGAGACGGGCGGATCACGAGGTCAGGAGATCAAGACCATCCTGGCTAACACGGTGAAACCCCGTCTCTACTAAAAAAAATACAAAAAACTAGCCAGGCGACGTGGCGGGCGCCTGTAATCCCAGCTACTCGGGAGGCTGAGGCAGGAGAATGGCGTAAACCCAGGAGGCGGAGCTTGCAGTGAGCTGAGATCCGGCCACTGCACTCCAGCCTGGGCGGCAGAGCAAGACTCCGTCTCAAAAAAAAAAAAAAAAAAAAAAAAAAATAGATTACAGAATTAAATGTAAGTCCTGAAACTACTAGAAGAAAACTACTGGATGAAAACATAGGAGAATAGCCAAGTACGGTGGTACATGCCTATAATTCTAGCTACTTGGGAGAATGAGGCAGGAGGATCTCTTGAGCCCAGGATTTCAAGGCTATAGTACATCATGATTGCACTTGTCAATAGCTACTGAACTTCAGCCTGGGCATCAGAGAAGGATCATGTCTCTCAAGAAAAGAAAGAAGAAAAAGAAAAAGAAAGAAAGAAAATATGGGGAGAAAGTCCACAACATTGGTCTGGACAATGATTTTTGGTATATGACTTCAAAAGCACAGTCAGCTAAAGCAAAAATAGACAAATGGAATTACATTGAACAAAAAGCTTCACATAGCTGAAAAAAGACAATACACAGAGTGAAGAGACAACCTATGGAATAGGAGAAAATATTTGCAAACTATACATATGATAAGGGATTAATATCCAAGATATTTAAGAAAAACAACTTAATAGTAATAAAACAAATAACCTTATTTCAGAATGGACAAAGGATCTGAATAGACATTTCTCAAAAGAAAACATACAAATGGCCAACAGGTAAATGAAAAAATACTTAACATCACTAATCATCAGGGAAATGTAAAGCAAACCACAATGAGATATCACCTCATGCTTGTTAGAATGGCTATCATCAAAAAACAAAAGATAACAAGTGTTGAAGAAAATGTGGAGAAGAGGGAACACTTGGACATTGTTGGTGGAAATGTAAATTAGTAAAGTCTTTATGGAAAACAGTATTGCGGTTCTTCAGAAAACTAAACATAGAACTACCATATGATCCAGAAATCCTATTACCCAGTATATATTCAAAGAAAATGTAATCAGTATGCCAAAAGTCTATCTTCACTCTTATATCATTGCAGCATTATTCATAATAAACAAGACATGTAATCAATGGATACACGATGGAATATCATTCAGCCTCAAAATCAAAGAAATACTCTCATTTTTGACAGCACAGATGAAACTGAAGGATATTCTATTAAGTGAAATAATCCAGGCACAGAAAGCCAATTACTACAATGATGTCTCTTACATGTGGAATCTAAAAAAGTTGAACTTGTAAGAGTAGAGAGTAAAATAGTGGTTACCAAGGATTGAAGAGAGGGAGCAGGGTTGGGGAAATGTTTATTTAAAATATAAAATTTCAATAGCTAGGAGGAATAAGTTCAAGAGGTCTATTGTACATATTTCAAAACATTATGCTGTACACTATAACATATAATTTTTATTTAAAAAGAGCCTACACTGTACACCTTAAAAATAAAATTAAAATATAGCAGTGTAAAGAGTTTAGTGTTGTGGAGGGTGATATTTTTGATAGGGTGATAAATAAAAGCTTTTCTGAGACCTGAAAGAAGTTAGGGAGTGAAGAGAGGCATGTCTAGGGGAAGAATATTTCAGGAACAGAGAACTGCAGGATACGCATCCACTTTTAAGGAAAAGCAAGAAGCCTCGTGAGATGAGGTAGAGTGGAGGGTTGTATAGGCATGAGATTGGAGAGTGGATCTAGTGTCAGATCAAGTGGGACTATGGGGCAATGTCAGAAATTTGGATTTATTTCAAATATGATGGAATTCGAGTGACCTTTGGTAAAAGATCACTTTGAATGTTGTCGGGAGAGTGGACTGTTGGGGTTCATAGTAGACACAAGGGGTAGGAATTTAGAGAACAAAACATGTGGAAATGCACTGCATACTTCCTGTGGACCTAACGTTTGTTAGAACTAAAGGTAAAGTACAGGTTGAAGCAAGGAATAGTTTCTTTGTCAGTGAACTTAGCTGTCATCAAACACTTACATGTATTCTCTTTTACAATGCTGTCCCAGGAATTTCTACTCTTGGGTTTCAGTAGCTTATCCAAAGAAAATGTTAAATACCTCCTGCAGGCTGGTCTCATAATCTTGGCAGTACTCTGCCCCGTCCCTGCCAGAAAATGACTCTAAATGGTTTTTGTAAGTGAGTATTATCCCTGTAAATTCTGCACTCTGCTTCTTGCCAGGCTTTATCTTTGGTCAAAACTTGCTTCTGCAACACTCAAGTGCAGCATATGGCAGAACCAGAAGGAATTAGCTTTGTTAAGACAAAACATTGTAAAGGATACTGCATAATATTTTGCCTATTTTAACAACGGATTCTTGACTCCATTTTCCAGTTTGCATAAAAATTGTCCAAATATGTTAATAATCCCAAGAGAGATTCTTTTAGAAACCATTACTTTCAATTCTATAGGAAACACAGGAATTTCTTTTCTCTTAGTTTAAAATTAAGCTAAACTAAAAATATAACAGATTAGACAGTTCCTTCTGATCACCTCTCCTAGTCTTTGTCTCTCTTCTGGGTTAACCACAAATAAGAATTTGGTGTGTATCATTTCAGAATTTTTTCTATTCATGCATATCAGGCCACATGGTATAATTTAGTATTTACTTTTCTTTTTACACACATACACTTATTTTATACTTTTGTGAATATTGTCTTTTGCATATTTATAGAAAAGTATTACTCTATATCATGGTGCTAAATGCATTGTAGTTCTAACAATTCATCTACTAGAACTTTCTAGGAATAAATGACATAGGTAAATACTCTACTGGTAAGATTATAAATTGGCTGTACTTTGTGATGAATTTGACACTGGCTGTGACACTGTCTGATTAAATTAAAAATACAAGTTACATAGGATCTAGCAATTTTATTTTGGCTGTCTATTATCTTACTCTGTTTAACTGCTGCAGTGCATTCTGCAGCATTAATATGTCAAAACCTGTTTAACAATTCCCATTTTGATAGCAATTAAAGTTTCTCTCTTTTTTTTAAATTAAAGCTAAGGCTGTAATAAACATCTTTTATATACTTCCTTTTTTAATTGAAAACATCACATGTATTGCTCTAGAATAGATAGCCAAAATGTAACTACTAGGTCATATGCTTTTTGCATTTTAAGTTTAACTAGATTGTGTCAAATTTATCACAAAGTATAATTAATTTATGGTCTTATCAACAGAGTACTTAGCTATACAATGGCCAAGTCTTGATTATTATTATTATTGTTTTGCCATTCCAGCAGGTGAAAAATGAAGAAAAGTACTATTAGTAGATGAAAAGAGCTCATTTCTCATTGGTGAAAAGGGCTCTCCTATTTGGTTCAAGTAGTTTCACTCTTCCTAGAAAACTTGACTAGCTTTCTATATTTTTCTCGACCTTTGGTAATTTTATTTCTGTCAATTATCTGTTTAATTATGTAACAATTTTTCTATTGTTATTGACTTTTTTCTTATATATTTGTAGAAGTTATTTATATTTTTGAATATTCTTTGTCTCATATATTCTGCTAGTTGATGTTTCTTTTTAACAGTTTTAGTGTATCTTTTGTCATATAAAGCTTAATATTTTGTTGTTGTCGAATTTAATTTTTTCCTTTTGTGGTTCTCCTGTTGTAACTTTGTTTTTTTTTTTTTTCTTATTTTAAAAGGCAATCCTTACCCCAATTAATATGTACATGTTTCGATGTTTGCTTCTTAGATTTGTCAGTTTATTTTTCTGCTTACATTTAAATATTTAAGCCATTTTCATGTGCTTTTATTAATAGTGAGGAAGAAGGATCTAAAAGTAGTTTTACTTTTTATTTTTAATTAATTAATTTTTAAATTTTTCTTTAAGTTCTGGGATCCATGTGCAGAATACACAGATTTGTTACGTAGGTATACATGTACCATGGTGGTTTACTGCATCTATCAACCCGTCATCTAGATTTTAACCCCTGCATGCATTAGATATTCATCCTAATGCTCTCCCCCACCTTTACCCGCAACCACTGAAGGCCCTGGTGTGTAATGTTCCCCTCCCGGTGTCCATGTGTTCTCATTGTTCAACTCCTACTTATGAGTGAGAACATGCGGTGTTTAGTTTTCTGTTCCTGTGTTAGTTTGCTAAGGATAATCGTTTCCAGCATTATCCATGTCCATGCAAAGGACATGAATTTATTCTTTTTCATGGCTGCATAGCATTCCATGATGTGTATGTGCCACATTTTCTTTATCCAGTCCATGATTGATGGGCATTTGGGTTGCTTCCAAGTCTTTGCTATTGTAAATAGTGTTTCTATAAACATACATGTGCATGTGTCTTTATAGTAGAACTACTTATAATCCTCTGGGTATGTACACAGTAATGGAATTGTGGGGTCAAAAGGTATTTCTGGTTCTAGATCCTTGAGGAATCACCACACCGTCTTTCACAATGGTTGAACTAGTTTACACTCCCACCAACAGTGTAAAAGTGTTCATATTTCTCCACAGCTGCACCAGCATCCGTTGTTTCCTGACTTTTAAATGATTGCCATTGTAACTGGCATGAAATGGTATTTCATTGTGGTTTTGATTTACATTTCTCTAATGACCAGTGATAATGAGCTTTTTTCATAGGTTTGTTGGCCACATAAATGTCTTCTTTTGAGAAGTGTCTGTTCATGTCCTTTGCCCAATTTTTGATGGGGTTGTTTGTTTTTCTTATAAATTTGTTTAAGTTCCTTGTAGATTCTGGGTATTAGCCCTTTGTCAGATGGATAGATTACAAAAATTTTCTCCCATTCTGTAGGTTGCCTGTTTACTCTGATGATAGTTTCTTTTGTTGAGCAGAAGCTCTTTAGTTTAATTAGATCCCATTTGTCAATTTTGGCTTTTAATGCAATTGCTTTTGGTGTTTTAGTCATGAAGTCTTTGCCCATGCCTATGTCTTGAATGGTATTGCCTAGGTTTTCTTCCAGGGTTTTTATGGTTTTAGGTTTTATGTTGAAGTCTTTAATCCATCTAAATTTTTGTATATGGTGTAAGGAAGGGGTCCAGTTTGAATTTTCTGCATATGGCTAGCCGGTTTTCCCAGCACCATTTATTAAATAGGGAATCCTTTTCCCATTGCTTGTTTTGGTCAGGTTTGTCGAACATCAGATGGTTGTAGATGTGTGGTATTATTTCTGAGGCCTCTGTTCTGTTCTGTTAATCTGTATATCTGAGGAGCTGGTACCATTTCTTCTGAAACTATTCCAAACAATAAAAAGAGAGGGATTCCTCCATAACTCATTTTATGAGGCCAGCATCATCCTGATTCCAAAACCTGGCAGAGACACAACAGAAAAGAAAATTTCAGGTCAGTGTCCCTGAGGAACATCGATGAACATGCACAAATCCTCAATAAAATACTGGCAAACCAAATCCAGCAGCACATCAAAAAGCTTATCCACCGTGATAATGTCAGCTTCATCCCTGGGATGCAAGCCTGGTTCAACATATGCAAATCAATAAATGTAATCCATCATATAAACATAACCAATGGCAAAAACCACATGATTATCTCAATAGATAGAGAAAAGGCCTTCAATAAAATTCAACATCTTTTCATGCTAAAAACTCTCAATAAACTAGGTATTGATGGAACATATCTCAAAATAATAAGAGCTATTTATGACAAACCCATAGCCAATATCATACTAAATGGGCAAACTCTGGAAGCATTCCCTTTGAAAACCTGCAGAAGACAAGGATGGCCTCTCTCACCACTCCTATTCAACATAGTATTGGAAGTTCTGGACAGGGCCATCAGGCAAGAGAAGAAAATAAAGGGTATTCAAATAGGAATAGAGGAAGTCAAATGGTCTCTTTTTGCAGATGACATGATTGCATATTTAGAAAACCCCATCGTGTCAGCCCCCAAAATCCTTAAGCTGATAAGCAACTTTAGCAAACTCTCAGGATACAAAATCAATGTGCAAAAATCACAAGCTTTCCTATACACCAATAATAGACAAGCAGAGATCCAAATCATGAGTAAACTCCCATTCACAATTGCTACAAACAAAATAAAACACCTAGGAATACAACTTAAAAGGAATGTGAAGGACTCCTTCAAGGAAAATTACAAACCACTGCTCAAGGAAATCAGAGAGGACACCAACAAATGGGAAAACATTTCATGCTCATAGATAGAAATAATCAATACTGTGAAAATGGCCATACTAACCAAAGTAATTTATAGATTCAATGCTATTCCCATCAAGCTACCATTGACTTTCTTCGTGGAACTAGAAAAAACTACTTTAAATTTCATATGAAACAAAAATAGAGCTTGTATAACTAAGACAATCCTAAGCAAAAAAAAAACAAAGCTGGAGGCATCATGCTACCTGACTTCAAACTATACTACAAGGCCACAGCAAATAAAAGTCGTTTTTCAAATGGAAAGCTCATTGTCTCAAAACTGTTCATTGAATTGTGCATGCTTTCTATCCAGACTAAAAATTTCACCTTGATTACACCCTAGATTTCCATATATACATGGATCTGTTTTCAGACTTCATTCTCTTCATCGATGTAATCACTTTCTAGTTCTCCCATTATTTTTTTAACTTTAAACTTCACGTACAACTGTGGTAGTATGCTTCGTGTTGCACGTAGTGGAAAACTCAATGGAAACAGATAAACAATTAGAGGAATTATTGACTAGCCACCGAAATTCAATAGTAGGATCAGATTCAGGCTGGATTTAGTCTAGTGCCTCATGTGATATGACCAGGACACAGTTTATTAGTTGCAAAACAGCTTTTCTCTCCCCTTTTTAAAGCTTTGCTTCATTAGCCCTGACTCCAACCTTGGCAGCTCCACTACCATGTTGCAGGAAGGTGATAAACAAAATCCTGTGTCCAGGATAATTCTCTGAAATTTACTTTGATTAAATCAACTTTTGCCTAGATTACATGCCCATTCCTGAACTAAACTTCATGATCAGGACTGTGGGAAATTTCAAATGAAGGCTACAAATGGGATGAAGAGTAAGTGTCCATCCCAAATCCAGGATTTTCTTCTTGAGCAGCTGGATGGAATGGTGGTGCTATTTTCCAATACAGGAAAGACTCAAGGAAGAAAGTGTTGGAATTGGGGTTAGTGAAAGATCAGGAGTTTATTTCAGATAATTAATGTGAAATGCTTGTGAGGCATATTGAGTGGGCAGTTGGACATATGAGTCCAAAATTTAGGGGAAACTTTGAGCTAGAGATATAAATATGGGACTCATCCTGGATTTCTATTTTATAGATGCAATATAAAGCCATGTATATTAGCCCATTCTCATGCTGCTATGAAGAAATACCCAAGATTGGGTGATTTATAAAGAAAGAGGTTTAATTAACTCACAGCTCTGAATGGCTGGGGAGGCCTGAGGAAACTCACAATCATGGCAGAAGGCACCTCTTTGCAGGGTGTCAGGAGAGAGAATGAGAACCAAGTGAAGGGGGAAGCCTCTTATAAAACCATCAGATCTCATGAGAACTCACTATCACAGCACGGGGGAAACTACCCTCATGAGTCAATTATCTCCGCCTGGTCCCACCCTTGACACATGGAGATTACTACAATTCAAGCTGAGATTTCAAGGTGACACAGTGCCAAACCATATGACTATGGATACAAATAAAATCTTCTCGGAAGATAATTTAGAGAGAAATCAAAAGAGGCCTAAGAATTGCCTTTTAGGAACTCCAGTGTTTACAGGTTGGAGAGAGAAGAGGAACATGCTGATAATAGCCTGATAATATGTCCCCTGTGAAACTACAGGTAACATGAGTGTGATGCCAAGGTCTTAGAATAGGCCATTATGTAAGACAGGAAGTCTAAAACATGAGTGGGTATTCATGGAGTATCCAGACAAGAGGAGAAAATAATACTTAACTAATTCATGTGTAGACATAGATATACAAGCCCACGTTAACAACAAAAACATGTTAGAAGGCATGTAGATGCATTTGGTGATTGATGTGGTTTGACTGTGTGTCCCCACCAAATCTCATGTTGAATTGTAACCTCCAGTATTGGAGGTGGGGCCTGGTAGGAAGTGATTGGATCATCGGGGTAGTCCTTCATGAATGGCTTGGCACCATCCCCTTGGTGCTATTCTCATGATAGTGTGTGAGGGAGTTATAGTGAGCTCTGGTTGTTTAAAAGTATCTAGCGTGCACATCCCTCATCTCTCTCTTTTGTTCCTGCTCTGATTATTTAAGATGAGCCTGTTTCCCCTTCACCTTCTGCCTTGATTGTAAGTTTTCTGAGGCCTTCTCAGAAGCCAAGCAGATGACCAGCATCATGCTTCCTGTATAGCCTGTGGAACTGTGAGCAATAAAACCTCTTTCTTTACAAATTACCCTGTCTTAGGTATTTCTTTACAGCAATGCAAGAATAGACTAATACAGCAATGCAGGATAACTTTGGAATCAGATAGACTAGTAACTGTCTACCTTGATCAAGTTGCTCCGTGTCTGGAAGCTCTAATTTTATCTCATGTTAAATGGGATGAATATGCCTTATAAGCTTTTAGTGTAAAGATTGATTATAAGATGTGGGTGAGTCCCTAAAAAGTTGTTGTGTTTTTTTATTTTTTTCTCATTAAAATTGAAAAATTAGGGAAAAGGGGGTTACCTATGGTGTGTGATGAATAGTTCAGCATATCTGTGTCTAAACTGGGTTGACTGAGAGGCTGGTAGTTTTCTAATCCCCACTTCATTAAGGGTAGAGCTTCATTAAGGGTGTGTCTTGTCAGAAGCTGACATGACAGAAAGGACATGGCTTTGCCTGGTTGTTTTTCTTTGACCTTCTAATGTCTTTGCTCCTCTTGTTCCTCCCACACACATACTAGCTATAGAAAGTCATTTCCCATTTCAACATCAACTCCTTCATTTTAATCACCTCTAAGAAACTACAGTATTTACTCCTAGGGGATGTCTTCTACATCTTGAATATGTACATCTGAGTTTCTCTGGACTCCAGGTCATTTAGGCATTGCCCTCTCCAGTTCAATTCTCTGCTGTGTCAGTGTTTTATATTCCTTATTCTTTTAAAAACTGCTTTTCTCAGTGATTTCTTCATGCATTAGTAGACTTCTGGTGCATAGATGGTGTTTGAATAGTAATCTAGTCTCCCATCACTTTGATTTACTTCACAACTCCAGGGTTACAAGATATTTTTGCTTCAACTTAGTGTTTTAGAATATTTTGACATTATAAAACACTGAAGAGTAGATTGTGCAAAACAATGCTGTTCTCAGTACAGAGACCAACCAGATGACCTAATGTGTCTTTTCAGTTTCTAACTTCTATGATATCTTACAGTATGGAATCTCTTTGTAGCATAATAGCCCTTTATATAAAGTAATGAATATTTCATCTAATTCTTTCTTCTTTCTGCTTTTGAGACACAATGTCGCTTTCTGATTAAACTACACACTGAAGTTAGAAAGCAGATGAACATCTTTCAACATCTTTTGTAGTCTTTTGACCACAAGGTGAAATCAAATTTGTTGAGGTCTATACATTTTAATCAATATAAGTAATAAAACACTAATTATTTGAGTTTTTCTTGTGTAGGCAATAAAAATACAAGACCAAGAACACATGATCCTCCTCTTTTAAGTTGTATTTATTTTTAATAAAACATTTCATCTCATTCAAAATCAATTCTATAGTCAGTAAATCATTTAGTGTCTTTTGTTTTAGTAGACCAGCCCCACTTTCTTCACTAGATGCGGTACATGAATAATGTGCTGTTTTTTTTCATTATCAGAGTTTAGTTATATCTAACACTTTATATCTTCAAAAATATTTATAATTATTAACAAGAACAATATAACTAGAAACACAACTGAATTTGACTTATTTCAGTAAAACTTTCTTGCCAACAGTTAAATTTTGTTAACATTTTCCAAGCAGTTTAAGAAATTCTTACTACATATTTTGAAAAGCAACAACAACAACAAAACATTTACTTTCTTGGTCTGATGTTCCATACATTAACAAGGAGGAAAAGAATTTCATTGATTGCTGAATGGTATGAAAGATCTTTGAAGGAGGCCCATATGTCTTTTAAGTACTGAAGTACTGCACAAGACAAATGCTCTTCATAAAATCTGGTTCCCAGAACAACCCCGGACAGATGGTGATATGGTTATACACACAGTCATAAATAATAATTTACTGGATGATTTCCATTGAAGTCATAAAAAGAAAACTGTTTACATAGAGGATTTAAAATGTTGTCATGCTTGTTAATAATTTTTAGTGGACTATTTTTTAGAGCAGTATTAGGGCTACAGCAAAATCGAGCAGAAGGTAGAGATTTGACATTAATTACTATACTAACTGAGACTGGGACTGTAAAAACGTGAAACAAAGTTGCTTTTCTATAATAATTGCACAACATTTAGTAAACTTATTTAATGGCAAAGAAAAGAGTAAAGTTGCCATCTGTTGGAACCTTTATATATTGGATTCCTTTATTATACAGTAGCTTCCATTCAGAAATTAAATACTCTCTTTCAATTCACTTATGCAAAAGCAATACTATGGCTCTAAGTCTGGAAAAGTCTCTACTGTCAAAAGCATTCTGTCTTACACTTAAGACTGGAAAAATCTTACCTCCCAATAAAGCTTGCCCTTTTCCTAACTCCTCCTCTTTCAGCCCTTTTGGAAGCACAATGCTCACTGTTTATATTTCCCACCCTTGAAGCCTAGGAGCCATCTCAGAAATATTAAGGAGATAAGAGCACCTATAAAAGCTCTTAAGATACTCTTAAATTTAGATCAAACAATGGACTATTTACTTGCCTTATCTGAGGATGGGTGTTCCCTTCAGTTCATTAAAGAAGGCTAGAGCAGAGGAAATTTACACGAGGAAATTTACACAAGGGACTTTAGGCCTCACAAATCTCCTAGGAAATGGCTGGATTTTCAGGGTACCAGCCCTTCTGACCTCAGCCAGTCCATCCAGATTCTAAATAGAACGCATTGTTTCAGGTAAAATCCTCCCTCTTCTTTATGAAGCTACAATTTATATATACATATATATATATATATATATATATATATATATATATATGACTAAAATAAGATTCGCATAGGTAGATCAGGTAGATTTAAGAATACTGCATCATTCAGGTGTGAACTTGATTAGCCTTAAAGAAAACAAAAACGAAGGTTTGGAACTAAACAGACTACTCAAACAAGAAAAAGCAGAGGTTACTCATTGGGAGCTCGCCATAGCAAGAGATTCAGCCTCCATTGCTTGCATTTGGCGGAGACCCAGGGGCAGGCAGGGGAGTGGGAAATTTTACAGTAAAAAAAGAGAAGGTGGCCCGGCGCGGTGGCTCACGCCTATAATTCGAGCACTTTGGGAGGCCAAGGCGGGTGGATCACGAGGTCAGGAGGTTGAGATAATCCTGGCCAACATGTTGAAACCCCGTCTTGACTAAAAATACAAAAATTAGCTAGGCATGGTGGTGTGCACCTGTAATCCCAGCTACTTGGGAGGCTGAGGCAGGAGAATCGCTTGAACCCAGGAGGCGGAGGTTGCAGTGAGCCAAGATCATGCCACTGCACTCCAGCCTGCGCGGCAGAGCGAGACGCCTCTAAAAAAAAAAAAAAAAGAAAGAAAAAAAAAAGAAAGCTTCAGGTTTGTTCTGATGGTCAAATGTGACGGGGATGTGGCTCCCTACTTCCGACCCCTAAGGGAGCATGCAGAGGGGCAGGTGTAGTGAGCTGCCATGGGGAGCATTTTTTGGGTTCCAGCCCCAAGGCAGTGTCTAAAGTGGGTGTCTGAGACTCCTGAAACTCAAGAGGGCTTATGTTAGTGTGCTCTTTCAGCTTTGCCATCTGCAAATGGCTTGTGCTAATCAGCTCAATAGACCCTCTGCTATACGGCAAGGGCAGAGGGCCAGTGTGACAGTTTTCTGTATCTCGAGCTCTTGCCCAGTGTACCAGGAAAACTGGGTCACATGTGGGCTCGAAGGATGAGTGCAAGGTTTTATTGAGTCGTGGAGGTGGCTCTCAGAGAGATGGATGGGGAGCCAGAATGGGGGATGGAGTGGGAAGGTAGTCTTTCCCTGGAGTTGGGCCACCCTGCAGTCAGACTCTTCTCTTACTACCCCCAGCTGAACTCCTCTCAGCATCCAGACCTCCCTTCTCTATTCTCTTTCCCTTCTTTGTCATTCTGCCTTCACTGGTCTGCTGGGGTCTTCTGGTGTCTACTGGTGTATCCGTCTGCTCCTCTCAATGTTCAGCTGCTTGCGTCTGTGCCTGCTAAGGTCTTGGGTTTACATGGGCACAGGATTGGGGGGTGTAGCAGGCAAAAGTGGTCTTGGAAAATGCAACATTTGGGTGCAAACAGGAGTGCCTGTTCTCAGTTAGGTTCATGGGCACAGGCCCATGGATGGAGCCCTCACCAGGAACCCCACCCTTTTCTTCCCTGTCCCCACTCCTGTATCAGAATGAGGAACCTGGAGGTGAGCTAACTAGAAACAAAGCATCCTATATGACTAGCTAGAGGAGCACATTTGGCTTTCTCTGGTTGAGCTTGAGTTGAAAGCAGGGGTAAAAATTAGGGGAGCTGGCAGTAACCGAGCAAATGCTGACTGTTTGGGGCCGATTGCTGCAGAGGTTGTGGTTTGGCTTCCTAGGCTGGTTGTTGTACAGGAGCGGGTCAGTGTTCTGTTTTATATGTGGTCTGGCCACTGTCTGTTTGCATATTCGGTCTCTCACAGGGTTTCTATTGTTCATTTTTTAATTCTTTGGAAATGAAATAATATTCAGGAAATGATTGAAAAGTTAAATAGAAACTAGAAACTTATCTCTGGATATTAATTCTAGAACTATTTATATTATAAAGGAAAGCAATGGTTTTTTACCCCCAAAAGAACTCATTATCTTGGAACGAGTTTCATCAAAATAGCATCAAAATTTTCCCTTGAGGAAAATTCTTGGATTATAGGCTGGAAATAAAAGCTGCCCAAACAGTGTCTGTTTTTGTTGATTCAGTTTCAAAACAGAATTATAAAAGGATAAGTGGTTTGATAGGTCAATATTTCAACCACATAGTTATTGAAAAACAAACAAACAAACATGTAAGAACTGATGAGTAAAAGCATGAGACAAGCAAAGACTTAAAGGTTTTTGTGAAGATAGTGGACAGCAGCACACATATAATAAATGCCTTGTAAGGAGGTTGCAGAGAAAAAGGAACACTTTTACACTGTTGATGGGAGTGTAAATTAGTTCAACCATGGTGGAAGACAGTATGGCAATTCCTCAATGATCTAGAGGCAGAAATACCATTTGACCCAGCAATCCCATTACTGGGTATATACCCAAAGGAATATAAATCATTCTACTATAAATATTCATTGCAGCACTATAGCAAAGACATAAAATCAACCCAAATGCCCATCAATGATAGACTGGATAAAGAAAATGTGGTACACACACACACCATGGAATACTATGCAGCCATGAAGAGGAACAAGATCCAGCAAACTAATACAGGAACAGAAAACCAAAGTCCGCATGTACTCACTTACAACGGAGAGGTGAACAATGAGAACACACGGACACTCTGGGAAAGGAACAACACACAGTGGAGCCTGTGGGGGTGGGGGAGGGAGAGCATCAGGATAAATAGCTAATGCATTTGGGGCTTAATACCTAGGTGATGGGTTGATAGGTGCAGCAAACCATCACGGCACACGTTTACCTATGTAACAAACCTGCATGTCCTGCACATATATTCTGGAACTTAAAATAAAATAAAATAAAGGGACAAGATTATGTCCTTTGCAGGGACATGGATGGAGCTGGAAGCCGTTATCCTCAGTTAGTTATCCTTAGTTAGTTATCCTAACTAATTTAGGAACAGAAAACCATATGCAGCAAGTTCTCACTTATAAGTGGGAGCTGAACAATGAGAACACACGGACACATGGGGAGGAACAACACGCACTGGGGCCTGTCGGGATGGACTGGGGAGGGAGATCATCCCAAAGGATAGCTAATGAATGCTGGGCTTAAGGTGATGAGTTTATCTGTGCAGCAAACAACCATGGCACACGATTACCTATGTCACAAACCTGTGTATCTTGCACATGTATACCGGAACTCAAAATAAAAGTTGAAGGAAAAAAGTCACCGATAACTGCCTTGTAAGCTAAACCAACAAGACTTGGAGATCCATAAGCTATGGAGATGAGGTGAAAAGACGACTCTGGAATGACTCCCTTGTCTCTGATTTTGATGATGATGTAGGTGGTGAGACTGTTGGCTGAAATTGTGGATTTAAAAGTGGGCACATTTAGAGGTCATATTCAGGAAGGGGAAAAAAGCCCAAGGGGAGAGACAGAACTAGAGATACAGAAGTAGACTCCCTTTGGAGTCATTCATTCAACCATATTTTTGAGTGGATAATCCAAATAATAAACAACAAACTAATTGCAGCCGTAATAAGTGCTATGGTGGAGCTAAGAGATCATCCCACTGGGAGACTCAACTATTTTAGTAAGATCAGGAAACGCAGAAGTAATACATAAACAATTAGCATCATGTGAATTACTGGGAGTTAGCTGGTCACTGAAGGACAGATCATTCCTGGCAGACTGAATAGTGTAGGCAAAGGCACTAAGACAGGAAGAAGTATATTCAAGGAACTGAAAGCGGATGAGGCAGAAGTAGAAGAAATGGAGGACTACATGTCTCTAGATATGACTGATAAGGCAGACAGACATCGTATCATACATAATCTTGAGGTCCATTATAAGAATCTGTGATTTTATCTAGGTATAAAAGGGAAGCCATTAAAGTAGGTTAAGCAGAGAAATTTCATGAACAGACTTTCATTTTTAAAAGATGATTTTGTTCACAATGAGGTATATAAATTAAAGGAGTACAAGAGCAGATGTAAGGGACCGGTATGGAGGATATTAAAGTAGCCTATGTGAGAGGGAATAGCCATGGAGATAAAGAGAAGTAGGTCAGTTTGAGGCATAATTAGAAGAAAGATTAGAAATCTTGGTGATTGGTAGAATACTGATCCCAATGAAGGAAAGATAGCAACGATAATTTCCAACTTTCTGGCATGAACTATACTCTCAGCTCAAAAATACTGGGGGGAAGCCAGGAGTGGAAAGAAAATTACGAGCTTAGTTTTCAAGATGTGAAGCATAGGATGCCCATGAGATCAACAAGTTCTGATGGCATGGAGACAGTTGTTAGTTCTACAGATCTGGAGCTCTGAGAAAAGTTGGAGTAACCATAAAAAGCACAGTTATAGATAGTGATTGAAGCCATGGTGATTTAGTGATAGTTGAAATTAACTAGGGAAAAAGGATTAAAGAAAAGGTCTGAGATAAAACTTTGAGAAATCCCAACTTATTTAAGACCAGGTGGAAAAGAATGAGCCGGCCAAAGTGTGAAGGAGGAGGAAAATCAGAAGAGTGTAAGGTTATGAAAGGCAAGGATAGAGTGTTTCAGTAATAAGGGTGTGGTGAACTGCCTCAGTATCCCAGATGGATCAAGTAAGAGGAGAATGAGAACATGGCCTTGGGGTTAGTGACATGCATGCCACTGATGACCTCTAAAGGAGGGCTTTTGGTGCTACAGGGATGATAAAAGTCAGACTAGAGTAGGTCTGAAACTGAGTAGGATTTGAGAAAATGAAGATAATAAATACAGACAATGCTTTCAAGAGGTTTTGGATATAGCAGGGATGATAACTGAATGAGAAATAGATATGAAAGGAGGCTTTGGGCTTTGTTTCTTTTGTGTGTTAAATTGTTAAGGCTGGAGCAGGTTCAATTGCTTATAGGATAGAAGCAGTCGAGTCAAGGGAATTGCAAAGATAGTTGTGAGAAAGGATAATAGACAGTACAGGATTCCTGAAATGGAGTGTGGAAAGGACACGTGGAAAAAGGGATACAGTGCTAATCACACCACAAGGATGAACGTTTCACGAGTGTAATCATTGCAAGGCTCTTGTATCAGTTCGAACCCTAAGAGTGCGCCAACAAACAACACAAGGCTGTGTGGAGCAACACGCTATTTTAATGAGCGCCTGGGTGTAGGCAGGCTGAAGCCTAAAATGGCGTCAGTCCCAAGTGAGGACAGCAGGTCCTCTGTAAACAGGAAGTTTTTACAGTCCTCTGTAAACAGGAAGTGTTCCAGTCTGACGTCACTGCTATGCAGTACCCGCATGGCCTACTTCTCAATCTTTCGGGGGTATGTGTCTTCTGGCCTGCTGTTCCTGCTTTTGCTATCTTGCTGAGGCAATGCTACTGGCGCAAGTGACCTTGTGACTTGGGCCTGAGGAGGGAAGAGTTATTCATTCCCTTAAGCTTTCAGGCCCCAGGGAGAATCTTTCAATCATCTGATCAGCATGATGGGTGTAGATCCACCCTGTGATCTCTTCGTCATGACATGAGAACCTCTGTGTAAGCCATTTCTGAAATTTAAGCCTCAGAAACTTGTAATTCGTTATTTAAGCATTATGATTCTGCTCACAAGACGTTTCACTCTTTTACCTCCATCTATTTTGTATAGCTAAATATGTGGTCCAGAGACCCTCTGAAGGAAGCAGACTGTTCCTGCAGGACCCAGGAGATGCCCTCAAAACTGTGGGTGCCCCAACTGCAGAAGTGGGAAGGGGAGACCCTCTCGAACACACATCACCACTGGAGAAGCTGAAGATCTGTTTGCAGGAGAAGTTTCTGAGTTTACCTGGAGCTGAGTCAATTTGGAGAACTGAGCAAAATACAGAGGTAGAAGAAGCAGCAGAAAGGCTCTGGGAGCTTGCTGGGTCCCAAGTAGGTCATTCCTGCCTGGCACCACAGGGATTCAAGGGGAGAGGAGCAGGGGGTAAAACTACACAGGGAGAAGGAAATCTCTAGCTAAATTAAGTGACAATTAGAAAGGGGTGAGAAACCTCCTGGCCAGAACTTGGGGGAGGACAGACTCCACACTCAGGGAAAGAATCAAGGCCTTCTCTTTCACAGCTGGGAGGTGGATAGTCTAGGGCAGGTTTTCAAGCCCTTATCGCTGTCTGCCTGGAAACCGTCTGGGGACTGATGTGGTGGGGGCATAGTAGGAGTGAGACTGGCACTGGCTTATTGATTTGTGTGGGATATGGGTGAGGCCTGTGACTGCCAGCTTTCCCCCACTTCCCTGACAAACTTCATGAATCAGCAAAGGCAGCCATAATATTCCTAGGTACACAACTCCAGTGACTGGGAATCTTACCCCTATTCCCTACAACAGCCATAGGAAGACCCACCCAAGGAGAGACAGAGCTCAAACCTGCCTAGCCCTGCTCCCACCTGATGGTCCTTCCCTACCCATCCTGGTAGCAGAAGACAAAGGACATATAATTTGGGAGTTCTACAGCCCCACCCACTGCTGATTCCTCCCCATGATACCACAGCTGATGTTCTCTGGAAAGCACCACCTCCTGGCAAGAGGTCAACCAGCACAAAAATAGAACATTAAACCATCAAAGCTAAGAACCCTCACAGAGCCCATTGCACCCTCCACCACCTCCACCAGAGCAGGCACTGGTATTCATGGCAGAGAATCTTAGACAGTTCATGTCACAGAACTCTATGCAGACAACCCCCAGTGCCAGCCTGGAGCTGGATAGACTCACTGGGTGGCTAGACCCAAAACAGAGAAAACAATCACTGCAATTTGGCTCACAAGAAGCTACATCCATTAGGAAAAAGGGGAGAATATGACATCAAAGGAACATCCCATGAAAAAAAAAGGATCTGAACAACAACCTTCAGCCCTAGACCCTCCCTCTGACAGAGCCTACCCAAATGAGAAGGAACCAGAAAACCAGCCCTAGTAATATGAAAAACAAGGTTCTTCAACACCCCCCAAAAAATCACACTAGTTCACCAGCAATGGATCCAAACCAAGAAGATATCCCTGATTTACCTGAAAAAATAGTTCAGGAAGTTAGTTATTAAGGTAATCAGGGAGGGACTAGAGAAAGGTGAAGCCTAATGCAAGGAAATCCAAAATAGGATAAAAGAAGTGAAGGAAGAAATATTCAAGGACATAGATAAAGAAAAAACAATAAAAAATTCAGGAAACTTTGGACACACTTTTAGAAATGCAAAATGCTCTGGAAATTCTCAGCAATAGAATTGAACAAGTAGAAGAAATTCTGACCTGGAAGACAAGGTCTTTGAATTAACCCAATCCAACAAAGACAAAGAAAAAAGAATAAGAAAATATGAACAAATCCTCCAAGAGTGTGGGATTATGCTAAATGACAAAACCTAAAAATAACTGGTATTCTGGAGGAAGAAGAGACTTCTATGAGCTTGAAAAACATATTTGGGGGAATAATCCAGGAAAAACTCTCCAGCCTTCCTAGATGTTATGGGGGTCTTTGTTCTTGTAGCTCCCAAAATGGTGGCAGGCCACTCCCAAGATGGGGTGGGCTGCTCCCAAGATGGCAGCAAGCCTTTTGTACTCTGACCTGGGGTTCTGGGCCTCATGGATGCCAAAAAAAGGAAACTTGGGTCATGTAGCGAGTGTTATAGCTCTATTAGAAGCCGTGGGTCACAGAAGAGAACCGTGGAATCCAGCGACTGGTGTTCAGCTCGATTACGATGAACACAGGCACTTAGCCATGCAGGAACAATGGCGAGCCTTTAGTCTGATCAGGAGTGGCAATGGGCTCCTCACTGAATCAGGAGCACAGCAGACGCCCTGCTGGATCCCAAGGGGTGGAAGTCAGCGGTGGGTCTGTGATGGTGGCAAACAGCAGTGGTGGACGGCAAGCCAAAAAAAAGCTCAGCTCCAGCCATAACAAACACGGACCAGAAGAGTGTGCAGCTGCAAGATTTAATAGAGTGAAAAACAGAGCTCGCATACAATGGGAGGGCACCCAAAGGGGGTTGCCACTCACAGCTCGAATGCATGGGTTTATATCCCGATCATTGTCCCTCCCCCTGTGCTCTCACACGATAGATGATTTGATTATTTTTTACCTCCTGTTTTTAGTCTAATTGGTATTTTAGTGAGCCCTCTTTACTACCTGATTGGTCTGGTGTGAGCTGAGTTACAAGCCTGTTTTTAAAGGTAGGTGCATCATCTTCCCCAGCTAGGCTTAGGAATTCTTAGTCTAGGAAATCCAGCTAGGCCTGTCTCTCAGTCCCTGCTCTCAACAGGAAAACCTAAGTGCTGTTGGGGAAGTTGGCCAACAACCTCTCTTAACTGCTTCCTGCTGAATTGGGGCATAGTAGAGGTCATGCAGTTGAGATTTCCTTGGGAAGAGTGCCTTCGATGTCATTGACATCGGAGCATGGGCTAGCAGGCCTGTCCAGGGGTCCACAGTAGATCTTAGTCATGGACTGCATCTGGGGCTCCATTTGAAGACAATTTGTAGTTTTACAGCTTTGATTCTGGAAGAGACAAACTTAACAAGGAAGTTAAAGATACAGGGATTGAAATGTATGGCCTGAAGTACAGGGGATTTTTCTCTGGCACACTTCACAGGCCCTGACTATCAGCTTGATAGTTTTGAGAAGTCCTGGTTTAGTATATAATGATTTGGCCATCTGATGGATGCTATCAATGCCTAAGTGAAAGGTTTGGTGAAGGGTTTTAAGTAATTTCCACTGGTTAGCTGCAGGCAAAAGTATTTTTCCTTCTTTGATGGCTAGCCATCCTAAGGGGAAGAAACTGTGTACTCGTGAGGTTCCACATTCTATTTCTTCCGCTGAGTACTGGGGCTTGGTTTCCTGCAGGGGATTACCCCATACTAGGGGTCATTCTGTAAGCATTTCTAATGGAGGGTCCCACCTTGCGGCTCTTTTGTCTTCAATACCCGCTTGGCGGTTCCCTTCTATTTCCCTTTCCTTTCCTTTCCAATGACACCAGCGGTGTAAGACTGCCACCTCTTTAGGTTTCTGTATAGCCAATAATAATGTCCTAATTACCTCCTGATGTTTGATAGGTATTCCCTCAGAAGTTAGGAATTCCCTTTCTCTCCATATTTCTGCGTGGGCATGGAGGACTAGGTAAGCATACTTAGAGTCTGTATATATATTTGCCCTTTTTCTGTCTCCTAATTCTAGTGCCTGAGTGAGGGCTATTAGTTTTGCCAGCTAAGCACTAGTTCCTGGAGTGAGGGGATTACTTTCAAGTATTCCATTATCACTGACCACTGCATACCCCACTTTTCGAAGTCCTTTTTCTGCAAAGGAACTTCCATCAGTATACAAGTTGAGGTTGGGATCAGTCAAGGGAACCTCTAGAAGGTCCCCTCGAGCAGCATAGGTTTGAGCAGTTACTTATTGACAGTTATGTTCTATCTTTTCTTCATTATCTGGAAGAAATGTGGCTGGATTAAGAGATGTACAAGTGCGCAGTCACAGCACTGGTCCTACAAGTAATAGAGCCTGATATTTAAGCAAACAGTTGTCTGACAGCCACAAGTCTCCCTTAGCAGTGAGTATGCCATTCACATCATGAGATGTCCACACTGTAAGATCTCTTCCCTGTATCATTTTAACTGCTTTCCAGATACTAGGACTGCTACTGTTGCCACTACCCGTAAACAATGAGGTCAACCGTTTGCTACTACATCAATTTCCTTACTCAGGTACACCACAGGTTTCAAACTGGTCCCTTGGACCTGTGTAAGGACTCCTAGAGCTATTTCTGTTTTGTTCTGTGACATATAAAGAAAAATCTCACCCTGTTGGTAAGCTTAACAATGGGGCTTGCATTAGCCCCTTCTTTAGGGCCTGAAAAGCCACTTATGCTTCAGGTGTCCATTCTACTAAATGGGTATTGTCTTTCTGAGTTTCCTTAATTAGTGTGTATAATGGCCTGGCTATTTTGCGTACCTGGGAATCCGTATTTGGCTGAAACCTGTTATGCCAAGGAACCCTCTTAATTGCTTCAGGGTTTGGGGATGAGGATAAGCCAGTATAGGCTGGATGCATTCCTCACTGAGAGCCCTGATGCCTTTGGATAATTTTAGCTCTAAGTATTTCACCTGCTGTAAGCAGAGCTGAGCCATTGGTTTGGAAACCTTGTAGCCACAAATGGCGAGGAAGTTTAAAAGAGCTTGGGTGGCTTGATGGCACAAGGTTTCTGAACGCATAGTTAGAAGTAAATCATCCATGTACCGAAGGACAAGAGTGTCCAAGTATGAGAACTGGCTCAAGTCTTGGGCTAATGTCTGACCAAATAGATAAGGGCTATCCCTGAATCCTTGGGGTAAAATAGTCCAGGTGAGTTGAGACATTGGGTTCGAATGATCTTCAAAAGCAAACAAAAATTGAGAGCCAGGATGTACAGGGATGCAGAGAAAGGCATCCTTAAGGTCCAGGACTGTAAACCACTCTGCTTTCTGTGGTAATTGGGAAAGCAGAGTGTAATGGTTAGGTACAGCTGGGTATAGAGGGACAATGGCCTCATTGATAATCCTGAGATCTTGCACTAACCTCCACTGTCCGTTGGGTTTCTGCACTCCTAAAATTGGAGTATTACAGGGGCTATTGCATGGTTTTACTAGGCCTTGGGCTTTTAAGTTCTTAACAATCTTTTGGAGTCCTTGTTGAGCCTCGGGTCTAAGGGGGTACCGCCTTTGATAGTGAAAGGAGGCCAAATCCTTTAGTTTAACTTGAACGGGATGGGCATTCTTCGTTTGTCCATATTGTCCTTCTGTTGCCCAGACTTCAGGATTAATTCCTTCCTCAAGTAGGGGACAAGAAACATGTGTTCCTTCTCCTATGTTCAGGTGTATAATGGCCCCTGCTTTTGCTAGAATCTCTCTCCCTAACAAAGGAGTGGGGCTTTCAGGCATAACTAGAAAGGCATGTGGAAAGAGTAAAGTTCCCAGTCACAACTTAATGGCTGGGAGAAGTATCTAGTGACTGCCTGTCCTAAGACTCCTCGGATAGTGACAGATCTGGAGAACAGTTGTCCAGGACAGGAGAGTAAGACTGAGAAGGCCGGGCCAGTGTCCAGGAGACAGTTAACCTCCTGGCCCTCAATAGTCAAACATACCCGGGGCTTTGTGAAGGTGATGGCATGGGCTGGCGCTTGTCCTGGGCACCCTCAGTCCTCCTGCTGAATCACCTGGTTAGTGGCTTCTGACACAGAGGATCTTCATCCCCTGGGGCAGTGGGCCTTCCAGTGATTCCCTTGACATAAGGGGCATGGATGAGGGGGCGGCTTATTTCTATTCAGACAATCTTTTTTAAAGTGCCCTTGTAGACCGCACTAGAAGCTTTGCCCAGCCTTTCCCTTTTCCAGAGCCTCCAAAGTCCACTTGCCTGAGGGCCATGACGAAAGAGGTGGCCCTTTTTTTTAATCTCGTTTGTCCTGTTCTGCCAACTCCTCTTGATCTCTATTATAAAAAAACCAAGGTTGCCAAGTTCAATAGGGTTTCTAAGTTTTGCTCTGGGCCTAAGGTGGACTTTTGAAGTTTTTTTCTAATGTCTGCAGCTGACTGAGTGATAAACTTATCCTTTGAGATTAGTTGGTCTTCAATAGAGAAAGGTGACACAGAGATATGCTTCCTCAATGCCTCCCTTAGTTTCTCCAGAAAGGCAGTAAGATTTTCTTCTTTTCCCTGTGTTATAGTGGACATCATTGAATAATCTGTAGGTTTCTTCCTAGTTTTCCTTTGTCCTTCCAGCACACAAGTTAGCAAATGTCTGCGGCACCAATCTCCATGTTCTGATTCTGTGTCCCAGTGAGGGTCTACACTGGGAACTGCCTGCTGGCCTGTGGGGAATTGTTCTCCTTCCTCTGTTTTCATCCTATCATTGACCTGACTGAGATACCCAGAGATTGCCAAACTCTCAGGCTGCAACTATGGCGGCACTTCTCTCATTTGGGTTTGGTGTCTGATCTAGCAGTAACATTACATCTCTCCATGTCAGATCAAAGGATTGTCCTAACCCTTGTAAAACATCAATATAGCCATAAGGGTTATCTGAGAATTTACCTAGGTCTATTTTAATTTGCTTCAAGGCTGAAAGGGAAAAGGTACATGCACTCTGACTGGGCCAAATTCTGCAGAATACATCTTAAGAGTGTTTTTGCCTTGAGGGGAATGTTTCCCATCTGGAAAGAGAACATAGGGATGCCAGCACCCGTAGTCATTTTCCGATGAGTATTAGTCCTAGAGCATCCTCTACGGTTATTCCTTTCCAGAGTGCTTATTCCTTTCCAGAGTGCGTAACTACCCATGGACCTCTGCTTATCAAATTAGTTATGCTCACCAATGTAGCAGTTCTGCACCTGTTTTCCCGCCTTTGTTGACCACAAAGAAAACGTTCTGAGCTGCTGGATTCTAGTGGTCCTTTACCAGTTTGCCCAACATTGCCTTTGCCCTCAGGGGTGAGTTCTAGAGCTGGGCTGGGTTCCTGAGTATTTCATAACAACCCAGCTGCCCCATCAAGATGCATTCCCATAACCAACAGTTCTCATGCAAAGTCATTTCAGAGAGGGTATAGGTAACCTTTTGAGTCAGGATTGAGTTAGTTTTTTTGATTCTGTAAGTACTTTAAGTCTTGGCTGAGCACAAACAGCTCATACGTTTGAGCAGACCAGTTATTAGGCAATTTTCCTAACTCTGCTTCTGCAAGAGTTTCCCTATAAATTGCTGAATATCCATTGTGATTTTTTTCCTCAATCATCTGGAAGGAGCAATCTATCACCCTGTCCTGAAGGGGGTTCCTGCTAGTTCTGGTCAGACCTTTGTATGGTAATTAAGATTTAAATCAAATGTTAGGAAATCTGCTGGGTTAAGGGAATTTTCAGCAGTTAGTGTTATATCCGTTAGTGTTAAATCACCGTTTTCTAACAGAATAACCCCATTCTTTAAGATTTTTGAGTTAGTAATTTACATTTTTGCTTTTTGGCTTAGGATAGTTCCGAACTATCTGAACTGTATCTGAACTGGTGAGGTGTGCTCACAATGAAGTTTCCTCTAAAGGTTATTTTTCTACTTTTAGCAAAGCAGTTGCTGCTACCAACTGAATGCATTTGGCCCATCTGCGGGTTACTGGGTTAAAAGTTTTTGATAAGAAGGCTACAGATTGTCAGTGGTCTCAGTGTTTTCAGGCTACTCCCTTGTTTACACTGACAATGTGGTAGTATTGGAGTGTTACAGACTCATGGAGAAGACCTTCAATTATCAATAATAGGTTTTAAATTTACCCTGGCATTTAAAGGAATAGGGCACACTTTTTTCTTTACTACTTCTATCTTTCTCTTTCTTTCTCTCTTTGACTCCTTCTTTGTCTCTCTGCCTCCTTCCCCTCTCTCTCTCTTTGCTTCTCTTTCCCCTCTTGTCTCTCTCTCTCTCTTCTTCTCTCTCCTCTCTGTCTCTCCCTCCCTCCTCTCTGTCTTTGCAAATGGATTTTGGAAACACAGTGGAAGGACGTTCGCTCATTGCCTCCATTTGCCACCATAGAAATATGTGCCTCACTTTAATTTACTCAATTAGTTTTCATCCTGACCTATTATGTTGTTGTAGACCGAGTTCCAGTTGTTAAAGTACTGTGTTATCAGTTCTATGGCCCTGGCAAGGGTGGTGGGGAACGGGTCTCACATAACTGCCCTTTCGACTGCTGTATGCCTAAATTGGGAGGGACACCAGGGACAAGACTCCCTGGGTTCATAGCCTAGGGGCCACTGCCTTGTTCTCTGCCTCTATAGTTGTACCTTTTCCAGAGTGTCCTGTGAATGGAATCACATGGAATGCAGCCTTTTGAGTATGACTTCTCCAGTGGTTGCCGCAGATTACACATGGGTCAGGAGTTGACTACAGTGGGCATGTGGGAATTTGGGGGGTGATGAACCTTCTCTATCTTGACTGTCATGTGGGTTACAGATCAGTGCACATTTGTCAAAACTCCTAGAACTGCACACTGAAAAGAATGAATTTTAGGCTCTCAGTAAACAAATGTAGGCAGGTATTATGCCCCTTGCATGCATGAGAACACTGAGCCAGGAAGCTTGTCAGAGACAGAGAAAACATCCTGGACAACCTGAGCCATATAAGTTCCCTGCAATTCCCTGAGGTAGGATGTGTGGCCAGGACTTCATGTCTACAGTGGTCACAGCAGAAACTCAGAGGTAGCAGCTCCCATTGTCCACTAAAGAAAGGTGGCAAGTCTTAAAGAGAGGAGAAACTTGAGCAGTTTTGAGGGTCAGATCTCACCAAGGTGAGGGGCAGGAGTATGAACACAGATGGCTCTGGGGCATGTTTGGACGCAATCCCTAGTGGAGAGTAGAGGGAGAGAAGGCCCTCTAATGTTGCCCGCACCAGCCGACCCCAGACTTGGGTGCCACTGATTTATCTGGGAGGTGATCTCAGGAAGCACTAGGAGGGGAGCGGGAAGTGAGACTAGAAAGGAGAAGATGCCAGCAGAGGCTGCATTAAAGAGCAGGTGACAGCTGTGGACAATGGAGGTTCCATCCCGTGAGGAAGTTGAGTGTTTACCCACTGATTCCCATTGCTACTGGCTAAGGCTATTTCTGGGGAACTGTGCCCAGCTTGCTTTGCACCCTGCAGAGGCAAAGGGAAACTCTTTAGGCAGAGCTGAGGCTACGACTCCTTCGACCTCCCAGGAAACAGGAGCCTGAGGAGCATGAACAGGCCACTTTGATATCTCCTGCCATTGGTGTCAACATTGGCCACCTTCACTTGTAGAAGTCTTGTTATCAGGAAATAGAAATTGCTGAAAGTATTTTGTTTTCTGGTTTTATCTCATCAATGTGAAAGAGGGGTAAAAGATGTCATTTCTTGTCTCCCACATCATCCTTATGACCACAATAATTGTTGAGGCTGAGACATCTCTGACGCTATGCTCAGGCCAACTGATGAAGCCCACACATGAACAAATGTCAAAGTAAAAGCCAGACCTCAGCGACTTCCATCTGACCCCCCTTCCCATTGCTTCATTGTACGGTAAAATCCAACATGATACTTCCTTCTGGAACAGACATTGAAGTTCTGCTCCTTTCCGTTATAGTTGCAGTGAGCATGCTTTTCTCTTTCTCGAAGATTAAAGGAAGAAGTTTGTTACAGCAATGTCACAAAGCAGAGCACCTCCAAAGAGACTTTTCTTTTCAATTAAAAAAAAAAAATCTAATTTTATTTTAGATTCAGGGGTTACACATGCAGGTTTATTACATGGGTATATTGCATGATGTGGTTTGGGGTCCTATTGATCCTGCCACTAAGGTAGTGAACATAGCACCCAACAGTTAGTTTTCAACCCTTGCCACTCCTCCCTCGTCCTTCTAGTAGTCCCCAGTGTCTATTATTGTCATCTTCATGTCCAGTGTACCCAACATTTAGCTCCCAGTTATAAGTGGGAACATGTATTTGGTTTTCTGTTCCTCATTAATTCATTTATTTGCTTAGAATAATGTTTTCCAGCTGCATCCATGTTCTTACAAAGGACACAGTTTTGTTCTTTTTTATGGCTGCAAAGTGGAAAGTGAGTGTAAGTTTTATTTTAATGGCTTTTCAGATTTTAAGCATATTCTAGCTACTTCCACCATTTTACACTTTGGACTGAGTGGAAGAGGACAATAGGCAGCTACAATATTTTCCTTCCAATTCTGAAATTAAAGTCAGAAAAATTAAAAGAGTTAAATGGCTTGGAATCAATAGTTTTAACTGTTCCAAAAGTTGTAAAGTTAATACAGTAATAATTTTTATTTATGCTAATTTTCTCTTTAATTTCCTTATTTACCTATTTATAAAAAATCTTTTCATAATAGTTTTTATCCAACAATAAAATAACAATAATAGAGTGAATTCACTGCAACTTTAATGGCTTTAAAGAAACACTACATTTTCTTTGTCATTGGTTTAAGCATTAGTTATCCATAGAGTTCAAACAATAAATAAGAATACTCAAGAAAAAGACTTGAAAGGGATCAAAGTTCCACTTCTGAGATGACGTCAGTAGGAGGTCTGTTTCCCACTCTCCAGCAACAACTCAAGCAAAACCAGTGAACAATAGTTTTATTTTTTTTTTAGTCTAATGTGTGGAAGTTGTCCAAACAGCATATAGCATACAGCAAATGAAGAAACATCTATTTAAGAAAATCTACTAAAACTCAGAACAATGAGAGTCTGTAACATTTGAGCCACCTTCTACACTCTCCCTTTTTACCCCAAGCTCAGCCTAACAGAAACTTCAATCCAAGTGCCAAAAAGATGAGTTCCTTCTCTTTTCAATTTCTGATCAAAGGTTGCCGTATTTTATTGGAAGGGGGAACCACTAACATTTTTCATCTTCTCCAACTCCGTGAAGAGGATATATTCCAGGTGCATGTTGCCAAAGGGTTGGTGGCTATCTTCCTCCCAACAGCTCTCACTCAGGATGGAGTGTCTACTCTGTGCGTGGCTGGCAAGAACATTGGGGTTCCGATTTTCCTGACATGAACTCAATCTTTGGGTAGCATCCCACACCAGGAGAGTCAAGACAAAAAGTCCGGAGGACCAGAGGCTAACTCCTCCAGCCAGTTCCTGGAGTAGGTTTGAGACATCTTAACCAAATGAAAGGGGAAACCATAGGAAAAGGAACATCTGAATGCCCCCCAAATGAATTAATTTTATTTTAAACAGAATATGGTGAAGTTCAAGTCTAAGGGTATTTGTGAAAACAAAAAGCTCTTCTTAAGTAAGAGCAAAAAGTTTAACCATAGGCCAACTAGTTCGCCAGACAGAAAGAGAAAGAGGTGGATAAGAAGTGTCCTCCTGGGGTCTCCATAAACCTCAAACACTGTCTTTAAAAACTACTACCGTGGCCGGGCATGGTGGCTCATGCCTATAATCCCAGCATTCTGGGAGTCCACGTGGGTGGATCACCTGAGGTCAGGAATTCAAGACCAGCCTGGCCAACATGGTGAAATCTTGGCTCTACTAAGAATACAAAAATTAGCCGGACTGGTAGTTGACACCTGTAATTCCAGCTACTCAGGAGGCTGAGGCAGGGGAATCACTTGAACCTGGGAGGCGGAGGTTGCAGTGAGCCGAGATCGCACCACCACACTCTGGCCTGGACGACAGGGTAAGACTGTCTCAAAAAAAACAAAAACGAAACAAGAAATAAAAACAATATTGCATGGATTTAATCAGATAATACTACAGAGCAATTTATGCCCCAGGGCATTGTCCAAAACAATAGAACAATCAACTGATAATTTGGATGTGATACCAAACAAGGCAGGCAGCTTAACAGAGAGATCAGGAAAGGAGACAGAGCCCTGCTAAAACCACTGTTTTCATAAGAACTATGCATGTCCAAAGCTGTGCCTTCCTTAGGAGAGAAACCGCAGGGAAATAGACTTCATTAAAATAGACTGGTCATGTCACCAATCAATAAACAAGGAAATGACAATGAAAACAACCCCATCTAGCAGGGAAGGGGAATCATTAGTGTTTGCTTAGGACTAGGCAACGTGGGATGATCTGGGGGTACAGAGGTTTTTTTTTTTTTTTTTTTTTTTTTTTTTTTTTTTTTTGAGACGGAGTCTTGCTCTGCCGCCCAGGCTGGAGTGCAGTGGCCGGATCTCAGCTCACTGCAAGCTCCGCCTCCCGGGTTCACGCCATTCTCCTGTCTCAGCCTCCCGAGTAGCTGGGACTACAGGCGCCCGCCTCGTCGCCCGGCTAGTTTTTTGTATTTTTTAGTAGAGACGGGGTTTCACCGTATTAGCCAGGATGGTCTCGATCTCCTGACCTCGTGATCCGCCCGTCTCGGCCTCCCAAAGTGCTGGGATTACAGGCTTGAGCCACCGCGCCCGGCCCCCCAGAGGTTTTTTTGTTGCAGTAATGCAAATATTAGAAAATTGGTTGTGGCGATGATTACAAAACTCTGTAAACATATAAAAAGCAATGGAAAAATCATACAGTATGTGAATTGTATTTCAAGGAAGATGTTTTTAAAATACCTAAAATTACTATTTAAGCATAGAAACCAACCGTTCACCCTCAAACGCCCTGAAACGTATTTAGACTACCAAGTGAAAGATAGTTTTCTGCCAAATCAGAAATTGTAAACTTGCCTAGGTTTATTCAAATAGTTTGGCAGGGAACCTGTGGGAAATGAGTTCTGAGCTGATAGTCAGCCAGCACTTCCAGTGGACCAGTAGTGACGGAGGGTGGCACATCATTTATCATGTTTGTTACTGGCTAAAATAAACACTGCTGCCTCTGGGCCACGCACTGGACATGTAAAATCTTCCCAAGTCTGCGGTGCTATGAACTCTGCAGACCTATGTATGTTATCAAAAATCTCACAGTGACCTTACACCTGTGAGCATCAGACTAGTAAGGAAAGTGAAAGATTTTAGAAAAGTGAATCTAATTAGAAACATCCCTTTATCCTCATATCCTTCTATTTGCTTAAAAAGTTTACCATTTTCAGGTGATGCCCAACTTTTGATTACAACTTTTGAGTATGTTAACAGGAATGTTTTCTGAACTCATAATTGATTTGCTTCTTCTAAATGGAAACCTCTTGTCTGAACATTTATGTGTCTAAGACCAAATAGTGTTCATTCTAACTTGAATGGGAGGTGTTTGCTGTCAGTTCCTGTTACTTATTTAGCCTTGACTGAGGAAAGCTATTCTTCTGCAAACATGATGTTCTGTGACTTTTGGTATAGCATGGGGGGAATATTTAGGAGGAAAAGATGATCTGCTTAAATAGTCAAATCAGTGGCAATTATTGAGATAGCAGTCATTCAATCACCCAACTTCATTAATTCAACAGATGCTAGACAAGGTGCTAGGTCTTGAGACTGTAGGAGTGAAATGGTAACACCTTTTCCCCACCCATTACAAGGGTCTTGCCTGACACTCCTACAACAAAAGACAGGTTATCAAGAGAAAAGCATAACAAATTTATTTAACAAAGTTTTATATGACACAGGAGACTTCAGAAATGAAAGCCCAAAGATCCAGGGAAAACTACAGTTTTGTTTTTTTTTTTTGAGATGGAGTCTAGCTCTGTCGCCCGGGCTGGAGTGCAGTGGCCGGATCTCAGCTCACTGCAAGCTCCGCCCCCCGGGTTTACGCCATTCTCTGGCCTCAGCCTCCCGAGTAGCTGGGACTACAGGCGTCCGCCACCTCGCCCAGCTCGTTTTGTGTATTTTTTAGTAGAGACGGGGTTTCACCGTGTGTTTTAAGCTTGCACTCAGTGCAGGATCAGCTGCATAGAAATACGATTGGACAAAAAGGGTGTGTTGTAATGGTGATAAACAGAAGGAGCCCAGTACGGCCTGTTTTTTCAGATTCTTCTGGGCCTCTCTATGTAGCGTTCCTTCTTCCAGGTATAGGGCATGACACCTGTCACATAAGGACCCTCAAGGGAAAAGGGAGAAGACCAGAGAGTAAAGTTTATAGGTTTTATGGCCTGCTTTCAAGGAGAAGAGTTTTAGTTTCTACGACCCACTTTTGGTAGAGAAATGGGGAAAGGAGAAAGGAGAGTAGGAGAAGGTCAGAGAGAAATTCTTGTTTCTGAGGCCCTTCCAATTTCCTTCCACTGAAAGTACTCAGCAGACCAAGGTGTCATATTTTGGGATGACATGTTCTAAGCCCCAACTGGGGCCATGGCCGTGCCTAAGATATAGCACCCACACTCAGGGAATGTCACAGTCAGTGACATTGCCTTAAGGTGAACTCAAACTGCCAACTTGAAGGGATGTCTGTGATGCACATTATTATTTCTATGCCTATTCAGTTTGCTTTTCTTTCTCTAAGTTAAAGGGAAAGAATGTCCCAAGTCTTTGTATTCAGAGGAATGTTCATCCTCATTCTCTGACTATCCCTCCAGAGGGTCTAGAGAAGTGAAGTGAGAAGTTACAGGTGTTTGCACAATAATGACAAATAGAATACACTTGGATACAACGTTACCAACATCTCTTGCTGTCTTTTACCCTAAGTTACTTGTGAAATTGAAATATAGTTACAAAAGCATCTTCCTCATTTCAAACAAAAATTGTGAAATGTATAAGTTACAATTAAGAGGTTATAATTCTTAAAAGAATTCCAAAAAGCAAAAGCTTCCCAGTAAGTGTAAATCACATCAGAAAAGTTGAGAAAATGATTTTTAAAAAGTAGAATGAGGGAGGAAATCCTGGATCTTATTGACAGGGCAATAAAATTAATAGCACATGGACTTTTCATTACGTTGTTTCTTAGGCTGGTATTACATGAAATATAATAAAAAGATTGGTATCACCCTAGAGATATCTGAACCATCAAAACCTGGAGAGTGAGAAAAAGAATGACTAATGGAGAATCTCCATGCTGTTGCTGTAGTTTAAATGGACAGAAAGCACCCCCTCTCCCTTTCACTCATTGTGGATTCACCCTTAAGACTACCTCTGGTGATGGTCTCCAGGCTTAACTGATGTCACTTCAGGTCTTTTTGGAGTCTGTCTCTTTCTCTATTTTCTGCCCAGTCAGATACCACTGTAGCCTAGTGCACTTTGTTTTAAATGAACTTAGGGAAATGTATCTGAACATCTTCAAAAAAATACTGTTTTTCTATCTTTTTAATCCATGGAATACTTTCACTTGATTTTTTGGAAAAATGTACATGGTGTTGAAAAGCATGTGTAACTCAGCCCAAATCAACAGAAGCAAAGGCTTCTGTTTTCGTAGTTGCCTCTACGTTTCCATAGTACATGCTTATGTAGCTATTTCTCAATTGGTTAGTTTCAGACATCATATACTGACTTACCATTAGACGAGTAAAGGACTTACACTCCTTGCACTATATCCTGCCTTCCCATTTTAGATATATCATCATATTTCATTTAACAGTTAATCCTTACATTAATAAGTCTATGTAAATATAATCATTGATTAAACAGTCAGAAAGCTACTATGATTCTATTTGCTTTTGTGGTTCAGACTTTTTCTTGCTCTTGCCATGTATGTTAACCAAATACTGTTAGTTCCAAATTGTCCATCTACCACATCAAGTGCTCTTTTATCCTGTGAATCTTCCTTTCTACCTACCCTCCTGCTCCAAACCAAACTGGCAAATCTCTAAACCTGTCTGTGTGTGACAGATACTTCTTATATTCTCGAGAAACTTCATGGCAGTGTGTAGAGATATTCCTCATTCCTTTATTTTACTTTTTAATTTTTTTCAGTTAATGATGGAGTCTCGCCCTGTCTCCCAGGTTGGAGTGCAGTGGCATGATCATAGTTCACTGTAACCTTGAACTCCTGGGTTCCAGCAGTCCTCCCACCTCAGCCTCCCAAGTAGCTCGATCTACAGGTGCATGCAACCACACCCATTTTTTTGTTTTAATACTTTTTTTTTTATTGTAGACATAGAGCCTCATTTTGTTGCCCAGGCTGATCTTGAACTCCTATCCTCAAGTGATCTTCTCACATCAGCCTCCTAAAGTGTTCAGATCAGTGACATGAACCATGGCACCTGATCCTCATTTCTTTTTATAGCTGTATGGTATTTCATTGCTTGGGTCTACCATATTTTATTGCAGTAGTCCCCTACATAAGATTTTTTTCTCTTTAGCTTTTTGCTTTTGAAATAGTTCTGTATCAAATAGCTTTGAGCATAAGCCTTTTTATTTTATTTTTTATTGATTCCTAGAATTGGTATTACTTGGTCAGAGAATACATTTATATGCAATTATTCTAGATATTGCTAAATTCCATTCCATTGGGTTTTATATTTTTGCATTCTCTTCAGTTACAAATATAATTGCATGTTCACTCATAATCTCTCAAACAGAGTACTCATCAAATTTAGGGAAATTTTTCAAATTGATAAATCAGAAATTGGATCATAATCTTGAGTGCAGTGGAGTAATCTCGGCTCACTACAACCTCCACCTCCCTGGTTCCAGCAATTCCCCTGCCCCAGCCTCCTGAGTAGCTGGGATTACAGGCACACGCCCGCACACCCAGCTAATTTTTAGTAGAGACAGGGTTTCACCATGTTGGCCAGACTGGCATAATCTTGTTCTTAATCTGTATTTTGCTTATTGTGAGTAAGACTAAGCATTTTTTCACATTATTCACAAATATTTTAACTTATCAATTCACTCTGCTTATATTCTACAGCTCATTTTAGAATTATAGAAAATCATTTTATTTTAATCTATTATTATTTTAACGACAAACTAGCTTAGAATTACAGAAAATTCTAGTCATTTTCTATAGGATTATTGGCCTCTTCTGTATTTTAGAAGCTTTTTATATAAAAAGACCTTGACTTTTTATCTATGATATAAGTAAACACATATCTGATCTTGTTATAAATTTTGCAAGAAATACTCTCCTGTGAAATAAAGTGATGATTATTAGAATGGAAGTTATATAACATATAGTGCTGAATTAAGGACTTAATCCATCAATTCCAACCTTATTCAATCCTTTTACTTTTCAAAAACATGATAGATTTTGAATTTCATCAAATGCCTTTTCTGTGTCTATATAAGCAGACACAAGCATAAGATATTTTATCTTAACTCTAATGTGTTAGATTTTATTAATGGGACTTCCTGATACTTAACCACTCTTCAATTCCTAGAATAAAGCTTACTTAGTTATAATGTGTAGTGTTTTTTTTTTTCATAAATTCTATTTGCTAGTAATTGATCTAAGATTTTTATGCAGATATTTGTAAATGGGATCGGCCTGCAGTTTTCGTTTTTGGTTGAACCTGTCAGGTTATAGAAGAGAATATTTTGCTCATTTTATAAAAATAAACTTAAAAGTTTAACCTCTTTTTTCCTGGACTGAAAAGACTTAAGGTGCATTGAGACTATATGATGCTTACAGTGCACTTTGGAGAATGAAGCAAGAAGTTTGTGAAGCCATCAAAGTCTAAATCTTTTATTGTGAGGGAGCTTCTTAGCTGCTTCCCCTTTTCTTCTAGGGCAATTGCTCTTTTTAGATATTCTGTCTACTGGGTCCAGTATTTTTCTATAAAATTATCTCTTTTATCTAGGTTTTAAAATTTAAGTTGCCTACAAGATTTTTCATTTTTTTTTTGTTTTTAATAAAAATCATACTGTAAACAAGATTAAACATGGACACATATCTTACTCTCAATATTTTAATAGTACCACCTGGGCTATGATAATCTCATCATAGCTACTATTTTAAAAAAATTATTAGTTATATATTCTTAACTTTAATATATTGTACTTTAAGTTGTACTCTTTTATATTTAGCTAAATTTACTTAGAGACTTTCTACTAATCAGGAAGTGCCAGCTTACAGGTGGACATGTGTGCTACTTCTGTACATTTTTATTGCAAAGAAATCCTGTAGAAGACTGGTTGGAAAGGTCTCCCATCTTTTCCAGTGAAGCGTAGTTTGGCAGATGAAACAAGAGAAGACTTAGGTAGTCAAGCAACATTTAATGTCTCTCTCTTCTATAGTTACACCAAAAACATTTTCCAGACCTTGATAAGTCTTTGTGACAATGCCCTCAGAGTTTATTCTTGTACCATTTCCTCCTTTATAGTTCCCTGAGCCTTCATCTCTTTTTATCTCTCCAACCTGAAAATCACCTCTCTGACCTCCCTTTATCTACTAAGAAAATATTTTCAACATTTCCTCTCTTTCTCTCTCTCTGTCTCTCTCTCTTCTCCTCTCCTCTATATGTCTCATTCTGAAACATTTGTTCTTCCAAAGACATCATATTTATTAAAGTTACATTTTTTTTCACTCACGCCATCAGTGTTTCATGATTGCATATCAAAGCAAAGAATCCTTTAAGATTCTTAGCTATCCTTTAGGATCGCTTACAGCACTTAATACATTTCTCTTTCATTTGTTGATATTTTAAAAAATGGTCTTTATCCCTACTATATTTTGGGGACTCCCAGGTCTAGAGCTTCTATTCTGGGGATGGACAATAATAAAATACTTCTTTTCCAAGTCATCTCAACGACAGGAACATAGAAACTTGGAGAAGCTGAGTTTCAGCACACATGGAAATAGCATGTTTCATTATGGAAATAGATTTCCCCTGAACTGGCCTGCATTAAGAAAGAGCATCTGCTAATTATACCAGGGGTCAAGACTACAAAGGCCAATTTACATTCTATGTGTGGTGTCCTTGATTTGCTTCTAAGAACCAAAACAATATAAAGGATTACAGATGGTTTAATTATTGACAGTCACTCCCTTGCTTTCCCTCTGAGGGTGTCAGGGTCTGAGGCTCTGTTGACCTCACAGCACTGCCTCAGCTATCCTGGGCGAAGGCTTCAGGATCCCCTTAGCATAGGCTCAAAGGTGGGGGTCTTTCTCTTAGCCTCTGAATGACACTATGCTCAATATAATGATAAATAAAATGAAACAAACTGGTGGACTCCTTCGGTTTAATTGCTTCCTGCTCGTCTGCTGTTCGCCTTTGTCTAGGTTGAAGTAACTGCTTCCTGTCGCTAAAGTACATTCTTGGTGAGATTATTTTTCTTGTATCCTATCCAAAGCTCTGTTTTGTGTGTGCATGTGTGTGTGTGTGTGTGTGTGTGTGTGTGTGTGTGTGTGAGACTTATCCACAGACCTGATTAAAATCCAATTATCAAGGGACAGTGCAACACAATGGGTTGCATCCTGGAGCAGCAGCTGTGAGACCTGCACTCTCCTTCCAAATTTGGCTCTTATTGGTGGGTGGCCTTGAACAACCTCTTTTGCTCAGTTCCCATATGCGAAAAATAGGGTAAACAATGGATATTTCACAGGAATTTTATAATTAATAAGTATACTTGAAAACATTCATTAAAAACTAAAAAAAAATATGAAGAAAAAATGCAATTACTATATCCTTTGTAGCACTTAGTTATTTAAAGCTTACATGTGCCAGTCCTCTTACAGCTATTTTTAAGTCTACTTTTAAGTACATTAACACTTAGAATATTAACAACAACTCTTTAAATAGGTACTGTTATCCTCATTTTACAGATGAAGAAACTGAGGCACAGAGAGGTTAAGTACCTTGCTGAAGGTCACACAAGCAGAGTGGTTTGGCTATGGAGACTAGGTTTTGATCACGACATTGTACTCCTTTATATACAGTATCTTGGGCATAAGAGGCCCCCAAAAAGGAGAGAGAGGTAGTTACTTAAGCATAGTAAATTATATATAGTAAAAGATAGTCACTTAAAAATTTTTAATACTGTGTTTTGACCTATCCAGCATCCTTGGCCTATTAAAATAAGCTCACCTACTTTCTAATCAACAGAGCCCAAACTGTAATTGTTATTTCATGTTTATTTTCAAAGTTAGTTGTGAACGGCAGCATCTATGAGCTTTTGGTGGATCCTTCTGTAGGTGCCTTCCAAGTAGTCATTCAAGTAGGACAAACAAAATTTCATGCAAATATTCATGAATACTGATAATCTTTAAAAATCTATACTATTAGAAAGTGATTTTGTTATCTAAGAGTTAACCTATGTCTAATAAAAATCTTTATTTTTTGAGTCACCAAATTTATTTGAAAACCTTTCTCATTCAAGCAAGAGAGCACTTTGATTTTCATCTCATTTCAATGTAATTCCTTCTCACCACCCCCTCCAAGAAAAGTCTATTAGCTATTTTTCCTTCCACATTTTTGGTTGCGGTTGGTACAGGTGAATATGCATAAAATGGACCTATTGATTTCTAGGCAAATGTCATCAATTACAGCCACTTAAGACTAGGACATCCTCACCTTTGCTCGGTTTTTACTGGTGGTGACCCACATAGCCTGTGACTTGACTTGTTCTATTTTAGCCTTTTCAAGAACCTATTTCCAATGCCCTAAGTTGTAAATTTTTCTCTTGTTTTATTTCATAGAATGGTCCTGAAGCACTGAACTTGTCAATGCAGGATTTTTGCATTTTCGTATTAATCAGTATGTAAAATGGAAGGGCAGATTATAGGGTACAAAGTACATAGGCTTTTTTTGGGACATGTGGATCTAGGAGCACCTGGTGGCATTAGACAGGGGAAAAGAGTAAGGAATTGGTCTGGCTATAATCTCCAACTTTTCTCCCCAGAATTTTTGAGATATATAATTGATGTTTTCCTATATCATATGAAAAGTATTATACAAAAGTAGCTTTGAGAGTTGACAAAAATAAGCTATGTGGAAAGGACTCCCTATTCAGTTAATGGTGCTAGAATAGCTAACTAGTCATATACAGAAGAATGAAATAGGACTCTTACCTTTCACCATATCGAAAAATTAATTAAAGTTTGTTAAAGGTTTAAGTATAAAACCTCCAGCTATAAGAATCCTAGAAAAAATGTAGGAAGCACCATTCCAGACATCAACCTTGGGAAAGAATTTATGATTAAGTCCTCAAAAGCAATTGCAACAAAAACAAAAATTGACAAGCAGGACCTAATTAAACTAAAGAGCTTTTGCATAGCAAAAGAAATACATCAACAGAATAAACAGGCAGCCTACAGAATGGGAGAAAATATTCACAAACTATGCATCTGATAAAAGTCTAATATTCAGAATCTGTAAGGAATTTATACACCTCAACAAGCAAAAAACAAACAATTTCATTAAAAAGTGGGCAAAGGATATGAACAGACACTTCTCAAAATCACACAAATTTTGCCAACAAACATGAAAAAAAGTTCAATATCACTCGTCATCAGAGAAATGCAAATTGCAACCAAAATGAGATACCATCTCACATGAGTCAGAATGGTTATTATTAAAACAACAAATTCCAGCAAGGCTATGGAGCAAAGGGAACACTTATACACTGTTGGTTGGAATGCAAATTAGTTCAGTTGCCGTGGAAAGCAGTTTGGAGATTTCTTAAAGATCTTAAAACAGAACTACCCTTTGATCCAACAATTCCATTACTGTGTGTATACCTAAAAGAGAATAAGTCATTCTCCCAAAAAGACAGCTGCACACATATGTTCACTGCAGCACTATTCATAATAGCAAAGTTATGGAATCAACCCAGGTGCCCATCAGTGGTGGATTGAATAAAGAAAACATGGTACATATGCACCATGGAATACTATGCAGCAATCAAAAAGAAGAAAATCATGTCCTTTGCAGCAACATGAATGCAGCTGGAGGCCATTATTCTAAGCAAATTAATGTAGAAACAGAAAACCAAATACTGCATATTCTCAATTATAAGTGGGAGCTAAACATTCAGTATAACATGGACATAAAGACGGCAACCAATAGACACTGGGAACTAGTAGAGCAGAGAAGGAGGGAGGAGGTCAAGGGTTGAGAAACCATTGGGTGCTATGCTCACTACCTGGGTGATGTGATCAATGATACCCCAAACCTCAGCAGCATGCAATATACCCATGTAACGAACCTGCACATGCATCCCTGAATCTACAATAAAAGTTGAAATTATTTTAAAAATATTAAAAATAAAGTATTTTCTCTGGGTGAGGTAGCTGATGCCTGTAATCCCAGCACTTTGGGAGGCCTAGGTGTGCAGATCGCCTGAGGTCAGGAGTTCAGGACCAGCCTGGCCAACATGGTGAAACCCCATCTCTACTAAAAATACAAACATTAGCTGGGCATGGTGGCAGGTGCCTGTAATCCCAGCTACTCAGGAGACTGAGGCAGGAGAATCACTTGAACCCAAGAGGCAGAGGATGCAGTGAGCTGAGATCATGCCATTGCACTCCAGTATCAAGAGCGATACTCCTTCTAAAAAAAAAAAATGCTTTTAATACTAATGTAAAAGATAGCTTTGAGCCCCTTTTTCTTCAGAAATTGTGGAGCAGCCATGGCATTTAGGAGATCTGAAATCCCAAGCTTCCTTTTACTTGTTCTTTTATGCCTTGGTTTCACAATTCTCCTTTTAACATTACACGTCCAGTGCTATGGATGTTTTGAGACTGTCCTCATTTTTTCTTTCTTTTTATAAGCATCTCAAGAGTGGACTCATTGAATAAGATGAAAGTCTCCTAATTTAACTTAGTCTCAGTTTTAGTAAATTTTTTCTCCCTTACTTTATCCCCATGAATTACTTCTACTAATGATTTTGTTGGTAAAAATCCCTTACAACAACGATAACTGTTTAACAACTTGAATTCTTGTTTGAAGAAAAGTTGGTTCACATGCTACATAAAATGTTAACTGTCAACTTCAGAAAAACAGGAGATGTTTTGAAATGGTATATATGAAATTGTTCTGCGCGGAAGATGTTTGTTTTTGCCAAGTGCAATAAGAATTTATCAAACATTTTACCTTTCAAGCCCCTTTGAAGATTATCTGAATCATGACCCTTACATTTCCATTACAAGCATATTGTCAAACATGATATTCTCATAACATCAAGAGCAAAATGGCAACTTCTCATGTTGTACTTATTGTGGTTGTATCCCATATATTCCTGTATATCTTTGTATACTATAAAAGCACAATAAACCTTACAATATGCAAAACTCCAATAACTCTGAGACTAATGTATTATAATAATCATTTTCTGACAATAAGGAACTTTTTTTTCCCTAAGAAAAGAACATTCTGTACATTATCCAAGGTGGGGCATGGGAAATGAGTCTCAAGGTTAAGTTATCTCTGGTTCCCGGACATCTATAATTCCTTTTCTGACAAGTTCATTTGTAACATACAATACACATTGATAAGTTATCAGTCACGTGAAAATTTGAAGGAAGAAAAAAAAGTACCCATTGAATGAAAGATCATTAATCTTTTATAACAAGGTTTCAAAGTATATTTAAAGTATATTTTGGTCCTGCTTGCTGAATGTCACATTGAGAACATCTGATCTTTGGCAGACAATGAGGTATCAAGCCCAGGTTTCCAACAAATAAAATTAAACTAAATGTCATTAAATTCAGCAAACAAATATTTGGAATCAACAAGGTATATGTAACAAAGTATGTATTTCAAAAAGTAACTCAGCAGTCTTACTTTCATTATACAGAGGAAATTGCACCAAACTCTTATTTCATTCTCCATCCAAGGGTCACTGAACCACTTGCCTAAGTAAGAGTAGCATGAGCATCACTACTAGCAACTGTGATATCCACAATACTAATTGGTTTAATGAAATATATCTGCCATTTCCACTTTATCAAAAAATGAACAGTATCCAGTTCCTGTGTTATAAATTCACACCCATTTCCCATCAGAATTTTAATTGAAGCAAAATACAGGAAATCAGAAAGATAAAACCACTTTCAAAGACAAAATATCCATGTTCTGGATCAGAAATAGAAACGAAACACAAAGTAGATGGGGCTTGCTGGTTCCAGATATGCAAGCAAGTAGAGCCTGCTGGCAGTTTGGGTTCCAGTGCATGATAAAAACTGAAAGTGCCCCGCTGGAGATGGGACTAAGTAAGACTCACAACCTGAAATGAGGTGCCTCAGTGGGGCTCTCCCCGCCGTGATGGAAGCTCAGAACAGTGGTGCCTACCATGTATGTGAATGAATGGTTAGAGCTATTATAAAATTGCATCACTAGGAGGAAAAGAGGAAGTAGATAATGCCAAGAAATGAGGCGAAGACTCCACCACCCAATAGCTTGGCATCTGGATTGCGCTATTTACAATATCGATGTGCTATAGAGGCACCCTAGCCACACTACAGAACATGACAGGCTTCCAGTCAAATGGATCTGGAAACTGGTATTCCAAAATTCATGAAGAATACCAATTTAGGAGCAGCAGCCATGAGATGAATTCAGTCTAGATAAAATATGAAAATGTAATAGAGAAATATGAAAATCAATTTGAAGCATATATGTTAAGGATCTTCAAAGAGATATAAAAAGTACAAGACCACTGGAGGAAAAAAAGAAAATATAAAATAGTAAAAAAGAACAGAAAAAAATAGTGAAGTAAAAATCTAACAAATAACATAGTAAATGAAATAAAAATTAAAACAGAAAACCTCTCAATTGGTTCTAGTAATAGAAACAGCTAGTGAGCATGAGAAAATCCTGAGGCATTCTGCCAGAATATTGCAGAAGTATAAAGAGACTAAAAATATTAAAAAGTGGTTAATGGAGATGGAAAAGAGTTTGAGAAGACTCAACACATTCTAATTGGCACTCAAAAAAAAAAAAAGAAAAGAAAGAAAGAAAGAAAATAGAAGGAATGGCAGAAAAATGATATTTAGAAAGTGAATAGCTAAGAACTTTTAGATTTGAAGAAAGATACAAACTCAGACCCATGAACATCAAGTACCAAGAGAGTTAAATAAAAATAAGCCTGTGTTTAAATACACCACAGCAAAAAATAAAGGTTATTAAGGGTAAAGAGAAAAATCTTATAAAGTGATACAGACATCATATTCAGAGATACATGGAGATAGGTGTGCAGAATAGGGGGAAGGTTTAATGTAGTACCTTGTCTTGTTTAAGAATCAGCAGGAGGCTGGGTGCAGTGGCTCAGACTGTAATCCCAGCATTTTGGGAGGCCAAGGCTGGGAGATTACCTGAGGTCAGGAGTTTGAGACCAGTCTGGCCAACATGATGAAACTCTGTCTCTATTAAAAATATACAAAGTAGCCAGACGTGGTGGCGTGTGCCTGTAGTCCCAGCTACTTGGGAGGCTGAGGCTGGAGAATCGCTTGAACCCAGGAGGTAGAGGTTGCAGTAAGCTGAGATCACCCCACTGGACTCCAGCCTGGGCGACAGAGTGAGACTCTGTCAAAATACATAAATAAATAAATAAATCAGTTGGAGATATAGAATAGCTTCTGAGTTATAGAAAGTTAGAGTCAAATATGTACGTGATAATAAAATATAAATACAATGTATGGTTTCCAAACTGGTAGAAGGAATAAAGGAGAAAAATATTACCAATTCAATAGAAAGCAAGAAAGAAGAGAAAAAAAATCCAAAAAACCATCAAAATTAAGCAAATCAGAAACAAAGAGAAAACAGAAAAATTAGTAGGTAGAATTTCAAATAAATGAGTAAGCACAATAAAACTTGGTGGATTAAATTTTCTGATTAAAAGGCCGATTATTGGATGAGGCTGTTAAAAAGTAAATACACTTCTAAAATGAAATGACTCAAAAAGTTAATAAAAAAGAGAAGGAAAACAACACACCGCATAAATAACAAGAAACAAAAATTGAATGATCAACATTATTGTTGGAGACAGAATCTAAGATATTTCTAACAGTGGAATACCATTTGTCTACATCCAAGTATAGAGACTAATTTCATGGTATTTGCTTCATCACCAATTCACAAGTAAGGCTTTGAAATGAACAGTTAATTTCACAAGAATTAAGGTTCAGCTTTGTGTGTGTGTGTTTCAGGGGGCTTCTGAGAAAGGAAGGAGCAAAGGACACTTATGATGACAAGCATATTTTAAAATACAACATTCAAAGCATTTTAAAATTTGATACAAAAGGTTCTTAATCTGAGCTTTGGTTAGCTTTCTTCTCCTGGTGTCATCAAGCTTTTAAAAATAATACTGAGTCAAACTATCTGTAATTGTATTGTGTTTTCAATTAATTTCAGTAAAAGCTCTTGTTCTCCATCTACCCCTGTACCCATTCCCTGTGACAAAAGATGTTTGCAATCTGACTAAAGAGGATTATGTATTCCCACCCCCTAGACTTTGGTTTCTGTCTTGTGACTTGACTTGCAATGGAGTGTTATTGGATGTCACATGAGCAACAACATGAAAAGTGCTTGCATTCTTGAGCTAGCTCTCATTCACCTTTGCCATTGCCACAAGAAAAACATGCTTGTTTGGGCAGAAGAATTCAGCCATCCCAGCCACATAAAACCTACAAGAACTCACCTCCAGCTGAACCCTAGAAAAAGACCAAGCCCACTTGAGATCAACAGAGCCATACAGCTGAGCCCATCAGTGAGCCCACAAATCTATGAGATTAATTATGGCTGTCTTCAGTCCCTGGCATTTGTGAGTAGCTGGTTATACAGCATCTTTGGCAGACAATGAGGTATCAATAGCTAACTGACACACACTGCACTATATTCAACTGTGGTAGCAATAGCTAACCGACACACACTGAATTATATTCAACAATCTTTTATTCTGCCAAAGATTTTCACTGACAAGTGCTAATTAGAGGCTTAGCATTTGGCTTCAACCGTGACCTAACAGCCAAACAGAATTTTTAAAAATAAAGAACTGAATCACAGAACATAGAGTATATAATAGTTACATTAAAGAAAATGACCCTTAAAATTTTCTCTTTCCATAGCATTTAACTCAAGAAACTAGAAAAAGAGCAACGAAGTAAACCTCAAAAAAGTAGAAGGAAGGAAATTATAAAGTAAGAGTAAAACCCCCCTCCAAAAAGAAAACAAAAAAGCCCTTAAAATGTCAATAAAAACTAAAAGTTGATTGTTTGAATAAAGTGATAAAATACATCTAGCATCACCTATTGAGAAAAAAGAAATTAAATTTACACAGCAAAGAACAGAGGAATATAAATGCAGATATAGTAAAGAAAATGAATAACTGTAATGGGGTAAAAATAATTGGTGAGCTAAGCATTTATGAAATAATATTTTCCACCTTCTCACCTTGACATATATACACCTCCCTAAGGAGTCTTCCTTATCCACATAATTTCAATGACTGTATATATTCTAAAAGTTATAAAATATTTACATCCAGAACATACTTCTAAGATTCAAATCTAGAATTCCGATTACTACTTATTGGACAACTAAAATTGAATGTAAAACAGGATCTCAAAACCAACATATTTTTCCATCTCTACTCTCCTTTCCCCTAATTATTTCTTGAATTTTCAATCTGAGTTTCAGTCTGGGTTAATGCGATGACCACCTGTTTACACACCAATAGATAAAACCTTAATTAACTCCTCTCACGCTGACTTCATCAATTTGGTAATTTGGTTCTTTGGATTCTTTAATTAGCTTTTACAAAAAAATGTTTCTCAATACTTAATAAACTACAGTGTACAAAATATGTACTGACAATATGAAAAATTTTTTGATGACAACCTATAATATCCTTATGTTTTATTTAGATAGTGTGGATTTAATGTAGTTTTTGTTCTTTAAAAAGATATTTTGCTTTCAAAGAAGTGAATGGTATATTAAAAACTAAACAAAATTAAATCTATGCCTCACTGACTTCACCTTAAATATTTGCAATTATCCCTTTATAGATTACTCACAATGCTAAATATTCCTTCCATGTTGCCAAGATAAAGCAATTGAAAAATACATTAAACTACTTTAAACAAATTTGGAGGACCAGTGCATTTAGGTGGAAAAAATTTCCTGTTGTTCATTTATTAATATATTTTTCCATTCAAAGTCAGTGAATATTATATCCTAGGTATTGACTTAATGGAAATTACATCTTGGTCCTATGAGACAAACAAATACACAAATACATGTATACTATATTTGATGGGGATAGTGCAATGAAAAAAAATGAAACAGGGTAAGAGAGAAAGAGTTTTGGAAGTAGTATACATAGGGTGGTTTAGGAGGCCTTTCTGATCATGGGATATTTTAAGCAAAAGCTCGAAGAAAATGAGGCAGCCAGCCATCCAGATAACTGAAGGAAAAGTATCCCAATCATGAGGTTAGCAACTGCGAAGGCCTTGAGTGCTTGGCACGTTTGAAGAAAAGGAAACCAGTCTATGTGGCCAAGAAGAGTAAGATACGGGGGAGGGGGATGGAAAATGATGTTGGGTAGATAATGGGTGACAGGGAGACTGAAACAGCTGGATCAATCATGAAAGACCCGACAGACAACGGTTAGAGCGTTGCCTTTTTTACTGAGTTAGATGGGAATCTATTGATAATCCAGATACAATTATTTAGGGCATACTAGAGTGAATTATCAGAAAGAAACCAGATCATGAGATATTTGAACACTCTTGGGTATGTATTTAGCATTTTAGATGTAAATGTACAAGTATGTTTATTGACTATACCAACTAGAAAAAAAGTCTTTCGACAATACAAATACAGCTTTCTTTACAGCAAACTGGTATTTTTCTTTTAATTATCATAGGACAGCGTTGAACAAAGGTTTTGATTTAAAATAAGCAGCCTATTAAACCCACCAAATATTTCCTTCCTGAAAAAAGCACATAGAGATATGACAAAGATAAAAGCTGAGCAACAGTGAAATAAAAGAGGACACAAACAAATGGAAGAACATGCTCATGGATAGGAAGAATCAATATCATGAAAATGGCCATACTGCCCGTGGTAATTTATAGATTCAATGCCATCCCCATCAAGCTAGCAATGAGTTTCTTCACAGAATTGGAAAAAACTGCTTTAAAGTTCATATGAAACCAAAAAAGAGCCCGCACTGCCAAGACAATCCCAAGTAAAAAGAACAAAGCTGGAGGATCATGCTACCTGACTTCAAACTATACTACAAGGCTATAGTAACCAAAACAGCATGGTACTAGTACCAAAACAGAGATATAGACCAATGGAACAGAACAGAGCCCTCAGAAATAATACCACACATCTACAGCCATCTGATCTTCAACAAACCTGAGAAAAACAAGAAATGGGGAAAGGATTCCCTATTTAATAAATGGTGCTGGGTAAATTGGCTAGCCATAAGCAGAAAGCTGAAACTGGATGCTTTCCTTACTCCTTATACAAAAATTAATTCAAGATGGATTAGAGACTTAAATGTTAGACCTAATACCATAAAAACCCTAGAAGAAAACCTAGGTAATACCATTCAGGACATAGGCATGGGCAAGGACTTCATGTCTAAAACACCAAAAGCAACAGTAACAAAAGCCAAAATCGACAAATGGGACCTAATTAAACTAAAGAGCTTCTGCACAGCAAAAGAAACTACCATCAGAGTGAACAGGCAGCCTACAGAATGGGAGAAAATTTTTGCAATCTACTCATCCGACAAAGGGCTAATATCCAGAAACTACAAAGACCTCAAACAAATTTACAAGAAAAAAACAAACAACCCTATCAAAAAGTGGGCAAAGGATATGAACAGACATTTCTCAAAAGAAGACATTCATACAGCCAACAGACACATGAAAAAATGCTCATCATCACTGGCCGTCAGAGAAATGTAAATCAAAACCACAATGAGATACCATCTCACACCAAGTGGAATGGCAATCATTAAAAAGTCAGGAAGCAACAGGTGCTGGAGAGGATGTGGAGAAATAGGAATACTCTTACACTATTGGTGGGATTGTAAACTGGTTCAACCATTGTGGAAAACAGTATGGCGATTCCTCAAGGATCTAGAACTAGAAATACCATATGACTCAGCCATCCCATTACTGGGTATATACCCAAAGGATTATAAATCATGCTGCTATAAAGACACATGCACACATATGTTTATTGCGACACTATTCACAATAGCAAAGACTTGGAATCAACCCAAATGTCCATCAGTGACAGACTGGATTAAGAAAATGTGGCACATATACACCATGGAATACTATGCAGCCATAAAAAAGGATGAGTTCATGTCCTTTGTAGGGACATGGGTGCAGCTGGAAACCATCACTCTCAGCAAGCTTTTGCAAGAACAGAAAACCAAACACCGCATGTTCTCACTCATAGTTGGGAATTGAACAATGAGATTACTTGGACATGGGAAGGTGAACATCACATACCGGGGCCTATTATGGGGAGCGGGGAGGGATGGCACTGGGAGTTATCACTGATATAAATGACGAGTTGATGGGTGCTGACGAGTTGGTGGGTGCAGCATACCAACATGGCACATGTATACATATGTAACAAACCTGCAAGTTGTGCACATGTACCCTAGAACTTAAAGTATAATAAAAAATAAAATAATCAAATAAAATAACAGAAATGTATTCTCCCACCAAAAAAAAAAAAAAAAAAAAAAAAAAAGCTAAACAAAAGTCAGGAATATTATATTTATGAAAATAAAATTTGAGCAATATAGTGTGTCTGTATATTATTGGACAAGCTCATATAAATTTTATCCACGCAGCTGGCCGTAGTGATCTGCATTGATTGTATAATAAGGCTTCAGCTAACCAGACATCAAATAAGCTGAATTACTCACAATGTAGCCCCAGAGAATGAACGAGGAGACTGCACACAAATTGTATCATAATGTAGTAATCATACTTTTTAATTAAAAATATAAAATATGTCTCAATATATTTCTCAGGATGGATCCAATTCAAAACCAGGTATTTGGACACTCTACTCTTAAATAATTCTTAAGTTTATTTGTTTCTCATCAACCACTCTTTTACCTTTTCTCTTCCAATAGTCCCTTCACCCATCCCCGATCCTCTGCACTACAGTAGAATGTACCCAGGCAGTGACATGTAGAAGTTAAGAGAGCAGGCTTTGTTTAAACAGCCCTGGTTTAAAATCCCAACACGCTGTCACTTAATAGATAGATGATGTTGGACACATTCCTTAACTCCTTTATTTATAAAATGTGAATAATGGTAGTATTTCATTCACAGTGTGTTTTTAAAGATTAACTATGATAATGCATATAAGCAAGCATTCAACTGATAACTTGAGGATCATGATTACCAAAACAATTTTTTAAAATATAAATTCAGTCCAGCCCTCCTTTGCTTAAAAAAAAAAAATCCTTCAATGGCTTTCCATCACCAAGAGACAAATAACAAATCCCATGGCAGGTAGAGTCCCTCGTGATTGAGAGGTGTCTTTCCTTTGAGCCCCTTCCGTCATTGTTTTCCCTATTAAGCACATGTCAGCCATACTGAATTACTATGCTTGTACCCCATCACTCCATACACACTACCTTTGTACATACCACTCATTTTATTTGGAATGTCCTCTCTTCACTCTGATTCTTCTACATGGCAAAACTAACATTACAAATTTAACTTAAACATACTTTCTCATTGAGGGGAGTTCCCTGAATTATTGGAACCTCTCTTTGTCTCTCTAGAGGACTCTGTGTTTCCCATATCCACATTCTCATTGTCTGGTAGACTGCCAGACATATACTACACTCCTGATTATTGTCTACGGAATGAATTTAGGCTTCAAACATCAGTGAAGTTTTTTTCCTAAAGAGAAATTTATCTTATGAACAGCTATTAGATCTCAGAACAATTTTAAAGATGTGTTGAGTTTTGTTAACACCTCTGCTATCTAAACTGATAGAAATTATAAAACAATAACAACACAGATATGTTTTCTAAAAATGTTGAGAAATAATTTGCATACTAGGCAGGTTTAAACACTGACTATTGCTCAAGCCGAAGTTGACTAAAAATTCTTGAACATTGCTATCGTTTTGATGAGAATCATAAAAATAAAGGACAAATTGATTAAATGACAGAATAATAGACACAACTACACAACTAAATGATACGGCTATTCTATTTGTTTTTTTTTTTTTCTTTTTTTTTTTTTTTTTTTTTTTTTATTTTTTATTTTTTTATTTTTTATTATACTTTAAGTTCTAGGGTACATGTGCATAACGTGCAGGTTTGTTACATATGTATACTTATGCCATGTTGGTGTGCTGCACCCATCAACTCATCAGCACCCATCAATTCATCATTTATATCATGTATAACTCCCCAATGCAACCCCTCCCTCCTCCCCCCTCCCCCCTCCCCATGATAGGCCCCAGTGCGTGATGTTCCCCTTCCCGAGTCCAAGTGATCTCATTGTTCAGTTCCCACCTATGAGTGAGAACATGCGGTGTTTGGTTTTCTCTTCTTGTGATAGTTTGCTAAGAATGATGGTTTCCAGCTGCATCCATGTCCCTACAAAGGACGCAAACTCATCCTTTTTTATGGCTGCATAGTGTTTTTTTTTTTTTTGGAGTTGGAGTCTCGCTCTGTCGCCCAGGCTGGAGTGCAGTGGCTGGATCTCAGCTCACTGCAAGCTCCGCCTCCCGGGTTCCCGCCATTCTCCTGCTTCAGCCTCCCGAGTAGCTGGGACTACAGGCACCCGCCACCTCGCCCGGCTAGTTTTTTGTATTTTTTAGTAGAGACGGGGTTTCACTGTGTTAGCCAGGATGGTCTCCATCTCCTGACCTCGTGATCCGCCCGTCTCAGCCTCCCAAAGTGCTGGGATTGCAGGTTTGAGCCACCACGCCCGGCCTCTATTCTTTTTTAAATATTAGTTTTAGCAGCTATTTAGACTTTAAAGAACAAGCTTGATATACTGTTCTGTAGAAAGCACCAATTTATAGTCCCCAGAGATATTATGAAACTAAAAGTAGCATTGATCTTTTAAAACAGTATTTTTTTTCCTCTCTAAAGAGTAGTGAGATTCAGGAGTCACCTGTTTTGGGGTTTTTTTTTTTTTTTTTAAGATATTATAAAATAACTTGAAGAAAATGAATTTCATTTTAACTGTTTTGCTGGTACATTTTAAAGTTTCCTAAAATGATGCATATCTTGAATAACAGTTCATTAAAATGTTTAATATGCCAGCTAGATCTAGTCACGTTAAAACTTTGGGCATATGATGACTGCAATTTTTAGATCCTTTAACTGTGCAAAGGCCAAATAACAAGGTTCGATAGAAAAATAATATCTAGTGTTTAAGTTATGTAATGCAAAAATACTAAGAATTTTTTGACCACACATAGGATAGGATAGTGGGATTCTTGATCCTCAAAGCATACAAAATCATCCCACTATGAATGTCGCTGCATGGAAACGCAAAACACAAGCTCTTTGTCTCCATGGCCTGCCTGAAAATGAGTTTATCCAGCCAAGGCTGTAGTTATAGAGCAATTAACTTTCCCTTCTTCAGGCCACATGAAGTTTGAGAGGTGGGCTACTCATGTGGGAGTTAACTGGCAGCACTGGCAGCTCCCTTTGCCTTCCTTAAATCTCAGGAAAAGTGAAGCGAGTGGTGTCGTGGCAGAGCGAAACTCAATCCCAACCCCATCCCTCAAACTTCCTCTGTACTTGCAATGCACATGGCTTTGTGTAAAATAAGGCAATGGAGAACCAGGGTTTACTATAACAGGAATTGCACCTTCTAGTCAATGAGAATGAACATATCCTATTCAACGTATTGAGAAATATCAGAGCTGTATGAAGATGCTTGCTGTTTAACCAGGCAAACAGGAAACTACGGAACTAAGCGTTCTTACAAGTTCTGGTTAATGCCTGTTCCCCATCTGAGATATGCCAACAATTATGTTGTGCCTGTGTTGACACTTCTGTGCTCTATGTGGTTTATATTTGGGTCTTAAATTGAATTAATTTTAGCCAGGTTAATTATATTAGCCATACATATGTACATACAGACATTATAATGGGAGGAAAAAAACAAGATCTTTGATGTTTGTAAATGATAATATTGACCATAAAGAGGCTGTCTTTATTGAGTAGGAAGCCGACCACAACCACCATCTATGTATAAACATTTGCCTAAGTACGCAGTTTACAGAACAAAATCTATTCATAGTCCTCACGTAAACAAGATTTCTTCCTAAACAATTTTGTCAATATTTCTTGGCACTCACATCTGTCACCAACAAAATTTTCTACATGCTCAAACTGTCTTCTGAGTGTTCCCTTCACTTTCCTTATCTGAGGGAAACCTGGCTCTCCCCTGAAATTCTTTCCCCGACAGCTCTCTCAAATGGAGCATTTTTTCCTCCCACAATCATCTCGTCTTTAGATCCAGTGATGAGGAGAAGTTATTACTGATAATTACCATTTCCAAATGCTTACCTTCCTTACTCCCTAAAAAAGCCTCATTTTTTGAAGCTCTTTCTATCCTATTATAAGATTTGCCACAGTGCATTTCCCTGGGCTATTCCTGTCATTTGTTAAAAGTTTCTTTTAGTAGAGGACTGCCACTCTATCCTATGTGATTGTCATTGTTCTTAGCAATTTCAGTATCTATGTGGACTGTTTTTCCAACATCTTGGCCTCTCAGTTCCTTTACTTCTCTGTTCCAATGATCTTGCCCTCTATCCCACACTAGCTACCCACTCTCATGTTAATATCCTAATATTGATGCTTTCAATAACTGTACCCCTTCTATTATCTCAGGTGCAATCATCCTACTTTTTGACTAATGGTAATACTTCCTATTTTTCTAGCTCACTATCTCTAGTACTCAAATTCCAATAATTCCTTGGTTATAGTGGAATTTTCCACTTTGTCTTTGACCCTAATTCCATTCAAATTTTTACTTTCCTGCTTTAAGCTTATATTCCTTGAACTCTGCGCATAACTTCCTATTATATATCCTCAGTCACTTGCCTCTGTGCTCTTAGACATACTCTCCTCACCAAACTCCAAACTTAGTTGGATCCAACTCTTTGCCTACTCTATGTATAACAATGCCCTACACATTACTGGAGAAAAGTACTCAACCATGCTGATCTTAATTTATATTCATTTCTTTTATTTATAGTATTTTTATTCCATCTTATTTCTTACTGTCCAATTTTGACATTCTATAATTACTTTTCTTGCTGTTGATGTTTTTTTCATAAAGCCTATGATGACGTAAATGAGCCCTCATGTTAACCAATATGTCTATATTAATAAAATCATACAGCATATATTCTTTTTTGGCTGGCTTCCCCTACTTGGCATAATTATTTTTAGATTCACTCATACTGTATCATATATCAATTGTTTATTCATTTTGTTGGTGAGTAGTATTTCATTGTAACATACTTTGTTCTTCCATTCACCTGTTGATGGATACTTAGATTGTTTCCAGTTTTTACATATTTTAAATAAAGCTACAATGCACATTTATCTACAAGTTTTTTGGGGGTTCAGGCGACCCTTCTGCCTTGGCCTCCCAAAGTTCTGGGATTACATATGTGAGCCATAGGACCCAGACAGATCACATCTTTTTATCACTAAGTAACTTGAAACCCATGAGTGGTAATTACTCAGTAAGATCACTGGGTAATTATCTGGACATACTGCAGTTTGTTTATCTGTTCACTTATTGCAGGATATCTTGCTTCCTTCCAAGTTTTGGCAATTATGAATAAAGCTTCTGTAAATACTTATGTGTATATTTTTGTATGAATATAAGTTTTCAACTTATTTGGCTAAATACCCAGAAATGTGATTCCTGGATCCTACAGTAAAACTATATTTAGTTTTGTAAGTAACCACCAAGCCATCTTCCAAAGTGGCTGTACCATTTTGTATTCCCACCAGCAATGAATGACAGTTTCTCTTATTCCACATCTTCATCAGCATTTGATGTTAGCAGTGTTTGGATTTTCACCATTATAATATGCATGTAGTAGTGTTGCATCATTGTTTTACTTTGCAATTCCTTAATGACATAATGTTCATCATATCTTCATAGCTTCTTTGCCATTGGTATATCTTCTTTGGCGAGGTGTCTATTCAGAATTTTTTGCCAATTTTTCAACTTATATAGTTTTTTAAAAATATATTGTTGAATTTTAATAGTTACTTGTGCATTTTGGATACAAATCCTAATTTTTTATTATGAGTTGATGCTTTATCTATAGGTATACTGTGAGGTCTAGGGGGAACATGTATCATTGACTAGAATTGTGCTTGCTTCTATTCTACTCCGTGGGGCAGAACAGATCCCTGATAAATTCAGTTTCTTAACTAGATGTCATCTAGACGTCTCTGTTGTAGTAAATTCAAATTCTATAGCTGAATGAGGAAAGATTGTAACTGCAAGTTTTTGGGAGGAACCTATTTTCCCATCCTTAGCTGGGGCTGAAACTGACAAAGGCCCCAATGTATTAGACAGGGCCCACCAGAGAGACAAAACCCACAACATCAACAGCAACAACAATACATACATACATACATACATATATATATATGTATGTATGTATATAAAATATATATATTTTTTCCTTTCTTTTTTTTTTTTTGAGACAAAGTCTTGCTCTGTCGCCCAGGCTGGAGTGCAGTGATACAATCTCAGCTCCCTGCACTCTCCACCTCCCGTGTTCAAGTGATTCTCCTGCCTCAGTCTCCCAAGTAGCTGGGATTACAGGCACCCACCACCATGCCCGGCTAAATTTTGTATTTTTAGTAGGGATGGGGTTTCACCATGTTGGCCAGGTTGGTCTGGAACTCCTGACCTCAGGTGATCCACCTGCCTTGGCCTCCCAAAGTGCTGGGATTACAGGCATGAGCCACCGCGCCCGATCTAAGTCTAATTTCTCTTAAACCTTCGCAGTCCTTACACAAAGTAGGCATTCAATAAAGGTTGTTTGACTTTTAAAAAGTCTAATATTGAATGATGAAATAAACGAACGATGTGACTGACCCATCATATAGCTAAGCCAAATAGATCCTTAGAATAAAGTTTACTTTTAAGCTGAGAGCTTGCATTCTCACTAGTAATTGAAAATACAGCCTTCAAATACAGCTGGGCATTTCTATTTGGGGAATAGCTTGTGAAGCTCGGGAACAATGTTATATATTAATTCTCTGGGAACGCTTGGTATACAACCACCATACAGGTGTTTCCTGTTGAGACTCCAAGTTCCCATGCAAGAACTTAGAGGACAACCGAGAACAAAACTTAGCCTGCTTAATTATATCTGCCCAGTGCGCTGCATAAAAAAGTCATTGACCAAAAATAACATGTTTAAGTAATGTTCAAGTTGAGATACAGAGCAGCAGCAGTCAGGAAATTCAAAATTAAATCTGATCTCCACCCTTCACTTGCCTCATTGTGCCCAGGCAGCACCAAGGGCAGAAATTAATTGGAGAAACTGCAAAACACATAGCCTGCAATATTTCAGCACAGTAAGGTCAAGGGGAAAATTTAGTTAAAACCTTATTACAGTAGTTTACAGAAACACATTACTGTGAATATGAAATTAGAATCTTGGCTTGATGGATGTGTCACCTACCAGGGTAATTTGTTGGGAATAATTTGAAATGTAAGTGAACATAATTAAGCTTCTGTTTTATGGTAGTCTGGTCATTTGTCTCCAGGTGCACTTGTCTCTGTAGATTTGACACTGCAGATGCCTAGAATATAATGAGACATGTTTCAGTCACTCAGTGTTAAGTTAGTATTTGGGCATCTGTGGATTAAAAGAGGACCTTAGATTTGACCATAAAGTTGCAGTTAATATTTTCATGCATAATTTTTTTTCTGTAGAATCCTAAGTATAGGATAAAATCTCAAGGGTAATATTACCTTGAAAGCCAGTGGAATACTACAATACTACAGTGAAGCCCTTAGTCAGACTTCCCTAAAATGAAGGAAGCCACACCCACCTGGAATTATAAATGACTACCTGATTATTAAGTATGTGAAGAAAAGTATTCTCTGGATTTTAGACCATCCTTTAGGTATATTAATACTTTTCTTTTAGAAGTCTTTGTAATTCTGGCCAAGTTTATCAATGTCTTCCTATTTATTTGAGACACTGCTGCTTAGTGTTAATTGCACTATCTTCTTTAAATACAGAAAACAATATATCTTTTCTTTAAGAAGCTTAAGGAAAAGAGTAAAAGAGAAACAGCTGTAGAAAATCAGAGAGTATCAGAATTTGATTTCTTTCATACAATATTTAGTCATCTATGATATACTAATTGAAGATTGTTATTTGATTTATACTAAAGATTCCAATTATGCCTACAAAGGTTGAAAGTGAAGATAAATATACCGTTAACTCAGAATAGCTATTTCCTAAATCATTGTTATTTTTCTTTTCATTATAAAATTTAAACCAGAATAATTTATTTTGAGTTTAAATCACCTTTATTTATTTTTAATTATTCAAAATAAACATTGCCCCAAAACAGATTTATGTAACTTTTTAAAAGACATATTAATTGATATTCACATTTGTAACATGTCTTTCAAAGTGAGATTGAACATTTCTAATACATTGTGCTCCAATTAGCAACTGTTCATGGATGTTGCAACTGCCTGTATTACTTGGTGTGGAAAAGATAAAATTAACCAGAAAAAGTACCATAAATTAAATCTTCCTTTTAAAGTCAGATTAAGTAAGAAAATATATTTCATTGCTCTACAATATTTTTTAAAATACAGATAAACCTAAACTTGTTTCAGAATTAGATCTGTTGTTTAATTTCTACATCACATGTATGAGTTTGACTACCGGGGTTGCTGTGTTTATTCTTTTCTCCAGAGATCTGGGAGAAGGGTTCATTATGAGGTTGTGCCATGTTGCTAGGCAGACGGGTTCAGCATTCAGATATTCTAGCTGTTCTAGCGACTTTTCAGTTCTCTGACTTTCTCGTTAAATTTTTGTCCACTGTCTTCTATACTTCTAAATAGCAGACACACACACAATGATAAATGTGTTATGGGAATGACTAGTTCCCTCTCTACCAGGGAATTACATAAGAACAATTCTGTATTCACCATTTTCAGGCACAAAAGCAGAATAAAAGCCTACCCCAATGTGACCTGCTGCACAAAATACCTTTTGTTATCAACTTAAGTGCTCTTCTGAATCCTCAAACCACCCATTGACAGATTTTCTTTTTCCCACATACATAATTTATAAGTCATCTAATTAATTTTTCATAAGTTAAACAACTGTTAATATTAGTTCCTGGCCTTCACGAATGGCAAAAATTAATTTTTTCCCTAAATGCATTTGCAGTGCCTTCTTCACTTTCTCCAGTGCTATACAGAGCAGAGACTTGAATATTTGGAGCTTTAAGTTGAGGAATGGTTTTAGAATTCAGTCTCTGGGCAGACAAAAGCTTTCACACTGTGAGCAAGTCTTAGTGGAAGATTGCTTAAGGGAAAATCCTGTACCACATGATATATCACTGACCACTGACCTTTCTCCTCTGTCCTTGTTACACAGAGAACTGAACCCCTTCTCTGTCTCCATTTATGAAGTATTTGACAATGACTGATAGTTTTGTGTTTTTTGTAGTTGCCATTGCATTAAAATGCAGTTGCTGTTACATAGAGTCTCAGAGAGCAACAGAGTAAATCTGAAAGGAGCAAGGAAAAAATAACACAAAACCTTCATGTGTCAGAATACATCAAAACACACCATCTCAAATTATGAGTAACTCTTAAGTTTCTGGTACATAGAAGGAACCAGGAACAAGCATCAACTACAGAAAATAAAACTATTTGAAATACAAACTTGGGATGGTCTCCTGGCTCCTGGGTTGAAGGGGAGAGATTAGATGTTAGACCACATTGAGAGGCTTTGATGGCTTTTCTCTTCTCATTTGGGTCTGAGATAGGACTAACATCCTCAGTTTGAGATCAGACAAGGGGCTAGTAACCCGATCTCAAGAGTTAAGTAGAAACCCACTCAAAAAGTGGTTAGAAAGTACAAGAAGACCTCAGTTCCTGCCTCTCTAAAGTCACTAAATCCAGTGGACACCCTAATGTGTCCCTTGAATCTGTTTGCTTCTTTCATACTCACAGCCACTACTCTAGTTTGGCCACCATAATCTCTTCCCTGGATTCATTCCACCACTGGTAACCTGACAGCCCATCTCTTCTTTCCCTACTCTCTTACACGAGTAAACATCCTGCAGCACAAAACTGTGTCTCTATCCTGCTTAAAACCCTTTATTAGCTTTCCAGTGCTCCTAGGATGAAGCCCAAAACCCTCCAGGTGACTTATAAGGTTGTGTGAACTAACTCCTGTTCACACTTTGTTCCAGCAGTGAGAAGGTCTACACAAACGTACCTCCAACAGCCCAGGAAGCTGAGACACTGAAGAAAGAGACTGACAAATACAGTTTCTTAGAAGTAAATATTTAATAGGGACATATGAACAGAAGCCATGTCTGCATCTCAGTTGACCATGAGGCAAGATATTGGATCCTCTCACTGTTACCTCGTATGCTCAGGGCTTATAAACCATAGGGAAGGAATGTGTAGGATAATTGAACTGGACCCCTCAATGAAAGGCAAGAATGCTATGTGAATCTGCCTAAGGGCAGGATGTATGGTCAAGGTTGTTGTGACCTCAGGGAAGAATTTACAGTGACAGTAGATGAAGTAGAAATCTGAGAGGCATTCTCAGAATCAATGTTAATCAGAAGTCAACATGGCAGATTAGCATCCAAGATGGAGTTGCTTTAGTCTTCACGCACTGTAGCCTGGATGTTCCACGTTGCCCTCAACCCCTGCTGTACTCTCCCCTAGAAACCTCCTTCCTGGACTCTGCACCTGGCCACCTTTTCATCAGCACCTGGGCTTTAATACAAACATAGTTTCTTCAAGGAGATTTCGGACCTCTCAGTCTGGGTTACCTGCTTCTTCCATTACATGCTTCCTCATCATTGTTTGTGCTCTCTGTAGTGCGCTACATCATACTGCATTATAATTGGTACTTTAGTTGTTACTTGCCTGTTCTACCCACTACACCACAAAGAATTTAGTTTTCAAACCATTTGAAAGCAATACTTCCCCTTCCAGAGAAGGCTATAATGAATCAGAACATAAAACTCAAAAGCAAGTTAAGTAATAGTAAAACATTGCTATTACCAACTTTCATCCATTGACATTCTTATATAAGAAAATATATTTGAATTTATCAGACTATCCCACTTCAATTTTTCTGATTCTTAAACTTCTTTCACAATAACATGTAGTCTTATGAGTTCTCTGAAAAGTTTCTTATATCATTTCATATTTCTGAGTGGTATATGGTAAAGAAGTGGCCTTTAGTAAAGAAAACACAAACTATTTTGTTTTATATTCATTCATTAATAAAGATTCATTATAGGGCTTATTTTATAACTTTTGGACCTTTCAATACAGTTAAAGAAAATTCTGGACTTTTTCTATTTAAGTGATGCATGCTTATTGATTTTTTAAAAATTAGTTAAGAAGAAAGCATTACTTGTTGACTATACATTTTTGTTGAATTTTTTGGTTATATCATTTTTGTTTGAGGGACAAATATTTGTTAAAGAAAATTGAAATTTATGTGTTATGACATCAACAATAGATAAATTATGGAAGCAGAAATTGTTTACTAGAGCTAAAATAATTATCTGGTTATGTTTTTTAATGATAAAAGAATACAAGCAATGGTCTACACATTGCAAGTAAAGATCTGCTTCATTTTTCTCAAAATAAAAACTAAAATTGAATATGACTTTCATTACATTTTCTGTTTATAACATGAGTTTAAAATACTAGTGACATCTTGATGCCTGATAAGAGGATTTTGATTAGATGTATGAAATTTTCAGATTATAAAGATCATTATAAGCAACTGTTCAGAATGATTATATTTTATACTTTACACACACACACATGCACACACGCACATCTCTTACTTTAACACAACGAAATTTACTTGACCTTTGTTATAGTCCAATGTATGTGTTCCTAGTCAGCCTGCCGTCTTCTGTATGGTTATCTGGGGACTCAGGCTAGAGCCTAAGAATCCTCTGCCTATGGCTAGCAGATGAAGAAAAGAAACCAGACAACGTACACTGTCTATAAGTGAGAACAAGTTACACAGCCACACTTGACTGTAAGGGGTGCTGGGAAATGCAGTCCTGGCCTAGGTAGCTGCCTCTCAGTGACAGGTTTAAAAGAGGACACACAAATATTTGGTAGACAGTTGCCATGTCTACTGCAAAGAGAGAAAGAGAAAGAGAGACAGAGAGAGAGGGAGAAAGGGAGAAAGACCATAAGCATGTATATATTTTTGATGTATAGTTAAAGATGTGACTTTACCAGTAACAAGTTTGTGTCACTTCTTGATGATCTGATAGTACACCACAAATAATTTAGTTTTCAAAAAATCCTCCAGAAAGTGATGTTGAAAGTACTTAATGCAAACTCCCCATACAAATGTGTCACACACCAAATTCTAACGTATTAGAGACACCCAGTGGGTGAACATACACTGTCAAGTCTGCTTGTTTTGGAACATTTATTCCATAGAAGTTTTTCCAACTACTATACAGTATATATTCCTTATCAAAATGATGTCATTGATTAGAATGCTGCTAGTTCTGCACTGGCTCTTTTAAAAATAATTTACCACCACACACATTCACTGACTTAAAACAGTGCTTACAAGAACATTACCACAACCCAGATGCTCATGATCAGTTAAATACTAATTATAACCCAGGCAGGTATATCTTCTCAGCTCACACTTATATTTGTGCATTAGGAGGAGGACACCAATATCTCATAATTGCATGATATTGTATTTATTTTGTGTTAATTGGCGATTTGGGATACTTTTTTATAAGAATGAATTTGAGCAAATATTAGATATTATTCATTATACAACGTTCCAGCTTAAGTCATCAATGATTCTATACTGATACAGACAACAAATTTATGTGTTCTATGTCAGTTAGTTGTGTAGCTTCCAGGTGCTGTGCTGTCTTATTACAGGGAAGAGAAGCAGTAGGAACTAGGGCTGAAGATGCTTGTTTTCACACAGAAGAAAAGATCTGGTTTAACTCTCCAGGCAGGACCCAGTTCCACCTCTTCTCTTTACATGGATGAATAACTGAAAGCCAGGTTTTTCCATAGTTATCTTTGTATACCTCCGATCACAGTGCCTGGGATGTCATAGGCACATTAGTTTTCTGACAATGAGTTACAACTTACCACAACTTATTGGCTCACACCTCTACCCACTCATTATCTCATAGTTCTGTAGGTCAGAAGGAGGGAGAAATTCAACTGGGTTCTCTGCTTAGAGACTCACATGACCAAAATTAAGGTATCAGGCAAGCTGTCCTGTTATCTGGAAGCTCTGGAGAACAACACACCTCCAAACTCATTCAGGGTGTGGGCCAAATTCAGTCCCTTGTGCTTGTAGGACTAACATCCCCATTTCCTTGCTGGCCTGTTTTCTTTGCCATGCGGCTCCCTCCATCTTCAAGCCAGCAGTAGTGCATCAAATCCTCACATTTGGAATCTCTCTGACTTCCTCCTCTGCCACCAGAAGAAAACTCTCTGCTTTTAAAGAACCCCTGTGATTAGGTTAGGCACACCCAGTACTCTCCATTTTAATGTCAACAGATCAGTAACCTTATATCTGCAAAACACCTTTTGCCACATAGCATAACTTAATCACAGGAGTAACACCACGTGACAAGGGGCATGGGAGTCATGATAGAATTCCACTTAGCACAGTAGAGGTAGGGTTTGTAACTCCTCCCACTGTAGTGCTTTGTAGTGGATATCACCTTGAGGACAAGGAAGAAATTCTTCCTGATGTCCAAGGTACAGGGGTATGCCTTATGTAGATTAGCACTACTTGTCCCAAAGCAAGCATAATATTTCTCCTCTGCATCATACAGGGAACCTCCTACTCTCGGATTTATACTGTTGTACCTGGAGAAGCTTCCTGAGACAAGCTGACCTTTCTGTTCAATTCCTAGCACATTTCTACTTAGGGATCAATTGGTCAAAATTCCTTATAAGTCTTCAAAACTTCTTTTCTTCTCTGTCTAAACACCTCCTTCTAGGTAATCTCAACCTGACCCCCAGTTTTAAATACAAGTATATACTGTGACTATACTATGTAGTTCTGATTCCTTTTCTGAATTCTATTCCACCTTCTTGAGATGTCCACCTGGATATTTATAAGATATATAATCCTTCACTCTTATTTTCCACATATCCTAAAGCTGCTCTGAGCCTTCTCCACACCAGTAATTGGCAATGCCATCAACCTCAGTTTTTAAGCCAAAAGCATGAGTCATTCTCAATTTCTCTCTTTCTCTTCCTCTCATCAGAATTCCATCAGCACGTCTTATCTATGCTATGTCGAAAATATGTTTCAAAGCCATCTATTTCTGAATAATTGAAATACATTATCACTATTTTGCAACTGCTAATTTAGAGATCTGAGTGATGATTATCAACAATTGTTAGCATCCCAGAAAGAGACTCTCAGATATTGTGTGCCTCCTGATGGAAGGACATTTGGCAAAGAAAAGAAAAAAAATTAAACCTGAATCCAATTAAACTTTTAGCTCTAACTTCTTACAGAAAACACAGGGGTTAGAGGAACACATAAAATAACACCCTTATGATGCAATTAGGTAAGTCCAAATTGACAAACACTCATAATGAAGCCACACAAATTCTTTAATGAATAAGTTACAAGGAAAAGAAAATAACAAGAGAGACATAAATGTGACATCAACCAAATGCAATATATGAACATAAGAACCTTGACTCAAATAAATCATTAAAAAGTCATAAGACAAAGAAATTTGAACACTGACAGTGTATTTGATAACACTAGGGTAGAGGGGAATAGAGAATGAAGAGAGGATAGAACAATTCATATGTTACTAGCACAAATAAAAGATAAATATTTAAGGTGAGGGGCATTCCAATTACTGTGATTATGTATCAAAATATCACATTTACCCTTAAAATATGTACATCTACCATGTATCAATAAAAAATACATACATACATACATAAAATTAGACATATTAGCAGTAAATTTGTACTTGGTAAAAGTTGTTACCGATTAAAATCTAACAGAAGAACTGAAAAAAAGGTAAGGATTATTGTCCATCTTTAGGCATAAATTTAGTATAGTATTCAAAATATAAATCCTTGTCTATTAAACATTTACATTGTAATATTTATGGGTGAAATGATATAACATTTTATATTTGCTGCAAAATAATCTGGAAAATTTGGTGAGCTATAGAAGAAACACAACTGGCAACAAGTTGATAAGGGTCAAATGTGAGTGATGGGTGTGTCAGAGTTTATTTTACGATTTTTTTCTAAATTTGTATACACTTGACATTTTCCTTAATAAAAAGGCCTTTAAGACATTCACTTCTTGCCACCTCCACTATTGCCACCTCATCAGTGCCGCCATCCTTTCTTCCCTATGAGGCATATGGTAGTGCCCCCCTGGGTACTCCCTTTATCCATGGTAGCCTCCTTTAATCCATCCTCTTCATAGTCAGAGTGATCATTTAAAACTGAAATCAGTCAGGTGTGGTGGCTCATGCCTATAATCCCAGCATTTTAGGAGGCCAAGGTGGGTGGATCACCTGACACCAGGATTTCAAGACCAGCCTGGCCAACATGGTGAAACCCTGTCTCTACTAAGAATACAAAAATTAGCCGGGTATGGTGGCACATGCCTGTAATCCCAGCTACCTGGGAGACTAAGGCAGGAGAATCGCTCAAACTCAGGAGGTGGAGGTTGCAGTGAGTCAAGATTGCACCACTGCACTCCAGCCTGGACAACAAGAGAGAAACTCTGTCAAAAACAACAACAACAATAATCATATCCCATCTTCTTTACCTTGTCTCCTTTAATGACCTTCCCCAAACTTCTCATTCAGCTGAAATAAAATCTAAACCCCAGACCCACAAGGTCCTTTGTAATCTGGACCCTGAACGTCTCTTTAAACTCATCCTACATGTCTCTTCCTGATCCTCTGGTCACCCGGAGGTTCTTTCTGTCTCTCAAACATGCAAGCTATTTCCTTCTCAGGGCCTCTGTCCCAGCAATTCCCTCTATCTGAAAGACTCTTCCCTGAGCCCTCTGAGGGGCCTGCTTCTTCCTGTTCCGGTTTCAGGGAGGCCTTTCCTGGTACTGCCAAGCGAAAGGAGCCATTCTGTCATTGTCCATCACACAAGTCTGTTTCTTTGCTATTATTTTATCACTGATATTTAGGTAGCCAGTTTGCTCATCTATTTTTACCCACTAAAATATAAGCCTTATTTGCACAAAAAAGAGGACCTTTTTCTATGATATCCCCTGTACCTAGAGCTGCCACTCAGCAAATACTATTTGAATAAATCAATGAATTAATTTATACAAGATCTAAGTTTCTGTTTCATTTCTACATTTGTATGAGTCTTGTTTTAGTTAGCATGTGACCAGGAAGACTATATAGAAGAGTTTAGCTCTCATCTTGTAGGCCTGTGACTTTGGGAATTAGCTTCTCCATGCCTCTGCCTATTTCTCTGTAAAAGGAGGCTTCTGCTAGGTTATGAACATTAAATCCAATTTTATCCTTCATCTACCTATATTCCAAGTACCCCTTTCTATTGTCAGTAGTACTTAACACATTTAAAACTGCATGTGAATTTATATTTGTTTAAGTTATATACATTATATAATTAATATCTAACTCATCCTTGCTGTGAGAGCAAGGACCATACTTGTTTTCACTTGCAGTGGTATCCTAGTAAGTATCACAGTAATTGGCACATTCTAAGCTCAGTACTCATATATAGAATAAGAGAATAAGTGAGTAAGTGGATACCTATACTATGCCCAATATATAACAATTCCTCAATAAAGGGTACTTTTGTTATAATGGAAATGGTGGCAGTTCTCTTACCATTAACCCAAAGGATCTGGTGACTAAGGCCAGGTCTCTGAAATGATCATGTATCTCAAATGCCCCCGTTGCAGGCAAAGAATTAGATGATAGGTTTCCCACGCACCCACTGTAACCTCTGATGCCAACACTCCTGGTTTGACAGCTGAATTCTCATTTCCTTCGTCTCTGAGTCTGCCTTAATCATCTAAGTCAGCTGGCCTGTGTGGCTTACTGCTCTCACTTCCTGTTTGCTGACTCATTATTAAACCATTTCCTGACTTCTATGTTTTTACCTCAGCCTAGGAACCTAAAACTGACTTTTCTTTGATTACTACCTGGCTTTCTAGGGCTTAAAATCCTGCCCTAACCTCTAAGTGCATGACAGCTTTCTGACAAGAATAAAATAATGAAATAGAGTGGTAGAAACAAACACAATCCTCTTCTTTTATAGAATAAAATAGTAAGGAATGCTTCCTAGTACCTAACATATTTGGTTGGATTACAATATCACATTGCTGCATTTCATAAAAGGATTTTATTTATACTGCCTATTAAGTGCATTGGCATCAAAATTTACTTTTTATTGTACCTAACTAGATTTGTGTTTAAACTTTTTTTGCCCCCATCCACCTTAGATTGGCCCTTACTAATACCTTTTTTTAAATGAACTAATTTTCTCAAGGTCATTTTGTATTTTGTTTCTGATTTCTAGAATATTGGCACTGTCACTTAGGGTAATATTTTCTCTCAATTATAATTTCTATTACTTTCATTCATTGAAATTACTGTGCGTTTGAGCAGTATGTCTGTCTAAATTTGGAGAAGATCAATTATGTTAAATATTTCAAATATTTGAAAATGGAATTAAAGAATCTTTCAATAACAGTAAAATGTTCTCTCTCTCGAAACATATCTGAATTTGCCTACCATCAGAGACTTAAATGTAGAATAGACAAAACGTAAGAAAAATTATTTAAGGAATATTTGTTTATTATCTACAAGGACTAGGTTAACTGATACAGGATACGCTTTTTTAGTTTTACTTTGTGATTTTATGATTCTTATTTATAGCAGCTCTAGGACTTTCTATCTGAATACAATTCATTTAATTGCATCCAAGTTATTCTCCTATTTAATACACAAGAGTTTTCATACTAATGTAGCATACTGATTTAACATTCCTTTTAAATACCATTTCATAATCTTAAGTTTATTTCTAAAAAGTTGATAAAATATCTTAAAGCTGGGTTATGTACATGTCCCACTCAAAAGTTATATAGAAGGCACAAGAAATAGCTTCATTCACTGCAGAACAATTTTGACATCCTTGATAAGAAAGCAAGAAGCCAAACTGCGTGCTGGGATAGTCTATCTTGTAAACAGTCCATGTTTTCACCCAAAGAGTCATCTGCAAAGACGCACAGACAGCTGCAGACCTGTTCTGCCCAGAGAAGAGCCTTCCACAGAATCCTGATGAGGCTGCTGCCTGTAGTCCATGGGGTAATGGCTGACCTCCGACCCTGCCTGACAGCCAGCACTTTTGTGATCTTTCTGTGCAACAAGCCGAATTAGGCTATAATTGCTGCACAGACAATAGGCTGTAATTACACATTCATGTCCCAGAGCCTGGTAGGAGAGAGATGATTGAGGCTGGAAGGGGACAAGGAGAAGTCAACAAGTCAAAAGACAAACCCACTTTTTGATACTTTTCTCCAAAGTGTGGCTGTACTGTGGACTCCTCAAAGAAGAGAAAGAATCAAACCACAACTGGAGAGCAACCACTCTTATTCAAAATACCATAAAGGCATTACTTCCATGGACTTTAGTAGGTGTGATACACCAAATAAAAGCAAGGACAACCATGGTTCCCACAACTGTGGTTCTCTGCAGTTCTCTGCAGATGCTGTTTACTGTGACTAATCTATTTTAACTGGAAAAAAAAAAAGGAAAAATTGAGCTATATAGGACTTAGGAGAGACAGGACATGCAGTCATATTTTTCAATATGTTTTACCATATCAACTACTTTAATTCTGGGAGTTATTCATTAGAGTGAGTCAAAGTTATTCTAAAAAAAAATTAAACCTTATTTTTAAATATGCAAAACATTTACATTAGCAAATTAAGTACCCTGAACAGCTTAAAAACACCCGTAAATGTAGGTCTGCCTTTGCTGCCTTTGAGACCATCTGCAAAATTATTGGCACTTTTCACCCTCCCTATCCAAAGTTGTTGATCTACCAAGTGAGTTATAGTTTTCTCAGGAATGAGATAACTTGTGTTTGTTTCTGACATTTCTTTTCTGACATTTGCTTTTCCAGTATCTTCTTGAATGCCTTTAGAACTAAACACTGACCTCCTAATGAGGCAGCCCATGCCATCTTGAAATAGTTCTATCTGTTAAAAAGATCCTCCTCAAGTTAAAAGAAAATGTTCTGGTTTAGTTATCATTCATTCACCCTAACCCTATATTTTGTTTACCAGTCCTTGGTCACATTCCACTTGGAAAATCATTTAATATTTAAAGATAGCTATAACACTATCCCACCCTCACCCCAGCAAACATTCTTTGTGTGTTTTCTCTATGACATGACTTCAACTCTTTTAGCAGTCTAATATGAATATATATCCATATGCTTTAAGGCACCTAGAACTTTTTTTTTTTTTTTTGAGACGGAGTCTTGCTCTGTCGCCCCGGCTGGAGTGCAGTGGCCGGATCTCAGCTCACTGCAAGCTCCGCCTCCCGGGTTCACGTTATTCTCCTGTCTCAGCCTCCGGAGTAGCTGGGACTACAGGCGCCCGCCAGGTCGCCCGGCTAGTTTTTTGTATTTTTAGTAGAGACGGGGTTTCACCATATTAGCCAGGGTGGTCTTGATCTCCTGACCTCGTGATCCGCCCGTCTCAGCCTCCCAAAGTGCTGGGATTACAGGCTTGAGCCACCGCGCCTGGCCTGGCACCTAGAACTTAAAACAATATTCCAGAAGTGATCTAATCAGGGCAAACAGTCTGGCACTGTTTGCATCATTTTTCTATTGTTCTGTTAATAAGCCTGTGATCGCAGAGATTCTCTGAGCACCCACACCAAAGTGTTGCCTCTCTTGAAGCTTACTATAAGCCAAAGCCTCAGAGTGTTTTATCTATATGCTAAACCAAATGTATACCTTGTCTCACCTGTTTTTACTTTGTTTTCTTGTACCCAAGGGCCAGTTCTTACATTTATCTTCATTAAATTTCATATTGTTCACGTCAACCTAATAATACCAACTTTCATTATCATCCTAGCCCATGATTCTGCCATTCAAAGTATAAGTACCAATCGAACGTTATTAATAGAATAAATTAAGCAAAACTATCAGTAATACAAATGGTCTATACTTTGGTACCAGAGGTTAGATAAAAATTATATGATTATACAGTAAGTCATTGGGACTGCCTTCTATATTTCATTCAAGGAAGTAGTTAAATGAACTAATCAGAGCCAAAGTCAACACTAGACATCTTCTGCTAACATTATATTAATCCAGTGTTGGGGCATATGGCTTTGGAGTCAACCATTTTTTCATATACTGGCATCTCCTTTTACTTGCTTAGTGACCTTGAAAACTTTAATCTCTAATCTGCATTTTCTTTGTCTGTAAAATGACAATATATCTCTCATAGATTATATTAAGTGAAGTAATGTGTACATTTAGTACAATGCTGGCACATAGTAAGTGCTCAATAAAGGGTAGCTACTAGGTTATTATTATTATATAAACATCCCCTGAGTAAAATCATTCAACTCCTTTTAAATATATTTGTTTTATATCTAGTTCGTATTTTTCAATCTCATTCATTAAAATCTCATAAGAAAACTTGTCAAATGCCTTGCTAATGCCCCTAAACATTTGTCATATATCTGCTATACATTCCTGATCTTTTAGTCAGGTAAGCCCATAAAAGATGAACAAGAGTGTAGCTTAATATGACTTCTTCCAAGTGTCTTTGGGAATCCATGTGATAGCTTGGTAATTTTGCTTTAAATATGTATAGTCTTTTAAATGCCCACTGAGATGAATATCAAGTTCATGTTTGAAATAAATATCCTTACAAAAAGTGTAAATTAGTTCAAGTTGTTTTCTAAATATTCATTCCCATATATAGTTCTTTAACCAAAAATCTTCTTAAAACTTATTTTAATTAGATGAAACAAAGAGTATATTCAGCATTTTATAATCATCTACTATACAACTTCTCATAAAATTATTTTCAGAATCCACCACAAAATTATATTTCAATCAGATTTCTTCTTCTACAAACCAGAGTAGGTGTCCAACACGGGCAAATATGCTGACTGGAAGAATTAATTCATGGACTGATTTCAGTGAGATTGAGTATTGTGTACAATCTCCACAACTTCTGGCAAATATCTTAATTCATGAATTGATTTCAGTGCAATGAGTTAATCCCCAATGGAGCAAGTCCCAAGACTTGAGAATAATTAATGTTACAAATTTAGGTAAACATAAAAATATATTGTATATACTCATCATCTGCCAACAAACCTCAAAATATCTAAGCAAATTTTAGTGTTATGCACCAAGGAGTGCACTGACAGAAGATCTGGGTTTAGTCACCATTGTTCAATGGATTTTCACCTTGAAGACTCATATTTCTCGTAAATTAAATGAAATAAAATGTTTGGACAAAATAGAATTGAAAAAAATTCATATTAATGACAAAATTCATAACTATTATGTAATTACTGCCATTTCTTCCAGTTCTAAATTTTTGTCTTTGATTTTGTGTCTTTCATGGACAAAATGACTCAGAACTAATTGAGCACAAGTTAGAAGACATCTTTCACCTTGTCCAAGATTGATATGTCAATGTTAGTGCATCCTTTTCTGCCTACTTATCAAAACATACAAATGTATAAAGATAGATGCATAGAAGAAAAGGGAGAAAATTGAATTCTTCATCGCAAAACATTCCTCCATTAATCTCTATTGCTCTTCTCTAGTGATTTTTTTTTTTTTTTTTACATTTCAAGAAGTAAAGTTCAATACTACCTTCCCACCCTGACTTTGTCTACCTCCCACCCCTTCCTCGTGACCACTATTTCCTCCCCAAATTGCAAAAAAAAAAAAAAAAAAAAAAAAAAAAAAAAAAAAAAATTCAGGAAAACAGTATAGCATGATTGAATAAAGATGGAGATCAAAGTAAAGCCAGATGAATTGTCATGACCATGATTTAGTCAACCAGGAAAAATGGTGGTGGGGGCAGTAATGTTGCAGAACCTTCAATTCTGGTTGTAACTGACTGAATACTTTATGGAAGATAATAACATCTCACTCTAGGAGAAAGAAAAGCCGGCTAGGCACAGTGGCTCACACCTGTAATCCCTGCACTTCGGGAGGCCAAGGCAGGTGGATCAAGAGGTCAGGAGTTCAAGAGCAGCCTAGCCTAGATGGTGAAACCCCATCTCTACTAAAAGTACAAAAATTAGCCATGTACAGGGGCAGGTGCCTGCAATCCCAGCTACTTGGGAGGCTGAGGCAGAAAAATCTCTTGAAACCAGGAGGCAGAGGTTGCAGTGAGCCAAGATCGCACCACTGCAGTCTAGCCTAGATGACAGAGCAAGAATCCTTCTCAAAAATAAATAAATAAATAAATAAAATAAAATAAAAAATAAAGAGAAAAGAAAAAAGAAAATTACCAACAACAAAATGTCCAGGACCAAATGCATTCACAGCTGAATTCTATCAGACATTCAAAGAAGGATTGGTACCAACCCTGTTGACACTATTCCACAAGATAGAGAAAGAGTGTATCTTCCCTAAATCATTATATGAAGCCAGTATAACCTTAATACCAAAACCAGGAAAGGACATAACAAAAAAATAAATAAATAAAGCCAAAAAAGAAAACTACAGACCAATATCCCTTGTGAACATAGATGCAAAACTCCTTGACAAAATACTAGCTAACAGAATCCAATGGCATATTGAAAAGATAATCCACAATGATCAAGTGAGTTTCATACCAGGGATGCAAGGATGGTTTAACACACACAAGTCAATAAATGTGATACACCACATAAAAAGAACTAAAAACAAAAATCCCATGATCATCTCAACAGATGCAGAAAAAAATCTAGCATCATTTTATGATTAAAACCCTCAGCAAAATTGATATACAAGGGACATACCTCAATGTAGTAAAAGTCATCTATAACAAACCCAAGCCAGCATAACACTGAAAAGGGAAAAGGAAAAAGCATTCCCTTTCAGAATTGGAACAAGACAAGGATGCTCACTCTCACCATGTCTGTTCAACATAGTACTGGAAGTCCTTGTCAGAGCCATCAGGCAAGAGAAAGAAATAAAGGGCATCCAAATCAGTAAAGAGGATGTCAAACTCACTGTTTGCATATGATATGTTTGTATACCTAGAAAACCCTAAAGACTCCTCCAAAAAGCTCCTAGAACTGATAAATGAATTCAACAAAACTTCAGGATGCAAGATTAATGTACACAAATCAGTAGCTCTGCTACACACCAACACAAACCAAGCTATGAATCAAATCACGAATTCAACTCCTTTTACAATAGCTGCAAAAAAATAAAATAAAATACTTAGGAATATACCTAGCCAAGGAGGTGAAAGACCTCTAGAAGGAAAACTACAAAACACTGCTGAAAGAAATCATAGACGACACAAACAAATAGAAAAACATTCCATGCTCACAGATGGGTAGAATTGATATTGTGAAAATGACCATACTGCCAAAAGGAATCTACAAATTCAATGCAATTCACATCAAAATATCACCATCATTCTTCACAGAACTAAAAAAAACAATTCTAAAATGTATATGGGACCGAAAAAGAGCCTGCATAGCCAAAGTAAGACTAAGCAAAAAGAACAAATCTGGAGGCATCACATTAACTGGCTTCAAACTATACTATAAGACTATAGTCACCAAAACAGCATGGTACTGATATAAAAATTGGCACATAGACCAATGGAATATAATAGCGAACCCATAAATAAACTCAAATTTGTACAGTGAACTGATCTTCAACAAAGCAAACAAAAACATAAAAGTGGGGAAAGGATCCCCTACTCAACAAACAATGCTGGGATAATTGGCAAGCCACATGCAGGAAAATAAAACTGGATCCTCATCTCTCACCTTATACAAAAATCAACCAAGATGGATCAAGAACTTAAATCTAAGACACGAAACTATAAAAATTCTAGAAGATAACACTGGAAAAACCCTTCTAGACATTTGGCTTAAGCAAAGACTTCATGACCAAGAACCCAAAAGCAAATGCAACAAAAACAAAGATAAACAGGTGGGACTTAATTAAACTAAATTAAGCTAAAGAGCTGCACAAAAAAAGGAAAAGTCAGCCATCAGAGTAAAAGACAACCCACAGAGTGGGAGAAAGTCTTCATCATCTATGCATCTGACAAAGGACTAATACCTACAAGGAAGTCAAACAAATTAACAAGAAAAAAACAATCCCATCAAAAAGCGGGCTAAGGACATGAATAGACAATTCTCAAAAGAAGATATACAAATGGGCAACAAACATATGAAAAAATGCTCAACTTTACTAATGTTCAGGGAAATGCAAATCAAAACCACAATGTGACACCACCACCTTACTCCTGCAATAATGGCCACAATCAAACAATCAAAAAATAATAGATGCTGGTGTGGATGCAATGGAAAGGGAACACTTCTATACCGCTGATGGGAATGTAAATCAGAACTAGTACAACCACTATGCAAAATAGTGTGGAGATTCCTTAAAGATCTAAAAATGGAACTGCCATTTGATTCAGCAATCTCACTGCTGGGTTTCTACCTGTAGGAAAAGAAGTCATTATACGAAAAAAATACTTGCACACACGTTTATAGCAGCAAAATTTGAAATTGCAAAAATGTGAAACCAGCCCAAATGCCCATCAATCAATGAGTGGATAAAAAAATTGTATAGGAATATATATATGAAATATATATATATAGAATATATATGGAATATATATTTGGAATATTTATATATTCCACAATTTTATGGTATTAAATGTGTATATATACAATTTCACTGTGTGTGTGTATATATACGTGTGTGTGTGTGTGTGTGTATACACAAAGGAATACTACTCAGCTGAATTAATGGCATTCGCAGCAACCTGGATGGAACTGGAGACTATTGTTCTAAGTGAAGTAACTCAAGAATAGAAAACTAAACATCATATGTTCTCACTCATGAGTGGGAGATAATTTATGAAGATGTAAAGGAGTGAGAATGATAAAATGGACTTTGGGGACTTAGGGGTGCCTACTCTCACCACGTCTGTTCAACATAGTACTGGAAGTGGGAGGGAGGTGAGGGATAAAGACTACAAATCGGGTTCAGTGTATACTGTATACTGCTTGGGTGATGGGTGCACCAAAATCTCACAAATCATCACTAAAGAACTTACTCATGTAACCAAATAACACCTGTTCCCCAAAAACCTATGGAAATAAAAAAATAATAATAAAGGCCTTAAAGTCAGTATAGTCTGACCTTTCTTTACACATTTTTTCAGTGTAAAATATGTGTCTAATATCAAAATATGGAAATAACATGAAAAAATGGGAAAAAGAAAAATGCATTGTTTAATATCACTACTTGTCAATAATTATGGTTAATGTTTTTTGATATCTTTTCAATCTGCTTTTTCCACCAAGTCTTAAGAAGAAGAAGAAAAAAATAATTTGGGGATCTTACATAAAGCATTCTGTATCCTGCTTTCAAGTGTTATACTTATTTCACTTACCATAATGGCATATGTTTTTCATGATATTTGTAAGCATTATTTTAATGGCCACGTTATTCTTTAAGTGCAAAGACAAGAAATCCCTTTACTGTTTGATACGGTTTGGCTCTGTGTACCCACCCAAATCTTATCTGCAACTGTACTCTCATAATTTCCACAAGTTGTGGGAGGGACCCTGGGAGAGATAATTGAATCATGGGGGTGATTCCCCCATACTGTTTTCATGGCAGTGAATAAGTCTCAGGAGATCTGATGGTTTTATCAGGAATTTCTGCTTTTGCATCTTCCTCCTTCTCTCTTTGCTTGCTGCCAACTATGTAAGATGGGACTTGCTCCTTCTTGCCTTGCACCATGATTGTGAGGCTTCTTTGTAAGTCCAATTAAACCTCTTTCTTTTGTAAATTGCCCAGTCTTTCTTTACCAGCAGCTTGAAAACGGACCAATGCACTGTTCCTCTATACTTTTACTTACAGTTTGTCTCCAATTGTTTGTTATAAATCATACTGTGGTGAACATATTGAGACACAATTTGTTCTCATTATTTCCTAATGATATATTCTCAAAAGTGGAATTGCTGGGCCACAGTTATATATTAAGCAGCATAGTAAGGTTAACAGACAATGTAATTAAAACTCCAGATATGGGAGTTCAAATTCCAGCATCTTTTTCTAAATTACTTTGTAACATTGGTCACAGGAGCTCATTGCTCTGGTCTTCAGTTTCCTCACCTACAATATAAGAAGGCTATACTAAATTATTTGTATTTTAGGATGCCTACCTTTGTTATCTATGAGTGCATAACAAATTATCCACAAAACCTGTGGCTAAACCAACAATTATTCTGTTATTTTCGATGATTCTGTGGGTTGACTGTGTCTCAGCTGTATCATCTTCTGCTGGTCTTGCTCATGAATCCTTACACAACTGCAGTCAGATGGGAGTTCCATATTCAATATCCAAGATGGAATGTCCAAGATGGATGCACTCATGTAGCTAGCACCTTAGCAGGGATAGCTGGCGTCAGCTGGGATCCAAGGAAAACTGGGCTTCCTCCTCTCTCCCTATAGCCTCGGGGTGTCCCCTCTTCATATGACCTCTCTATAGAGTATTTTCATGTTGTCTCTCCATGTGGTCTCTCCTTCAGGGCAACAGAACTTCTTATGTGGAAGCTCTGGCTCTCAGAAGTTCAAATATATCATCACTTCTACCACCTTCTCTTGCAACAGCAAGTCACAGGATCAGCTCAGCTTCAAAATGAGAGGGACAATGCAAAGGCATGGATACTAGAGGCCATCTTTGGCAAATAGCTATCACATAGTATCTGACTGCAATAGGGTCCTTAGAGCTCTAGGACTTTAATTATGTGAAAATTTGCAATCCTTATGTGGCAAGTGCTATGAGAGTCTGTGCATCACATTAGGGACAATGTAGTGAATCTCTCTTATCAAGGATGTTTATTTTACTAGAACACTCAATTTATCAACCCTTCCGGGAAACAAGTGAAAGTATTCACAGAAAGAATACTGGAAGCATTCTTTTACTTTTGGGGAAAAAAATAGAGAAGATTTACTCTACTTATATTAAAACAATTGCACTATCCTCTTTGTGCTGACAATCTCTACATTTACATGTTAGCTATCTGCTGCACAGAAGATATACATCAATTGAAACTTCCCACACCCTACCCCAAGAAGAGTACCTGGTGGAAGATCCAACAGAGTCTGGGAGTAATGGAGTTTTCTCACATGGAGTTCAGAAGACAGTAATTCTGACCAGGCTTTACTGACACTCCATATGATTGGGGAAACCAAAAACAGATTAACCAGAAATAAGCCTTCAGAGAAATGAAAAATGAATCTCTTTTGCCCACCCTCACCTAATAAAATATTCTGTTCCTTTCAACAGATTAATTTTATTATGCAATAGCTGGGTATATACACTAAGTCCTAGAACTAAGACTTCCAGGCTGTGATAAAACCAAATAACCATTGTTACAGACGACAAAGCCAGACTCAATAACATTTGATTAATCCTCAATGCCAAATTATAAATGCTTGAGAAAAATATCCTTTTTCTCTCATACTATGGGAAAATGTTACCTTTTTATTAAGTCTGTCTCTTAAAACTTAAACATTTGCTCTTTTTGCTGCCTAGCAGTGAGAACTGAAGCTTCAGAAGAGTTTTATTTATTTATATGGCATTTGCCTTGATGTTGCCCAAGTAATAATATGTAGTAACAGAGACAGATGAGAGTTCTGTATCATCCTTTCCCCCAGGGCAAACCAGGCACAAATAGACCTCTAATGAAAAAATCCACAGAGCAGAACAATAAGTAACATGGAATAAAATGAGAAAAAAGTTTCTAAACACAGCCTTTGAAAATTACAAAACAGGGGGGCGGAGCAAGATGGCCGAATAGGAACAGCTCCAGTCTCCAACTCCCAGTGCGAGGGACACAGAAGACCGGTGATTTCTGCATTTTCAACTGAGGTACTGGGGTCATCTCACTAGGGAGTGCTGGACAATCGGTGCTGGTCAGCTGCTGCAGCCCGACCAGCGAGAGCTGAAGCAGGGCGAGGCATCGCTTCACCTGGGAAGCGCAAGGGGGAAGGGAATCCCTTTTCCTAGCCACTGGAACTGAGACACACAACACCTGGAAAATCGGGTGACTCCCACCCCAATATTGCACTTTAAGCAAACGGGCACACCAGGAGAATATATCCCACACCTAGCCGGGAGGGTCCCACACTCACGGAGCATCCCTCATTGCTAACACAGCAGTCTGCGATCTAACCGCAAGGCAGCAGAAAGGCTGGGGGAATGGCGCCCACCATTGCTGAGGTTTAAGTAGGTAAAGCCGCTGGGAAGCTCGAACTGGGTGGAGCTCACAGCAGCTCAAGGAAACCTGCCTGTCTCTGTAGACGTCACTTCTGGGGACAGGGCACAGTTAACAACAACAACAAAAGCAGCAGGAACCTCTGCAGACGCAAATGACTCTGCCTGACAGCTTTGAAGAGAGCAGTGGATCTCCCAACATGGAGGTTGAGATCTGAGAACGGACAGACTGCCTGCTCAAGTGGGTCACTGACCCCTGAGTACCCTAATTGGGAGACATCCCCCACTAGGCGCAGTCTGACACCCCACACCTCACAGGGTGGAGTACACCCCTGAGAGGAAGCTTCCAAAGTAAGAATCAGACAGGTACACTCACTGTTCAGCAATATTCTATCTTCTGCAACCTCTGCTGCTGATACCCAGGGAAACAGGGTCTGGAGTGGACCTCAAGCAATCTCCAACAGACCTACAGCTGAGGGTCCTGACTGTTAGCAGGAAAACTATCAAACAGGAAGGACACCTATACCAAAACCCCATCAGTACGTCACCATCATCAAAGACCAGAGACAGATAAAACCACAAAGATGGGGAAAAAGCAGGGCAGAAAAGCTGGAAATTCAAAAAATAAGAGCACATCTCCCCCTGCAAAGAAGCGCAGCCCATCGCCAGCAACGGATCAAAGCTGGTCAGAGAATGACTTTGACGAGATGAGAGAAGAAGGCTTCAGTCCATCAAACTTCTCAGAGCTAAAGGAGGAATTATGTACCCAGTGCAAAGAAACTAAAAATCTTGAAAAAAGAGTGGAAGAATTGACAGCTAAACTAATTAATGCAGAGAAGGTCATAAACGAAATGACAGAGATGAAAACCATGACACGAGAAATACGTGACAAATCCACAAGCTTCAGTAACCGACTCGATCAACTGGAAGAAAGAGTATCAGCGATTGAGGATCAAATGAATGAAATGAAGTGAGAAGAGAAACCAAAAGAAAAAAGAAGAAAAAGAAATGAACAAAGTCTGCAAGAAGTATGGGATTATGTAAAAAGACCAAATCTACGTCTGATTGGGGTGCCCGAAAGTGAGGGGGAAAATGGAACCAAGTTGGAAAACACTCTTCAGGATATCATCCAGGAGAACTTCCCCAACCTAGTAGGGCAGGCCAACATTCAAAGTCAGGAAATACAGAGAACGCCACAAAGATACTCCTCCAGAAGAGCAACTCCAAGACACATAATTGCCAGATTCACCAAAGTTGAAATGAAGGAAAGAATCTTAAGGGCAGCCAAAGAGAAAGGTCGGGTTACCCACAAAGGGAAGCCCATCAGACTAACAGCAGATCTCTCGGCAGAAACTCTACAAGCCAGAAGAGAGTGGGGGCCAATATTCAACATTTTTAAAGAAAAGAATTTTCAACCCAGAATTTCATATCCAGCCAAACTAAGTTTCATCAGTGAAGGAGAAATAAAATCCTTTACAGATAAGCAAATGATTAGAGATTGTGTCACTACCAGGCCTACCTTACAAGAGACCCTGAAGGAAGCCCTAAACATGGAAAGGAACAACCAGTACCAGCCATTGCAAAAACATGCCAAAATGTAAAGACCATGGAGGCTAGGAAGAAACTGCATCAACTAACGAGCAAAATAACCAGTTACTATCATAATGGCAGGATCAAGTTCACACATAACAATATTAACCTTAAATGTAAATGGACTAAATGCTCCAATTAAAAGACACAGACTGGCAAACTGGATAAAGAGTCAAGACCCATCAGTTTGCTGTATTCAGGAGACCCATCTCACATGCAGAGACATACATAGGCTCAAAATAAAGGGATGGAGGAAGATCTACCAAGCAAATGGAGAACAAAAAAAAGCAGGGGTTGCAATCCTAGTCTCTGATAAAACAGACTTTAAAACATCAAAGATCAAAAGAGACAAAGAAGGCCATTACATAATGGTAAAGGGATTAATTCAACAGGAAGAGCTAACTATCCTAAATATATATGCACCCAATACAAGAGCACCCAGATTCATAAAGCAGGTCCTTAGAGACTTACAAAGAGACTTAGATTCCCATACAATAATAATGGGAGACTTCAACACCCCACTGTCAACATTAGACAGATCAACGAGACAGAAAGTTAACAAGGATATCCAGGAATTGAACTCATCTCTGCACCAAGCGGACCTAATAGACATCTACAGAACTCTCCACCCCAAATCAACAGAATATACATTCTTCTCAGCACCACGTCGCACTTATTCCAAAGTTGAACACATAATTGGAAGTAAAGCATCCCTCAGCAAATGTAAAAGAACAGAAATTATAACAAACTGTCTCTCAGACCACAGTTCAATCAAACTAGAACTCAGGACTAAGAAACTCAATCAAAACCGCTCAACTACATGGAAACTGAACAACCTGCTCCTGAATGACTACTGGGTACATAACAAAGTGAAGGCAGAAATAAACATGTTCTTTGAAACCAATGAGAACAAAGATAAAACATACCGGAATCTCTGGGACACATTTAAAGCAGTGTGTAGAGGGAAATTTATAGCACTAAATGCCCACAAGAGAAAGCTGGAAAAATCTAAAATTGACACTCTAACATCACAATTAAAAGAACTAGAGAAGCAAGAGCAAACACATTCAAAAGCTAGCAGAAGGCAAGAAACAGCTAAGATCAGAGCAGAACTGAAGGAGATAGAGACAAAAAACCCTCCAAATAAATCAGTGAATCCAGGAGTTGGTTTTTTGAAAAGATCAACAAAATTGACAGACCGCTAGCAAAACTAATAGAGAAGAAAAGAGAGAGGAATCAAATAGACACAATAAAAAAGATAAAGGGGATATCACCACTGACCCACAGAAATACAAACTACCATCAGAGAATACTATAAACACCTCTACACAAATCAACTAGAAAATCTAGAAGAAATGGATAATTTCCTGGACACTTACACTCTTCCAAGACTAAACCAGGAAGAAGTTGAATCCCTAAATAGACCAATAGCAGGCTCTGAAATTGAGGCAATACTTAATAGCCTACCCACCAAAAAAAGTCCAGGACCAGATGGATTCACAGCTGAATTCTACCAGAGGTACAAGGAGGAGCTGGTACCATTCCTTCCGAAACTATTCCAATCAATAGAAAAAGAGGGAATCCTCCCTAACTCATTTTATGAGGCCAGCATCATCCTGATACCAAAGCCTGGCAGAGACACAACAAAAAAAGACAATTTTAGACCAATATCCCTGATGAACATCGATGCAAAAATCCTCAATAAAATACTGGCAAACCGGATTCAGCAGCACATCAAAAAGCTTATCCACCATGATCAAGTGGGCTTCATCCCTGGGATGCAAGGCTGGTTCAACATTCGCAAATCAATAAACGTAATCCAGCATATAAACAGAACCAAAGACAAGAACCACATGATTATCTCAATAGATGCAGAAAAGGCTTTTGACAAAATTCAACAGCCCTTCATGCTAAAAACCCTCAATAAATTCGGTATTGATGGAACGTACCTCAAAATAATAAGAGCTATTTATGACAAACCCACAGCCAATATCATACTGAATGGGCAAAAACTGGAAAAATTCCCTTTGAAAACTGGCACAAGACAGGGATGCCCTCTCTCACCACTCCTATTCAACAGTGTTGGAAGTTCTGGCTAGAGCAATCAGGCAAGAGAAATAAATCAAGGGTATTCAGTTAGGAAAAGAAGAAGTCAATTTGTCCCTGTTTGCAGATGACATGATTGTATATTTAGAAAACCCCATTGTCTCAGCCCAAAATCTCCTTAAGCTGATAAGCAACTTCAGCAAAGTCTCAGGATACAAAATTAATGTGCAAAAATCACAAGCATTCTTACACACCAGTGACAGACAAACAGAGAGCCAAATCATGAATGAACTTCCATTCACAATTGCTTCAAAGAGAATAAAATACCTAGGAATCCAACTTACAAGGGATGTAAAGGACCTCTTCAAGGAGAACTACAAACCACTGCTCAGTGAAATCAAAGAGGACACAAACAAATGGAAGAACATACCATGCTCATGGATAGGAAGAATCAATATCATGAAAATGGCCATACTGCCCAAGGTTATTTATAGATTCAATGCCATCCCCATCAAGATACCAATGAGTTTCTTCACAGAATTGGAAAAAACTGCTTTACAGTTCATACGGAACCAAAAAAGAGCCCACATTGCCAACACAATCCTAAGTCAAAAGGACAAAGCTGGAGGCGTCATGCTACCTGACTTCAAACTATACTACAAGGCTACAGTAACCAAAACAGCATGGTACTGGTACCAAAACAGAGATATAGACCAATGGAACAGAACAGAGTCCTCAGAAATAATACCACACATCTACAGCCATCTGATCTTTGACAAAGCTGAGAGAAACAAGAAATGGGGAAAGGATTCCCTATTTAATAAATGGTGCTGGGAAAATTGGCTAGCCATAAGTAGAAAGCTGAAACTGGATCCTTTCCTTACTCCTTATATGAAGATTAATTCAAGATGGATTAGAGACTTAAATGTTAGACCTAATACCATAAAAACCCTAGAAGAAAACCTAGGTAGTGCCATTCAGGACATAGGCATGGGCAAGGACTTCATGTCTAAAACACCAAAAGCAACGGCAGCAAAAGCAAAAATTGACAAATGGGATCTAATTAAACTAAAGAGCTTCTGCACAGCAAAAGAAACTACCATCAGAGTGAACAGGCAGCCTACAGAATGGGAGAAAATTTTTGCAATCTACTCATCTGACAAAGGGCTAATATCCAGAACCTACCAAGAACTCAAACAAATATACAAGAAAAAAACAAACAACCCCATCAAAAAGTGGGCAAAGGATATGAACAGACATTTCTCAAAAGAAGACATTCATACAGCCAACAGACACATGAAAAAATGCTCATCATCACTCACCATCAGAGAAATGTAAATCAAAACCACAATGAGATACCATCTCACACCAGTTAGAATGGCAATCATTAAAAAGTCAGGAAACAACAGTTGTTGGAGAGGATGTGGAGAAATAGGAACACTTTTACACTGTTGGTGGGATTGTAAACTAGTTCAACCATTATGGAAAACAGTATGGCAATTTCTCAAGCATCTAGAACTAGATGTACCATATGACCCAGCCATCCCACTACTGGGTATATACCCAAAGGATTATAAATCATGCTGCTATAAAGACACATGCACACGTATGTTTATTGCGGCACTATTCACAATAGCAAAGACTTGGAATCAACCCAAATGTCCATCTGTGACAGACTGGATTAAGAAAATGTGGCACATATACACCATGGAATACTATGCAGCCATAAAAAAGGATGAGTTTGCGTCCTTTGTAGGGACATGGATGCAGCTGGAAACCATCATTCTTAGCAAACTATCACAAGAACAGAAAACCAAACACCGCATGTTCTCACTCATAGGTGGGAACTGAACAATGAGATCACTTGGACTCGGGAAGGGGAACATCATGCACTGGGGCCTATCATGGGAAGGGGGGAGGGGGGAGGAGGGAGGGATTGCATTGGGGAGTTATACATGATATAAATGATGAATTGATGGGTGCTGACGAGTTGATGGGTGCAGCACACCAACATGGCATAAGTATACATATGTGACAAACCTGCACATTATGCACATGTACCCTAGAACTTAAAGTATAATAAAAAAATAAAAATAAAAAAAAAATAAAGATTCCTCCAGATGCCATGACTTTGGGTTAGTGTGATCCCAGGTGACTCACTTACTCAAACAATAAATTGCTTTTGATATCTTTTCTAAAAAAAAAAAAAAAGAAAATTACAGAACAGAAAAGTCTCCTACTCAAAGTGGAGTAAGGCCTCTTCAGCTTTCACATTATACAGTTGGTTTTAGTTTCATTACTTGAATGAAGCACTTTAGCACTAACCAGGTTACCTCTAAACCTAATATAGCCTTTTTTGGTTTCAAGGAATAGCAATGACTTCAATGGTGCTTTATTCGTAAAATGGTACTCATTCCTAAGTAGCAGCTGAAATAGAGAGATTTTTGGTAGACATTTAGAGGGTACAAATGCTGTTTTGATTCATCAGTATATTGCACAGCAGTGAAGTCTGGACTTTTAGTGTAACCATCATCCAAGGAGTGTGTGTTGTAATTTCTCATCCTTCACCCCCCTTTCTCATCCTTCATCCCCCAACACACACACAATTCCAAGTCTCCAATGTCCATTTTTACACACCCTGTATCCATGTGTACACATGACTTAGTTCCTATGCATAACTGAGAACATGTGGAATTTGACTTTCTGTTTTTGAGTTGAGATACAGAGATTTAAACAAAATATAAATATGATTACCCCAGATGGGCTTATTTCCTGCAAAGCAACTACCAATTTATTCAGCAAATACCCTGTGATTGCCAACTACGTGCCAGATACCATGTTAGATCTTAGGAATACATGAGAGAAGAAGATACTGTTTTTGTCCTCAGGAAATGTTAGTTCAAAAGAAGCAATAGACCACTAAGCAGGCTGGGGCCCAGGGAAGTGATATCCAGTCAGTCTAGAGCTTCAGGGAAGGAGACCCAGAACTAATAGGTTCTGAGAAAGGAAAGATTCAGGAAAATTGGTTAAGGAAAGAGGAATGAGGTGAGTGAGCTGTAGGTAGCTGTAGGGGTACTGGCCCTCAGGGAGGAAGTTTCAAGCAAAGAAACATGAAATGTAAAGGTGCTACAGGCCAAAGATGGCTCTGGGTGACCTCTAGACTTCTTAGATTCAGAAGCTAACACCTACCAGTGTGTACTTCAAAATATCCTATTCTATTTTATGTCTGAGAACAGAAATCACACGTCCGTAAGGAGCCCTAAACATGGATACATGCCCATTGTTGTTTTTATCCTTATGTAAGTAAATTATGTTTCACCAGCTTGTCCCCTCACTGGCTACTAAAGGACTTTTTGTTCTCCACAAAGTCCACTCGCTTGACCTTGTGCCATTATTTCTGTAGATCACCAGACGGAATTAAAACTGTCCTCATATATTACTGGTTCTCAACCAGGGATGTTTTGCTTCCCAGGGGACATCGGGCTATGTTGATGAGAAAACATGTTTGGGTAGAAGCCAGGGATGCTGCTAAATATTCTTTAGTATGTAGGACGACTACTACCTCAAAGAAATATCTGGCCCAAAACATCAATAGTCAAGTGCTGTGGGCCATCACAGGTACTTCTGGAATGTTGGGCAAGTCTAAACGCAGGACTTCTTACCTGGTATTCCATCCATGCGGCTATTTGGAGCTATTCCCCAGACCCTGGGGCTACAGGCCTCCTGTCTTCTGCTCTTGAGTGCGTGTCACTGATGGCATATGCCACGTTGGGTTTCATACCTCTGATGCCTCCATATGTCCTTAGCCTTCGCCTCCAGAGGAGCTGCTTGCCCAGTATCTGCAGTTTCCACAGGTAATATGGCTTAAGTGGGCTTCATTAAGACATCCAATAATAATTAGGCTTTCCAGGGCATGTATTCCTTGCCATATTTTGTCTAAGTGCTTTAAAGGTACAATTTTCTTTCTTCCTGGAGCAAAACAATACTTTTTATTTATTTTACAAACAAAGCTATCAACACTGATAGAAGTTAAATAGTTTTCCCATCTTATACTGCTAATTTGAAAAACCCAAGCTTTAGATTAGAACCAGCTCTGTTTGAATCTTAAACTGTGTTCTCAATCAGTTCACTAAACTGCATGAATTCCAGACAGGTGTCCATCCTCCATGATTGGTTTTGGCATAGCCAAAGTCCATAAACAGACTCTTCTCACATTCCCTAAGCCTCATTCTAAAAGAGACCCAGCTTAACTAAATACTAGCAAATAATATAGTTTGTGGAAAAATGAAAATTTTTTCTCTGTGATATATTTTTAATTTCCTTTAAACTATATTTGCTCTTTTGCAAGGCCCATTTTAAACCAAATTTCTGTCCTCCTCAACTGCACTGATCTGTCCAGTAAACAGATAAGAATCTCCTTTATTGTCCTAAGCAATTTAGCTTCAACTCTCAGCTTTGTTCTATTGTCCTGAGCAATTCGGCTGTGACTTTCAGCTTGCAAACCTCAAGTGAAAAAAATAAAATAAAGTAAGATGTTCCTTTCCACCTTAAAAGGCATGCCATCCATTGTTTCTTAAGACTGACTGTTGGGGCTTTCTGTCTCAGACCTCATCAACGTCTTCATTCAAACATTTTTTTTTTCTTTATAGTATTTAGGGAATAGGGGAATGGAAGGAGATTTCATTGCTAATTTTTAAAAACTTCTTTTTATAATTTTTTCATACATAATTTATCCAACCTCTAAATTAGCTTTTAAGATTTGCTCCACTGAGCATAAGTTCCTTAAGGAATAATGGTAGTCATATAAGCCGCTACTCATGATGTTCCAGACATCGAGTTAATTCATTTATGTAAGACAAAGGTCAGCGAACAACAGACCACAGGCCATATGTGATTAATGGCCTGTTTATGTATGGCCCACAAGCCAAGGATGACTTTTACATTTTTAAATAGGTAATACTTTCAACTAAAAGTGTTTAAAAACAAATGAAAGTTTAGAAAGCATATTCTGATAAAGGATCAGCTATTATGATGATATGAAGATATGTGCCATGCACTGTAATTTTCTATTTTTATAAATTTTAAAACAAGTTATATCTTGATGTGAGCTTGGTAAAGATCTCTCCTCCTCTCCACACTTTTTTTTTCCCAAATAGCTATGAATTCCAACTTCTTTTTATGTAAGTACAATTTAAAATGTCAAACCATGTAACATAATTAATAAAATTGACTTTCTTTGTATTCTCTACACATTTGTTTAAAGACAAAGAGTAAAGCAAGATCATTGAGTTGAGTTGCTACTACATGGCCAAGAAAAGCATGAATTTGCTGCAGTGATGGGATGGTCCCAAGGGCAACACGCTCAGCCAGACTGAAAAAAAACAGGAAAGGAAAAGAACGAAGACAAGACATTTTTTTGTCCTACTGAGTCTCTGTATGTTCTTTCTGGCTATCTGTACCCCTTCTCAATGGCATATTAGCTACATCTTTTCCTTAATGTTTCATTTCTGTTTCTCTGCCTATGTAAAGTTTCTCTCTCACACACATTTTGGGACCTCAAGGTCTTCTACTCTGACCAACAAAATTTTGAAAATGTAATTAGCATAAGTCATTCTTGGAAATGTAACCCTATCTAAAGGAACCCATCTCTTATGGTGGAAATCTGGTACATGGCAGGCAATGGGAAAGCTTTTCCTAGGAAAGGGGTGCTGCTCAGATCACCCTGAGGGCTTCATTGGTCCTCTGTGCTGGTGAAGATGGAACTGACTACATCACATGGGTTACTCAGACTATAAAACAATAGGAGACAGGAAAAAAGGAGAGGAAGAGAAATCTCCTTTTTTTTTTTTTTTTTTTTTTTTTTTTGAGACGGAGTCTCGCTCTGTCGCCCGGGCTGGAGTGCAGTGGCCGGATCTCAGCTCACTGCAAGCTCCGCCTCCCGGGTTTACGCCATTCTCCTGCCTCAGCCTCCCGAGTAGCTGGGACTACAGGCGCCCACCACCTCGCCCGGCTAGATTTTTGTATTTTTTTAGTAGAGACGGGGTTTCACCATGTTAGCCAGGATGGTCTCGATCTCCTGACCTCGTGATCCGCCCGTCTCGGCCTCCCAAAGTGCTGGGATTACAGGCTTGAGCCACCGCGCCCGGCCGAGAAATCTCCTTTTTGCTTACTACTTATAAAACATTCATTTTGCTTCTAGTGGGAGGTGTGTGAAAACAGGATGTACTTCGTATATGCAATAATTGGGGATGGGCCGGAGTAGGAGAGGTTCCAATTATTATATGGCATATATTAAGTTTATTTTATTGTGAATAATTTTGCTTGTGAGGCACTAAAAAAGGGAGAGAGAAAATCACATCTATTATCTCTTTTCAGTTATAATATCTTAATAATGGTCAAGTAATTGGTAACTTAGCAATATATTACAGTGTTATCTTTAATTTGCCTTTCTAATGTATTTAATATGACCAGATTAAAAAAAAAAAAAACAAAATCCATAACCCCACACATGCTCTTTCAAGAGTTCTGCTTATGGAAAAATACAGCACCCTAATATATTTGTAGAACCTTCTAATACCCTGCCTCTTCTATGTTAAATATAGATTTTTTTAAAAAAGAATATAAACCTGAAAGTGTGCTTATGACTAGTAATGTTTTGGGATAAAAAATTTATTTAAAAGTCATTAAACTCTAAATGCTTTGTTCTTGTAAACTCGTTATGTACTCAACATTTTCTCTTGGGAAGAAATGTGTGAAATAAGGACAGAATTCTTTTTAAAAACTGCTGACAGCCGGGCGCGGTGGCTCAAGCCTGTAATCCCAGCACTTTGGGAGGCTGAGACGGGCGGATCACAAGGTCAGGAGATCGAGACCATCCTGGCTAACCCGGTGAAACCCCGTCTCTACTAAAAAATACAAAAAACTAGCCGGGCGACGTAGCGGGCGCCTGTAGTCCCAGCTACTCGGGAGGCTGAGGCAGGAGAATGCCGTAAACCCGGGAGACGGAGCTTGCAGTGAGCTGAGATCCGGCCACTGCACTCCAGCCTGGGCGACAGAGCGAGACTCCGTCTCACAAAAAAAAAAAAAAAAAAAAAAAAAAACTGCTGACATGAACTGCGGCATGAAATACATGCCTTCAGACAGCTCACTGCTTTAACTCTTCAGAGAAAATTTTAACTTTCATGTAATTTCCATTTAACGTCACATTAATTGCATTTCCTTAAGCTATAAAAATATGTGGGATGCTGTAAAATATATCACAATGCTCAATATGGCTCTGGAGGGACTTTGCTTTAAGCCAGAGAAGCAACCCAGGGTGAAGCTACAGGGCTGGCAACAGCTAGCTATAGTTGAGGGATCCATTCCTCAAGGAGCCAGTACCAGGAAGGCAATCATCAGCTATAGCAAGGTATTTACAAATGAGAGTCCCAGCCTATGCGGTGGGATTTAGGCATAAGCTTCTAGGACATTTTAGGTGGAGTGAGCCTGACAACAGCAGCGGTGATCCTATAGGGAGAGACAGACAATAAGACCCTGTAAATTACTAACAAGTCTGAAGTCTAATTTCCATAAACAGAAATGAACTTTCCCAGAATAAAGCTAAAACCTAGTTTCCAGTGCTGGGTCAAACACTGATGTTGGATTACAACACCAGTGCCTGAGTTCCACAAGTGTGGATCAGACTCTGAAATTCTTTCTCAACGAGGCTAAGATAGGTCTTAGAAGCTTGGATGGAGTTGAGGCTGCAAGAGACGATTAGGTAGCTCCATCTGTGGGAAAAGGCAGATGTAATGTTCAAAGCTGGACAGTCTCTGGCAGCAGAAAATCAAATACACATGAAATTATATTTCTTACTGGAGAATGGAAAAGATGGTATTACATGGGAAGCTTTTCAGGATGGGTAGAATTGAGATAAACAAAGAAAAGAGGGAAAGGGCATTCCAGGTGGAATGACTAATATAAGCAATGGGATAAGGAGTTGTTGTTGAGAAATGACAAATTTTATTATGTAGTTGAGCAAAGGGTGATCAGAAATAGGATGGGCCCCGGTGGTAGTAAGTGAGGGTTTCAGGAAGTTGCATTTGAGGAATGACAGGTAAATAAGGGGTGAAAGGAGGAATACATGAAAGAAGAATGGGCCCAAATAATGACATGCTTTGAGTGCCAGCTTGAGGAACTTAGGGTTTATCTAAAGGCACCAGTTGGCATTCAATATTTGGGGAGGGAATTAATTGAACTTAACTCTCTTTTTGGAGGGTAACCTTGGAGACAGTGTGATGCATTTGCATTCTAGTGGTAGCAAAACGTAAGTCTCAAACTAGGGGAGAGCAATAGCAGTACCATAAATCATTTGAAGAAATGTAACTTCAGTATAAAAAATGCATAATTAAGATAACTCAAAACAGTTAAAATTCAAGAAGAAAAACATCTGTTCCCAAATTCTATCACTTGATAAGATGTTCCAGAATTTCCCAGATGCTGGAACCCACCACCAAGATTCTGATTAGTAACTCCTGGAAGGGAGTTAGGAATCTCCATTTTGAACAATGATTTAGGAACAACAGTTGCATACAATGCTTAGTGTCCAACATGTCAAGTGGATAGAAAAGACATAGGGGGCAATTTATTGACCTGGAAAAGTTTGCATTGTTGTGTTCTATTTGTGATCATTCTTGAAATGTGTACTATTTACATACTTTTTTCTACGTATTTTAAGTTTCAATTAAAGTTATTAAAATACTTACATTGAATAGAGTACTTAAATAACTAAATAAGAATTTAAATTCATATTTATTTTAGTTTTTATGTTCTAATTTCATATTTAATTCTGTTAATCAATAGAAACATACTGTGATGGCTAGTTTTCTGTATCAACTTGACTGTGCTAAGAGATGCCCAGATAGCTGGCAAAACATCATTTCCAGCTGCATCTGTGAGGGTAATCACAATATGTGCAGGCATCACCAAATCTTTTGAGGGGCTGAGTAGAACAAAAAGTGGAGAAAGGGCAAATCACTCTCTGTCTGAGCTGAGACATTTATCTTCTGCTGCTCTATGACAGCAGCACTCCTGGTTCTTGGACTTAGTACAGGTTTACACAACCATTGCCTCCCTTCTCCTCACCCCCCATCTCAGACCTTCAGAATATGACTGAATCACATGCCTGGCTTTCCTGGTTCTACCCTACCGCTTGCAGACAGCAGTCTGTGGGACCTCCCAGTTTTCATAACCACAATACTCAATTTTTACAATAAGCCATCCCTTCTACATATATTTATATGTATTCTAATAATTCTGTTTTTCTTGAGAACTCTGACTAATAGACATACCTATGTGGAAAATTGGATCTTACAAATATTTATAAATTCACCTTTTTTCGAGTATCATTTGAATATTGTCAAACATTATATTTATTAAGTTCACAATAAAACCACCAAGAAACTGCTTCTTTTTAAATTTTTTTATATTACTTTAAGTTCTGGGATACAGGTGCAGAAGGTGCAGGTTTGCTACATAGGTACACATGTGCCATGGTGGTTGCTGCACCTATCAACACATCAAGATTTGTGTGTGTGTGTGTGTGGTTTTTGCCATTACTTGTTTTTTCTTTTTATTATACTTTAAGTTCTAGGGTACATGTGCATAACGTGCAGGTTTGTTACATATGTATACTTGTGCCATGTTGGTGTGCTGCACCCATCAACTCGTCAGCACCCCTCAACTCGTCATTTACATCAGGTATAACTCCCAATGCAATCCCTCCCCCTCCCCCCTCCCCATAATAGGCCCCGGTGTGTGATGTTCCCCTTCCCGAGTCCAAGTGATCTCATTGTTCAGTTCCCACCTATGAGTGAGAACATGCAGTGTTTGGTTTTCTGTTCTTGCAATAGTTTGCTGAGAATGATGATTTCCAGCTGCATCCATGTCCCTACAAAGGACGCAAACTCATCCTTTTTTATGGCTGCATAGTATTCCATGGTGTATATGTGCCACATTTTCTTAATCCAGTCTGTCACTGATGGACATTTGGGTTGATTCCAAGTCTTTGCTATTGTGAATAGTGCCACAATGAACATACGTGTGCATGTGTCTTTATAGCAGCATGATTTATAATTCTTTGGGTATATACCCAGTAATGGGATGGCTGGGTCATATGGTACTTCTCGTTCTAGATCCTTGAGGAATCCCCATACTGTTTTCCATAATGGTTGAACTAGTTTACAATCCCACCAACAGTGTAAAAGTGTTTTTATTTCTCCACATCCTCTCCAGCACCTGTTGTTTCCTGACTTTTTAATGATTGCCATTCTAACTGGTGTGAGATGGTATCTCACTGTGGTTTTGATTTGCATTTCTCTGATGGCCATTGATGATGAGCATTTTTCAATGTGTCTGTTGGCTGTATGTATGTCTTCTTTTGAGAAATGTCTGTTCATATCCTTTGCCCACTTTTTGATGGGGTTGTTTGTTTTTTTCTTGTAAATTTGTTTGAGTTCTTTGTAGGTTCTGGATATTAGCCCTTTGTCAGATGAATAGATTGCAAAAATTTTCTCCCATTCTGTAGGTTGCCTGTTCACTCTGATGGTAGTTTCTTTTGCTGTGCAGAAGCTCTTTAGTTTAATTAGATCCCATTTGTTGATTTTGGCTTTTGTTGCTGTTGCTTTTGGTGTTTTAGACATGAAGTCCTTGCCCATGCCTATGTCCTGAATGGTATTACCTAGGTTTTCTTCTAGGGTTTTTATGGTATTAGGTCTAACATTTAAGTCTCTAATCCATCTTGAATTAATTTTCATATAGGGAATAAGGAAAGGATCCAGTTTCAGCTTTCTACTTATGGCTAGCCAATTTTCCCAGCACCATTTATTAAATAGGGAATCCTTTCTCCATTTCTTGTTTTTCTCAGGTTTGTCAAAGATCAGATGGCTGTAGATGTGTGATATTATTTCTGAGGACTCTGTTCTGTTCCATTGGTCTATATCTCTGTTTTGGTACCAGTACCATGCTGTTTTGGTTACTGTAGCCTTGTAGTATAGTTTGAATCATCTAGATTTTAAACCCCTCATGTATCAGGTATTTGTCCTAATGCTCTCCCTCCCCTTGTCCTCCACTCCCTAACAGACCCTGTTGTGTGATGTTCCCCTCCCTGTGTCCATGTGTTCTCATTGTTCAACTCCCATTTATGAGTGAGAACATGCAGCTTTTGTTTTTCGGTTGCTGTGTTAGTTTGCTGAGAATGATGGTTTCCAGATTCATCCATGTCCCTGCAAAGGACATGAACTCATTACTTTTTATGGCTACATAGTATTCCATGGTGTATATGTTCCACATTTTCTTTATCCAGCCTATCATTGATGAGCATTAGGGTTGGTTCCAAGTCTTTGCTATTGTAAATAGTACTGCAGTAAACATATGTGTGTATGTGTCTTTATAATAGAATGATTTATAATCCTTTGGGTACATACTCAGTAATGGGATTGTTGTGTCAAATGGTATTTCTGGTTCTAGATCCTTGAGGAATTGCCACACTGTCTTCCACAATGGTTGAATTAATTTACACTCCCAACGACAATGTAAAAGTATTCCTCTTTCTCCGCATCCTTGCCAGCATCTGTTATTTCCTGACTTTATAATGATCACCATTCTAACTGGCGTGAGATGGTATCTCCTTGTGGTTTTGATTTGCATTTCTCTAATGACCAGTGATGATGAGCTTTTTTTCATATGTTGTTCGGCCACATAAATATGTTATTTGAGAAGTGTCTGTTCATATGTTTTACCCACTTTTTGATGGGGTTGTTTTTTTCTTGTAAATTTGCTTAAGGTCCTTGTAGATTCTGCATATTAGCCCTTTGTCAGATAAGTCGATTGCAAAAATTTTTCTCCCATTCTGTAGGTTGCCTGTTCTCTCTGATGATAGTTTATTTTGCTGTGCAGAAGCTCTTTAGTTTAATTAGATCCCATTTGTCAATTTTGGCTTTTGTTGCCATTGCTTTTGGTGTTTTAGTCATGAAGTCTTTGCCCATGTCTATGTCTTGAATGGTATTGCCTAGGTTTTCTTCTAGCATTGTTATGGTTTTAGGTTTTATGTTTAAGTCTTTAATCTATCTTGAGTTAATTTTTGTATAAGGTGTAGGGAAGGGGGCCAGTTTCTGTCTTCTGTATATGGCTAGCCAGTTTTCCCAGCACCATTTATTAAATAGAGAATCCTTTCCCCATTGCTTGTTTTTGTCAGGTTTGTCAATGATCAGATGGTTGTAGATGTGTGGTGTTATTTCTGAGGCCTCTGTCTGTTCCATTGGTCTATATATCTGTTTTGGTACCAGTACCATGCTGTTTTGGTTACTGTAGCCTTGTAGTATAGTTTGAAGTCAGGTAGCAGGATGACTCCAGCTTCATTCTTTTTGCTTAAGATTGTATTGGCTAGATGGGCTCTTTTTTTGGTTCCATATGAAATTGAAAGTAGCTTTTTCTAATTCTGTGAAGAAAGTCGATGGTAGCTTGATGGGAATAGCATTGAATCTATTAATTAATTTGGGCAGTATGGCCATTTTCACAATATTGATTCTTTCTATCCATGAGCATGGAATGTTTTTCCATTTTTTTGTGTCCTCTCTTATTCCCTTGAGCAGTGGTTTGTAGTTCTCCTTTAATAGGTCCTTCACGTCCCTTGTAAGTTGTATTCCTAGGTATTTTATTCTTTTTGTAGCAACTGTGAATGGGAGTTCATTCATGATTTGGATCTCTGCTTGTCTATTATTGGTGTATAGGAATGCTTGTGATTTTTGCACATTGATTTTGTATCCTGAGACTTCGCTGAAGTTGCTTATCAGCTTAAGGATTTTGGGGCTGAGATAATGGGGTTTTCTAAATACACAATTATGTCGTCTGCAAACAGAGACAATTTGACTTCCTGTCTTCCTATTTGAATACCCTTTATTTCTTTCTCTTGCCTGATTGCCCTGGCCAGAACTTCCAATACAATGTTGAATAGGAGTGGTGAGAAAGGGCATCCTTGTCTTGTGCCGGTTTTCAAAGAGAATGCTTCCAGCTTTTGCCCATTCAGTGATATTGGCTATGGGTTTGTCGTAAATAGCTCTTATTATTTTGAGATATGTTCCATCAATACTTAGTTTATTGAGAGTTTTTAGCATGAAGAGGTGTTGACTTTTTCTGCATCTACTGAGATAATCATGTAGTTTTTGTCATTGGTTCTGTTTATGTGGTGGATTACATTTACTGATTTGTGTATGTTGAACCAGACTTGCATTCCAGGGATGAATCTGACTTAATCATGGTGGATAAACTTTTTGATGTGCTGCTGGATTCAGTTTGCCAGTATTTTATTGCGGATGTTCACATTGATGTTCATCAGGGATACTGGGCTGAAATTTTCTTTTTCTGTTGTGTCTCTGCCAGGTTTTGGAATCAGGGTGATGCTGGCCTCATAAAATGAGTTAGGGAGGAGTCTCTCTTTTTCTATTGTTTGGAATAGTTTCATAAGGAATGGTAGCAGTTCTTCGTTGTTCGACTGTGAATTGTCTGGTCCTGGGCATTTTTTGGTTGGTAGGCTATTGATTACTGCCTCAATTTCATACCTTGTTATTGGTCTATTCAGGTATTTGACTTCTTACTGGTTTAGTCTTGGAAGGGTGTATGTGTCCAGGAATGTATCCATTTCTTCTAGATTTTCCAGTTGATTTGTATAGAGGTGTTTATATTATTCTTTGATGGCAATTTGTGTTTCTGTGGGATCAGTGGTAATCTCTCCTTTATCATTTTTTATTGTGTCATTTTGATTCTTCTCTCTTTTCTTCTTTATTCGTCTGGTTAGTAGTCTACCTATTTTGTTAATCTTTTCAGAAAACCAGCTCCTGAATTCATTGAACTTTTGAAGGGATTTTCGTGTCTCTATCTCCTTCAATTCTGCTCTGGTCTTAGTTATTTCTTGTCTACTGCTAGCCTTTGAATTTGTTTGCTCTTGCTTCTCAATTTCTTTTAACTGTGATGTTAGGGTGTTAATTTCAGATCTTTCCCACTTCGTGATGTGAACATCTAGTGATATAAATTTCCCTATTAACATTGCCTTAGTTGTGTCCCAGAGATTCTGGTACATTTTCTCGTTGTTCTCATTGGTTTTCAAAGAATTTATTTCTTTCTGCCTTATTTCGTTATTTACCCAGTAGTCATTTAGGAGCAGGTTGTTCAGTTTCCATGTATCTGTGCAGTTTTGAGTGAGTTTCTTAATCCTGAGTTCTAATCTTATTACACTGTGGTCTGAGAGACTGTTATGATTTCCATTCTTTTGCATTTGCTGGGAAGTGTTTTACTTCAAATTATGTGGTCAATTTTAGAATAAGTGCTATGTGGTGCTGAGAAGAATGTAAGTTCTGTTAATTTGGGGTGGAGAGTTCTGTAGATGTCTATCAGGTCTGCTTGGTCCAGAGCTGAGCTCAAGTTCTGAATGTCCTTGTTAATTTTCTGTCCCCTTGATCTAATATTGACAGTGGGGTGTTAAAGTCTCCCACTATTATTTTGTGGGAGTCGAAGTCTCTTTGTATGTCTCTAAGAACTTGTTTTATGGATCTGGGTGCTCCTGTATTGATTGCATATATATTTAGGATAGTTAGCTCTTCTTGTTGCATTCATCTCTCTACCGTTATGTAATCCCCTACTTTGTCTTTTTTGATCTTTGTTGGTTTAAAGTCTGTTTTATCAAAGACTAGGATTGCAATCCCTGTTTTTTTTCTTTTCTTTTCATTTGCTTGGTAAATATTCCTCCATCCTTTTATTTTGAGCCTTTGTGTGTCTTTGCACGTGATATGGGTCTCCTGAATACAGCACACTGATGGGTCTTGACTCTTTAACCAATTTGCCAGTCTGTGTCTTTTAATTGGGGCATTTAGCCTGTTTACATTTAAGGTTAATATCGTTATGTGTGAATTTGATCCAGTCATCATGATGCTAGCTGGTTATTTTGCACATTGGTTGATGCAGTGAGAAACTGCTACTTTAATATCACAAACAAGAAAATATGATGTCTTCTTTCACCACAGTGCAAAATAAAACTAAAAACTAATTACATGTATAATTTTATATATTTTCATGATTAAAACGGAAAAGAAGTTAATAAGTTTTAATGCAAGAAGTCACAAAACAAAAAAAAAAAAGGGATAGTAAGGCAAAGTAGGGGAAGAAAATTATCAACAAGTTTGGAAACAGGAAGAAAAGAAGATTTATGTGAATAAAATAGTGTTTTTTGTCTTTGTAGTTATCTATTACTCCAGTATACAAAAATGGTTTGACAGAGTGTAATCAAATTAAAAAGTGTGTATTACATGGCACTCACAAAATTAAATGTGTAGCTGTCATATTAAGCACGTCATGAGTTAGGCATTCATTCCCCAGAGCACTTGCAATAGAGGAAGGTAAAAGCGGCCCACACAATTGCAGATTGGGAAAGATATGCCACGAAAATTAATTTGCATTGGGAAGAGACAGCAAATAACGGATCACATACAAGTCATCAAATAGAAATTATATTAACTCATGATATTTTACTTGACAATGAGCTGCTTCTCAAATAGGTGATGTAAGTTATATGCTTTAGGTGATAAGTAGTTAGAATTTATGCTTGTTAATGGTTTTCCTAAGCAGTTAAGTAATTCTCATACAACATAACCCCAATTTTAAGGAAAAACAATCAAATCTGCACATGCACAGAACAATACATATATGCTTATATAAATATATTGTTCTATATATATAACAAGTATTCTGTACTGCTTTATTATGTATATGTTTATATATAATTATATAGGACATCAGCACTCCTGGTTCTTGGACTTAGTAATATATAAAATATATATAAAATAATGTTTTATATTGTAAGATATTATATATATGTAAGCACATATATAAAATAACTATAAATATAAATTAATATATTAAAAGTATAAAATAATTGTGAACATATATAAAATAATTATGTATAAACATATACATAATAAAGTATTTGTATCAAATATATGAAAACCTTTAACATGTCAATGAGAAGAAACAACGTAATAAACAATTATCAAAATTTGAAAGAAGGCATTCACAAGACAGATAAGCACATAAAAAGATGTTCTAGTATCATTAGTCATTTTACAAATGCCCATTAAAGCCGCAGTAAGATACCACTCCATAACCCCTAGAATGGCTAAAATTAAAAAGATCATGAATAGCAAGATTTGGTGAGGATATAAAACATGAGGAAGTCTCACACACTGTTGGTTGGAACAGTCTGGATATTTCTTATGGAGTTAAAGATACACTTAAAACACTGAGGAATCATCCTGCCTGGGTACACAAGAAAAATGTAAAGATACGGCCACCCAAAAACTTGTACCTGAATGTTCATAACATATTTATTAGCCAAAAACTAGAGGCAAGTTGATCTTTCTTCAAATAATTAACAGATAAACAACAAGGATGAATTTTCAAAATATTATGCTAAGTGAAAAAGCCCAGACACAAAAGACTACAGGATGAATTCATTTATCTGAAATTGAAGCCAAGACGTGCTCTACTGACTGAATGCATGTCAGGGCTTTCCAGAGGCTGGGGAGGTCTAAGAGGAATTGACTGCAGAGGGATACAAGGACGCTTTTTTTGTGGCGATAGAAATGCTCTAATCTGGATGATGGTGGTAGTTACATGACAAGCACATTTGTCAAAACCCCTCAAATTTACACTTAAAGTAGATAACATTTCTTCTATGTACATTATTCCACAATTAAACTGCTTATTTTAAAGTCTGCTTAAACGGATAATCTCCATAACAATGGATATTTCCTAAATGTGAAATAGCTAAATGAATTATGATTTATCTTTTGGTCACTGAAATTTTATCATCCCAAACTGATAATTCTTTTTGAAGACTTTTAATTGGAAAGGTTAAACAAACAAAACAATTCTCATAAAACATAATCCCAATTTTAAGGAGAAACAATCAAATCTGTACATGCACATATTTAGAAGAAAATATGAAAGGAGCATTAACAGTTATTTCTCAATGTGATAATATTAGTGATTATTTTATTTTCTTCATTTGCTTTCCAATGTCTTTCTAACTTTACATAATATACTTGTATTACTATTTTAAACAAAAATAAATGAACAAAATTTAAAAAAATTGTTTTTAAGAAACTCTAGCTTATAGAATGAAAATAAAATGTCTTAGAATAGCATACAATGCCCTCTCACCGCTAGCTCTGGCCTCAGTTTCCCCCCTACCCACATAGAAATTGTAACCCTTCCCTGCCATCTGAATTCTCTCTAGGCTTCCAAGGCTTTGTATGTGCTATTCGCTATTTGGGAAAATGCTTGTTCTCACACCTCATCCACCTCAAACCTTCTTGTTGTCCTTTAAGAATCAACTCAAGTACTTCCTCTGTTCTCATTTAAAACAGTTTTCTACTTCAAAATATTAGTATATGCTATCATGCTATGCCTATGATACAGGATCCCAGATTTCTTTTTCAGTATTGGGTAGGATTGACCAGGGGGGTACTAAATAACTCCTAAATTTCACGTGACTTGCCACAGCAAAACTTTTCTTCTTTCACATTTCCATGTCCCACATGAATTTGCAGGAGGCTTTGTTGCACGTGGTCTCTCAGAACCTCAGGATGTTGGAAGTTCCACCATCTTGTAGCTGCTCCCAGTGGCAAAGAGCAACCAAAGAACTACATGTAAGTGTTTCACTGCTTCATCCCAGAGAAGGCACAATATCAATATTGCCCCCATTTCATGACCAGATCATATCATATTAGCCTCCCTACTGGTAAGGAAGCTGGGAACTTTGGGGGAATATGGCTTTACTGTCTCTACCACACTTCCACTACTTGATGAGTTCTCAAAAGATGAGGACTGTGCTATACTCACTGAGCTTTGTATCTCCTGCACTGAATATAAGGCCTGGCTTTTAGTAGATGCTTGAGAACACCTAGGTGAATGAATGTATAAATGAAAGTATGTTGTGTGACTTAAAAATAAACAAAAAGATATGTTCCTGAATGAGAGAAGCTGAAATTTAGTAAGAAATAGTAAACATTAGGAAAAAACACGTAACTAAGCATTGATCTATATTCCAACTTCAACAGATGGATATCTACAAACTTAATGGTATGCCTCAAAGAGACTGAGTGGAGTTTAGACAAAAAAAAAAAAAAAGGAAAAATTTGAGGAAGGAGAATGTAAACGGGTAAAGGATAAAATGTAACCATGACCATAATAAGTCTTTGGGGAATTTCAGGTAACTGACTATGGTATACTGAATAACAGTCCCCAAAAGATGCCCATATCCTAATTCCACAACCTGTGAATTTTACCTTATATAGCAAAATAGACTTGATAGATGTGCTTAAGGATCATGAGATGGGTAGAGTATCCTGGGTTATCCAGATGATCCTAATGTAATCACAAGGATCATTTAAAAGGAAATAGGAGATCAGAGTGAGTAGTAGATGTGATGACAAAAGCTTAAGATTGGAGTATGGTGAGGAAGGGGCCACTAGCTGAGGAATGCGGGCAGCCCTTAGAAGCTAGAAAAGGCAAAGAAATGGGTATCCCCTGAGCCTCCAGAAGAAACAGACACCTTAGTGTTACTGATTTTGAACTTCTGACTCTCAGTACTGTAAGAAAATATATTTGCATTAGTTTAAGCCATTAAGTTTGTGGTAATTTGTTATAGCAGCCACAGAAAATGCACACACTCATCAATCTGCCTAGAAAACACAAAGTTGGTCCAAAAAAATAGAGATAAAATCATACAGGTAAGACTAAGAAAGACTGGTAAAGACAAAAAACATTGAACCAACTAGAACACAAAGAAAAAACTAGCATTACGGCATGCAAGTTGGCACTAGGCACCGTCCTTGGTACTTTACCAGTGTTTTCTCCATCTAATCCATACACCAAGCTCCATGGAGGTTCACATCTCCATTTCACAAATGAGAATGTAGCAGTTCTGAGAGGTTAAGTAACCTAATATTCACGTGACTAACATGTGGAGGATTCAAGATTTGAACTCAAGTCTGTCTCACCACGTCAAGATGAGGTAGAAAACAAGAATGCTATTCCTAACAGTGTGATATAAATATTTAATACATAAAATGATTTCCTATGCACCATTTTGACTAATCATTATAATAATCCTGTAAGGAAGGCAGGGCAGGTATTTTTCGTTATATTTTGTGGGTAAATAAACCAAGGTTAAAGTTAATGCGTTGTTCAAAGTCACAGAGCTATAAAGTGGCAGAGCCCAGTGCCACTGAGGTGAAGTAAGGAGGTGAAGGGAAGGGGATCAGTTCGCACTTGCTGCAGGGATCACATAGGAGCTGAAAGATTCTTGGTTTTTTTTGTTTGTTTGTTTTTATTTATTATACTTTAAGTTCTGGGATACATGTGCCATGGTTTGCTGCACCTATCAACCCGTCATCTAGGTTTTAAGCCGCTCATGCATTAGGTATTTGTCCTAATGCTCTCTGTCCCTTTGCCCCCAATCCCCTACATGCCCCACTATAGGATGTTCCTCTCACTGCGTCCAAGGGTCCTCATTGTTCAGAGCGGGAACATGTGGTGTTTGGTTTTCTGCTCCTGTGTTAGTTTGCTGAGAATGATGGTTTCCAGCTTCATCCATGTCCCTGCAAAAGACATGAACTCATTCTTTTTTATGGCTGCATAGTATTCCATAGTGTATATGTTCCACATTTTCTTTATCCAGTCTATCATTGATGAGCATGTGGGTTGGTTCCATGTCTTTGCTATTGTGAATAGTGCTGCAGTAAAGATGTGTGCATGTGTCTTTATAGTAGAATGATTTATAATCCTTGTTTTTAAGATAACTAGTTAATGTATCTTCCAAGTGTGAGGTGATGGCAATTCTTTAAAAGAAGAATTGATAGGACTTGGTGACAAATCATAGTACAAAATGATTATGGAGAAGAGAACAAAAAGATTTCTTGGCAGGTACATAAACATGGTGTCTATTTTAAATGCACTTAAAGTATTGATCCTAGTCTCACATGTAATAAGAGATGCCTCACAAATATCTGTTGAACTGAAATGTCCATTAAGAAATTGTAGGACTAAAACTTGGGAGAAAGAGACAGATATCTTTGACCTATATTTTTAAGGATAGTAACAATAAAAATGAAAGTTAATGTTGTAAGAATCGATGAACTTTCTGAGAGAGAGAGAGTAGCTACCAAGAAGACAATCTGCCTCACGAGACAGCACAATTCTCCTGGGTTTAAAACTCCTGCGTGGGCTGGGCATGTTGGCTCATGCCTGTAATCCCAGCACTTTGGGAGGCCAAGGTAGGCAGATCACCTGAGTTCAGGAGTTCAAGACCAGCCTGGCCAACATGGTGAAGCCCCATCTCTACCCAAAATACAAAATTAGCCAGGCATGGTGGTGGGCACCTGTAATCCCAGCTATTTGGGAGCCTGAGGCAGGAAAATCACTTGAACCCGGGAGGCAGAGGTTGCAGTGAGCCGAGATTGCCCCACTGCACTCCAGCCTTGGTGACAGAGTGAGACTCCGTCTTAAAAAAAAAGAAAAAACCATAAAACTCCTGTGCATTCAAGAGACCCCTATTAAAATGCAGAGCATCTAGTGAGCTAACAGAGGTTCAAACAGTACCAGCCAACACTTCAGAGAGACTGTTTTTTACTGAAATAGGCCACCTAACAATGTCAAGGCAGCGAAAGAAGCTTCTGGGCAGTAAGTGTGTAAATGATGGAAGGAAGATGAATGGGAGGTAGAAAGGTGGGAAAAACGGACTGAAGCTGTTTCTCATTTCTACCTAGGACCAGTCTTGCTCTTAAGTATAATGAATACCAGGTAATCTTATCAACATTTCTATGATAACTACTGGCCTAGTTTATTTTAGTGAACACTCAGCTCTGCTTAGAATGTCAACTATATTTTTAAGAAGCAATGAATTCTTTTGCAATTTGAAATGTATAGATAGGTTAACATGCTCGTATTTTGGAATGTAGACATTTGCCTGGCCTTGAGAATAAGAGCATTTTCCATTTTCCGGATGTTTAGCCCGTGTCCCCTGCTGTGTGTTGGCATGTGTCACAACCCTGCAGCATGTGAGTGAGTGGTGACCACACTCATTTACAGGAGTCCAGACTCTGACTGGCTGATGGTTTGAGGTTGCATGACTGGTAGTCACGGACTTGGGACAGATCTATCTGATTCCAAAGTCTCCATCATACTGTCTTCAACAGTGTGGCTATTTTTATTTTTGAAATAAGTTGGAATTCAAGACAGAAATAAATAAGAGACTGCAATACATTTCTAAACCTTCCAGCAGCTGCTATCCAGCCTAGCATATCATAGGTACCTGTTTTGTTTTATAGAATTGAATAGGTAAACTTCTGACTGATTTTAAGCCTGTCCTGACTCTTTTGTGATAACAAGCTACTCAAAATGGTGGTTAAATGAAGCTTTAGCACAAATCCTCATCTGGAAAAAATGTACAAAGTTAATGATTCAACAGTAATCGTTATTGAAGTAATTTATGAGAAAATATTGCCTGATAGGTTATCTAACAAGAGAGAGGCTCAACACCTCTTTGGTGGGATACATGCCGGGCGTGGTGACTCATGCCTGTAATCCCAGCACTTTGGGAGGCCAAGGCAGGTGGATCACCTGAGGTCGGGAGTTTGAGACCAGCCTGACCAACACAGAGAAACTCTGTCTCTGCTAGAAATACAAAATTAGCCAGGCATGGTGGTGCATGCCTGTAATCCCAGCTACTCGGGAGGATAAGACAGGAGAATCGCTTGAACCCAGGAGGAGGAGGTTATAGTGAGCTGAGATGGTACCATTGCACTCCAGCCTGGGCAACAAGACTGAAATTCCATCTCAAAAAATAAAGAATATGGTTATTATTATTTAGTATTTGTACAGTCCAAAAATATATATGTATTTGGTAAGAACAAAATATTTGCTCAATGCTCTACACAGTTCCAGCCTAAACTAGGAAAACAAAATATATTAGGACCAAGATACAATACCCAAGGGGGTGGTCAAATGTCAGAGGTGTAGGACTAATTATTATTTATTTATTTTTCTGGCTCTGCTGTGGGAACCTTGGTCTTGACTCCTCTGAGTCCCAGAATCACAATCTTCAGGAAGAGATTCCAGCCACACCTCTTGTCCTAATCCCTAATCTTAGCTCAGGAAACCACTAAGCTTCAAATGTACATACCAGGATGTTTTCCTAACCCTCAGCAAGGACTCAACCATGAGAGTGTTGTTCACAAGGAGGGCCACGTCCCTCCTACGTTCTTTTTCTGGTTTAATACGTCTGTCAAGGTGTCAATATATTCCCAGGATGAGCTTATTCTTGAGAACTAAATATGTTCTTTATTTTAACGTAAAGTTAGAATTCTCTATTCATGAATCATAAAAAGAGATGTGAAGTTATCAGCCATGCTCAGATGACCAAGGGAGCTGGGAAGGGTATTATAAACAAAACAAAAGGGAAAAAACTATTTTAAGGAATCACAACAGTAGAAAAAGTGCCTTGCTTTTATCTCAGAAGGTAACATTTCTCAAGCAGAAAAATAATAATAATAATAATCACTATACCTCCCAAAAAGAACATTTAAAATTTTGCTAGCAATGAAAGAAGTCATTATGTCTCCTATTAGTTTATAAACCATAAAATAGACTTTATGTCTGAAGCCTGAAAAACAGAATAAAAGCTGTATTTCAACACTAGTCTTGCATTTGTTAAAAGAGGCAATACTTTTAAAATAATGAACCACTGGCATTTAAGTGTTTCTACAATGTTCTAAAAATGTACTCTGAATATTTTAGAGGAAAAGATGATCGGTAGGGCTACACCTTCTAATGTAAAACATATGTGCTTTTAAAATAAACTTGGATTTTAAATTTTTAAAATTTTATTTCTGTCTTGTCTAGATTTAGCTTTATGAGTAATTTCACTTTTGCAATATTAACTCTTCTTTTTGAAACCAGTTTGTCAACTGCTTTTGAGTTTTTAAAAATGCAACTAAAATTTTAAGCTTAAAACCTCAAATCTGTAAAATTCAGTGATTTTTTTTTACAACTCAGAAATGTGGCCTAGTATGATATTCACTCTTTAAATTCCTAACTTTAGAAAAACATTCTGTAATGTAGTCCTATATACCACCACTCATACACACTCATATACACATGCATATATATCTCCAATTTCTATTTTATTATATAGTGTGTATACACATGTAAACACATATATAAACATATTTTTTCTGACAAATCTCTTTAATAATGCCCTAGAAATAAAATCAAATAATAGATTTATTGAGCAGTGATACAAATAGTTCCAATGAAAAGAAATTACTCCAAATAATTTTTCCCATTTGCATTACTGATATGTAAATTTGATCCCTACCTTTATGTGAATAAGAAATCTAATTTTGGCCAGGTGATTATCAACCTGGTAATAAATCAAAATTACACGCATGGAAGAGGGAGAGATATTACAAACCATGTTCAAAACCAATTATAGTATAATAAACCTTTCTATATATTGGCAACCAGCTTATATTTTGATCAAGATTTTGCTTAACAGATCTTTTGAAATACCACTTTTCATTATGTTTTAATGTTCTCTCTCTGTGCACGTGTGTGTGTGTGTATATATATGCTGCTATATATAGTATATAATAGTATATATGTGTGTACGTGTATATATACATACACACATACACATACACACACACATACTCTTTTAACTAAGATCTCAGTGAATAAAGAAGTTGACAGCTAATTTGTTAGTTAATTACTTAGGAAAAGAGATGTAGAGCAGTAAACACCAACTTCTATTTTTTCAGTTATTAGGAGTCATGTTTGAAACAGAGACAGAAATTAATATTTGATTTAAACATATTGATGTTATAGTCCCAAAATAAATAAAAAATTTCAAGAGGCTCAGTTTATCATTTAAAGTGTGTGATAATTTTTAGTAGAGACCCAAATGCTGTTGTGTATTGATAAAGAAAAAGAAACGTATATTAATATAATAATAACAGATTTTCATTTTCTCCTATGGTGACAGAAAAATCTAAAGTGATATTCCCTGTCACTTTGAATAATAAACTAATCTGGAATGTTGGAGGGAGAATTTAGCACAACATGTTAAGGAAATGCAGATGGAACTGATGTTTTATTAGATGTGCTAAAAATATCTTTATGCTAGGAACTCCTTTCTTATCAAACACCACGGGGGGCCAGTTTCTCATCCTATGAACACCAGTGTGCTTTGTGGGAAACAGCCTGTTCCCTTTATATTTAAAACTTGTATTGTGCTTTATCTGGAAACCCAAACAAAAAGTGTTGCTAAATTAGGAGATACATGGCATCTTCTCTCGTTGACATAGAGACCATGACTGTGATAAATATGGGCTAATATATTTTGAAGAGAAACAAATAGTCACAAGGGAAAAGTTTATACTCTCCTGGAGGAGAAAGGAAATAATTTCAAAACTTAAATATTTTGTGGGATAAACAATCACAAATCTTACCAAAGGTGATCTAGTATGAACACTCTTTTTCTTTCCTTGCACAAAGATTATAATCCTTATTTAACTTGAAAGGAAACTTTAGTTTTACCTTATAAAATAAGATAGAAATCTCTAGGGCAGGACACTGGCTGCCTCATCAGTTATTATAAATTTTATAAGAAATGACTCTCAAACTGCAGAGCATGAAATTAAGCAAAAACATTCTGCATATAAGAAGAGCATTCCTAGACCTTGCCCTCAAAGCAGATCTGTTATCATTCTAGATTTATCAGTGATGAAATTGGACACACTCGATTTTCCTACCACTGGTAATATTTGCAGTGAGCATGAATAGACTTTCTGAGTGCAGTTTTCAACTCCTGGCACAACAGTATCCTTCTTCCAAACTATAACATAAATCACAGAAAAGTATCTCTTCATATGTTTGGGATGAGTTTTAACTCAGAAACAATTCATGGTAATATTCTAAGAGATTGACTGAATTTGGTTTCCCAACTAAAAAAGGAATCAACTATTTATTATTATTTAATGAAGCTTTGAAGAATGAAGTCAATTATTCTTCAGTGCAGGTCAGTATTGCTTTTGAAATATTAGAAATTGAAGAATAGTAACAGTACCTTAATCTTATCAAACACCATTGTTCTATGTACTTCTCATTATTAACTCCTCAAAGTGCCATAATAACAAGATAAAGTAGGTACCATGAGTATCACCATTTAACAGATAAGGAAAATGAAGCAACCTGACCAATATTAGATGAAGAACTCTGTGGAAAAGTCAGCTTTTGAAACCAAACAGTTAGGCTCAAACATCTATTCTCACAACCACTGTGCTAGTACGTCTATGGCCTTTTAAAAGGCAATTGCTTATTTTCCTACCTTGTTGATGACATAATATTTTTGCTGTAAAGCAATGGTTGTTCATTTTATTTTTCAAAATGTTTCAGTGGAGTGCAGAGCCTGTGTTCCTCTTCTTTTATTTTATGACTCTGTGTTTTTTTTTTTTTTCAATTGGATGTGATTTTTAAAATAATAAATGTTTTTTACACTCCAAAAAAAATATGGAGTGAACTAGTGGGATCATACATAAATATTTGCATGATTTTCAATTTTTATATGGCAGTTATCTTTTATAATAAGATTTTGCAGGTTGTAAGCTCAGAATTTCATGCTGAAAAATGAGAAAAATCCAAGTTCTTGTCATTTCCAATCATCAAAATTTGTTTCTTTCTCTTTGTAACAGTCACTCCTGTACTGACATGAGTTTTGGATAATTTTTTTATTTATTTCAAGCGATGTACAAAGGGGACTCCTGCATTTTCCCTGTTCCCTGAAGAGATTAAGAACTTTTGAGTGGAGACAAACAGGAAAAAATATTGTTGTGGAACTTTGCCTAGGCTTGATGAGAAGGAGGAAAGAGCTCTTACAGCTAAAACTAATCAGTAACTGTGGTTTCTCCAAACATAGAAGAATTTTCCATCAACAGTTACAATGGGGGAGTGTCTAGTTGGACCATCATGGAAGATGGATACAAGTAAAACTGGATTATTTATTTTTTAAATGTAGAGACTTGACTTTAGTAGCATTTTGGGTGCTATAGGTATACATAATTTGGTGATCTAAATTAAAGTGTAATCCAATAAAAGTTATACTTATTATTGTCATCCTTTCTACTGAAAATTCAAAAGAGAAAAAGAAAAGGAGAGGGGAATATGTCTGTGCTCTAATATTATGATTGTAAGAAACTGTTCCAAATATTTCCAGTAGATAGACTATTATCTAGCGTTTCTGATGTTTGTGCTGTTTAAATTCAGCAGATAATAGCCTTTGCAAGCATATAAATAGACAATGACATTTCAGGCATAATAGGCATGCCTAGTAGTGGCTTTTGTTTTGTTTTGTTTTTCTCTGAAAATAATCTTCTATAGTTACTTTATGTAGCTACTATGAAACAAAAGATCCTCCATTTACCCCACTGGATAAATTTGAAAAGATCCCATTCCACCATCCTCTTTCATCCCTACCTGTCCCAAACTGTAGATGGCAGTTTTGTCATCATGCCACCTGAATTAACCTATTAGAGAGAATAGAGAGCCTTAAATGTACATGTTTTATCAGAGTTGGGCACACCTATTGTTGTGATGTTCTGCTCATGTTCTTCTGAGTTTCCTTAGTGATCTGGGGAGTTTGGATGATGTAGCTGCAATGACAGGAAAGGACACTGTCCATTATGGCCTTGAACAGACATGATCCATTCCCTGTGGTAGAGCCTTATCATTCAGTCTGGACTGGAATCCGGTTGGCACTCATTTCCCCCTGTCCTGCCTTGGCAGGGATTGCAGTACACTAGTGATGACACAGCAGCCACACTGAGGGGAGTAGTGCTAATTCCACTCTCATGGACACCCATCTGTGGTGTATCATTGGTGTTTGGTGGCTTTTGGAAATTCCAATATATAGCACAGTCATTTCTGTTCCTAAGAGGAGGGGACTCTTCAACTTAGCAAGAGTATAATGAAAAAGTGGGAGTTAGCAACCATTAAATATATCTGTGTGTTACCTGTCATTACAACCATTAAAGTTGTAGCTTCTGTTGGGCACCTAGAAACAGGGTCTAAAGATGAGAAAAGATCAATAAGCCCTGTGGTAGAATCATATGAAAACCTTACTTTGGGATATTTTTGTGCTTTTTAATGATTTCTGACTTTTAAATTTACTTTTCCAAAGCTACCATTCTTTCTCAGACTCCAAACTAACACCGAGAAGCAAGATTTAGGGGCACTGACCATGCATCTGATAAGTCATTACTTCAGGAAACATGTACTAAGCCCTTTTATGTGACAGACACTGGAGTAAGGAAAATGAGCAAACAGCACTTGCTTCAAGGAGAGAACAGCAACATGTCAGAAAGCCAAACTGAATTAAAGAGAGAAAATTAAATTTCTCATTTACCGGCTGCAACAATAACATACAAATAAATTTACTGATCAATAAGGGATGCACTTTCAGTTAAGTTTTCAAACCCAGCAAGCAGTAAAACACTAACCAATACTTAAATAAAGCCAAAGGCTAACTGTAGAACCACTAATTTTATTTTCTAATCAGATAATATTTCAGGGTTGTAGCCTTCTCGAAAACTTTAAACATTAGCCTAATCCTTAAATACATGCTTTGCCTGGGAGTTAATACTAGGCATGAATAAAACTATTTTTTATAGGAAAAAAAATGACAGGTAACACACAGATATATTTATGGTTTATAATTTATATTCACATATATTCTGAATATGTATACAGTGTGTATGTGCATACATACACTTTCCTTAGAATTCCTTAGTAATTATGAATATGGTAATTGTTACTGTTAGTGTCAGAGAGATATCTAATAGGCTGATTCCAAATGAGTGTGACTAGACTAAAATTTCAGGTGGTCTGGGAGATACTATCTTTTAATCAAGCATTCTTTATGAATATGCAGATAGTTTCTGATGTTCAATAAAATAAAATTACCTTTAAGAGATTTTAAAATATAAAAACATGTTTTACAATACTTAGACTTACACACTCAAGGGTAAAATGCTGCACACTTTCAGAAAGTACCACAATCCCAATTTCCGAAGTGGGAGAACGCCTCCACTTTTCACACCATGTGCAGGGGGAGGAAGGGGAGGAGCAGGACACTGATCAAAGTGCAACACACGTACACGCATTTCCTTTCCGCCCAGCGTTGAGTACCACTTTGGGATGTGCAGATCCAGGTGAGGCACCACTCCATCCCAGGTCTGATGGATGCCCAGTCCCCACGGTCACCACCTCCTGCCCACCTGCCCTGGGAATGGCCCAAAAGGGCTGTGAAGACCATCTAAAAATGTGTTGAGCAGGTGACCTGAAGCAGTAAGAGGCAGGAAATTCCTTGCTACCACACTAGGATTTATGCAGATCGGATCCAAACCTCTCTGGATGAGCACCCAAATCTGAGGGTTTGTGCCCTGGAGCATCCCAGAGAGCCTTGAACTCTAGCAGTGACCTCCACAGTGTATCAGTGTGCCGGCTGTCATTGTGTGGTCTCCCAGTAGCTTTCAGCACAATTTTCTCACAATAGCATGGAGCCTGAAACTCATGAAACTGGGCAACAATTAAACCTCACCCTGAAGAACTAAGGTGGCACAGGGGCCAGTGCTAGTGGCTGCACAGAGCGACATCTCTGCGTTCCTCTCTCAGCTCATCTTCCCGAGGAAGAGAGATCCTGGTATCTCTCCACAAAGAACAGTTTCCATTCCTATCTGATGTGGTAACATTTGTTCCACACTTAGCATTTCAAATCTAAATTGCTCAGTCCCATATAAGATATCCTTGATTGACACGAAGACTCAGATGTACTGTTAGCTGAAGCTCAGCTAGGAGCCACAGATTTTGAGGCCAGACAGCAGGAACTCAATCCCAGCACTCTTATGTACCGTCCCAGAAGAACTCTGGAAGGACTTGGAGGACACAAATGACTTCTGCAGATGTAACACGAGAATGTCTCTTACTTTATGTGTTAGCTCTTATCTCAGTGTCACATTGATAACAATGGTAATAAAGGAAGTAAACACTTAGCTGGTATTTACTAGGTGCCAGGCCATTGTAAAAGTTTATTTACTTTGGTTTATTGAGTCCTCATGTACAAGATGACAGGTACATTTTCTACCATACCCACTTTACAAGTAAGAAAACTGAGGACCATTTCTCAAAATGTTTTGGAGAAAACAGTGCTCAGAGAATATGCATTCCTCTGAACAACTAAAGCAGATGCAGCCTCTTTTTAGAAGTTTTCTGAAGATCCTTATTCACTGGGCAAGACATATCATATCCTCTTGTGTACCACCCCAAATTTTAAGAGCTTTTCCCAAAAGTCTATTTTTTCAGGTCACAATGTTCTTTATTGTCCCTAGAGTTTATATTATAGCCACAGCAGTGAAAAGATTGTCCTCTGGTTCATTCCCCAAATCTCAAATGAAAAGCACAACTTTTTTGTTCTGATGTCGTAAAGTGCCCCAAAAGGGCACTTTACATGTCATAAAATGCCTCTGAAGTGCCCCAGGCTCTCATTTCCTTTATACCCCCACCCACACCAGCCAAATTTAAACTATTGTCTCAGCCTTACAATTTTATTTAACATTCTATTATAGTATTTTAATATTGCAAGAGAGTAATTTTATTTTATAAATATTTATTAATAATCTATGCTGAGTCAGACAATTAGACAACACAAGGAACGTGAACCAGACAGGTAAACATTCACATACTCCCAAAGTTTTTTCATCTGGTGGAGGACTCAGACACTTAACAGATAATACAGCACACAAATGTGATAGGAAAGGAGTAGTAGCAACCACGGGGAAAATACATCTTTACAAAGATGATTTCTACGTTGAAATAATACAGTTGGCGAGAATATTGTCAGGTGAGGAGGCTAAGATGTGGAGGCTGAAGGTAAGAGCTGGGTGGAAGGATGAAGCACTTAGGCAAGCAGAACATCATGTTCAGGGTCAGGAAAGTGGAGTTTATCATAAAGCACAGGCGAGGAAAGCAGCACCATCTGGTTGAAGATAGAATTTATTCAAAAAATGAGATTGGAAAGCAAAGCAGGAGTGTATAACAAGGATGGTAAGCCACTTTAGGGAGTTGGCACTTTATCCTTGGGGCAATGTGGAATCACTGAATGATTTTAGGCAGAGAGTGATGGGATTTGAGTTATATGTTAGAAAGATCACTGTCTGAAATAATGCAATTAATTCAAAGAGAATATTCTAAAGTCAGAGACCTGTTTGAAAGGCTCCTTGAGTTGTGCAGGCCATTTTTGTGAGGACCTAAACAAGGATTGTGGGAGTATGAATAGAGAGAGAAGTGGTTGCTTCCCAGAGCTTTTTAGGACATAGTCTCTTTGGGAAATTGTGATCAATGGTATATTGGGCAACAGGGTCTGTTGCTGAATGCCGTTAACTAAAGGAGGGGCACAGGAGGAGAGCAAGTTGGGAGGAAGATAAAAATCAATGAGTTCATACTAAGTATTTCAGTTTTTAGCTGGAGTATCCAATTGCAGATGTCAAGTTAAAAGAAAATATATATGCACACCTAGAATTCAAGGAATGATCTGAGATGGATTTATAATTTAGGAGTCAATAGCAGATTTAAAATGTAACCCATAGGAGAATATATGATTGTTTAAAGAAAATACAGAGAGTAAGAAAACTAATAAGACCCAATAAAGACCCCCTCCCACTCCTTATCTCCTATATATTCATTCATTTATTCATTTATTTCATATTTATTGAGTGCAATTATTAGGTGAGTTGCTATGGAAGGAAAGCAATATATTCTATAAGAGAAACTGAGAACCAGAGAGGCTAAATAGCTTAAAAAGTATGTGTAAAAACTGGGACTAGTTCTCTTTCCTAGTTGAAAGATATTTCTATTACATCCATTTACTTCTAGTTTAAATTAGACATGCTTTTCAGAACTAGTGGAAGTTCAAAATCCTCACTTCTCAATTCCTTGCCCTTTCACTCCTGTATTTTCATCATTCTTACATTTGCTTTAATATCGTAAATTTGCCACTGTCAATAGGCAGCCTAACGCTCCTTAGATATTATATGTTATGGACACATATCCTAAATCAAACTATCCTTTATTCCTAACAGTCTACTTTGTTTACAAAAATTCAATGGTATCCTTTATACAAATAAACAGAGAAGAAGTTTGTTTATAGTTCTTCTAGTAAACAAAAGGATCCATACTTCCTACTGCAGCCTTGTAAATAAATAATGGAGCTGGGTTTGTCTCAGTTCCCATCCCACTGCTTCCAGATAAATTCCTCCTGGTGACCTAAACAGGCCTTTTCTTCTGTGGTCCCAGTGTGGAGAAGATCACTTGTTGCATTTATGTTTATGGCTCCTACTCCTCAAAAAACCATTACATCAAGACAACACAGATCACACTGTATTCCAAAGCTCCGACTTTCTTGCTTGAGTTTAATTTAGCACCAATTTGGTGTGTTATGATTCTGTAAGAAGTTTTTATAGTATCTCTTTATTTGCTACAAGTTTAAACACAATATTAACAAGTTATTTGCTTTCACACTATCTCATTTTGCTCAAGTGTTCCAGTTTATTATTATCGTCCCTTGGGAAGTAATTGTGCTATTTCTGTTCCTACTCCTTAATATGACTTCTGTAATTATTCTGATTATTATTCAGCATAATTCTGGGTTTCCTAATTAGTCACACCTCTTCAATTTGTCATCCTGTATTGTTATTATTTAACTCCTCTAGAATAAAGACTGCCTTATTTTGTGTGCCTAACATCTAGCACTGTGCCCAGCCAGCATACAAGAGGCATGGAATAAATTATTATTTTGTGCCTTATTTTGTGTGCCTAGCATCTAGCACTGTGCCCAGCATACAAGAGGAATGCAATAAATGATTATTCAGTAAAGAAATGCATGAAGGAATGGGTGAAGACACTGCTTAATCATTATGATTTGGCTAGGTTATCTTTGGATCAATATTATTCAAAATTCAAAAAATATTCATACTTAGAGGTATAATGGGAATAAATTAAATCACTTGGCTAAATTAAAATAACTTTAAAAATCATAAAATTTATAGAAATAAATATAGTGAAAGATGTATGAGACAGCTACAAAGAAAACTACAAAATGTACTGACAGAAATTGAGAAAGATTTAAATAATGAGATATACCATGTTCATGAATTGGAAGGTTCAATATTTTAAAAATATCAGTTCTTCCTAAATTCACTTATAAATTTGATGTAATCCTCCCAACCAAAATTCCAGAAGGTGTTTCTGTGGAAATTAATAAGCTAATTTTAAAACATGTTTGAAAATGCAAAAGACCAAGAATAGCCCTGGACAAAGACTACTGTTAATACAAGAAGTCAAGCCAGTCACATATGAAGCTATTATATTTAAGAAAGTCTGCTATAGACTCAAGGATAAAAATATAGATCAGTGAAAAAGAAGAGTGCATTCAGAAACTGACCCATTATTAGAACTCTCACCTGGTTTATGACAAAGGTGACACTGCAGTGCAGCAAGGAAGGATGGGCTTTTTACATAAATGATTTGGGGTTAGCTGAATTTTACATGGAAAAAGTGAATCATGACCCCTTCCCAAGCCTCACACAATACACAAAAATCAGTTGTAGGTGTACAGGAGATCTAAATGTAAAAGTAAAATAATAAAGCTGTTGTTAAAAAAGTAAAAAAATCTTTGTAACTTAAAACCAAGCAAAGGTTACTTAAATAAGGTTAACAATGTACCAGCCATAAAAAAAAAGTCATAAATTAAACTTCCCTGTTAAAATCACTTATATTAATCAGAATATGACTAAGGATTGAAAAGGAAATAAATCAACTAGCAGAAGATATTTGCTAGGTATCTATTCAACAAAGAATATTTTATTTCCAGGATTATGAGAACTTCCACAAATCAATCAGAAAATGGCAGACAATTAAATTTTTTAATTAGCCAAGAGTTTTGAACAGACATTTTACAAATGAGGATATCCAAGCCACTAATAAATATATGAAAGATATTCAGTTTCAGTAATCATCAAAGAAATGCTAATTAAATCATAGTGATATGCCATGTACATACACACCAGAATGGCTAAAATGAGAAAGACAATGCCATATTTAGCAATATTATGAAGTAACTGGAACCCTAGGCAATGACAGTTTTCCAGACTGGTTGAACTGATTTGCATTTCCAACAACAATGCAAATCAGTTCAACCAATCTGGAAAACTCTCAGTGTCTATTAAACCTGAATGTACTGAAATGCAATGACCTAGCATTTATTACTTAAGAATATAAACCACAGAAATGCCATTACAGACTGAATTGTGTCCTTCCAAAATTCATATGTTGAAATCCTAACCACTAATATGACTGTATTTATTTGGTGGCAGGGGCTTCAAGAAAGTCATCAGGATTAAATGAAGTAAAAAGGATGGAACCCTAATTCAATAGGAATGATGTGATTATAAGAAGAGAAAGAGACACCAGAGCACAGAGGCAAGGTGGTATGAGGACACAATGGGAAGGTGGCATCTGCAACTAAGGAGAGAGGCTTCTGGATAAACCAAATTTGCTGACCTCTTAACCTTGGACATCCAGACTCTAGAACAGTGAAAAAAATAAATTTCTGTTGTTTAAACTACACAGTCTTTGCAACTTTGTTATGGCAGCCCTAGCAGACTATCAGAAATGCATTCAGATGTTCACAAAAATAAATGTACAGAATGTTCCTAGCAACATTCTTGCATTTGGTTATTCTGAGAATAACCAAAGCGTAAAAACAGTCCAGATGTCCGTCAAGTGTAGGTCATATAAATTATGTTTATTCCAAACAATGTAATTTGGCAATGAAAACTAACGGATTACAGCTAGGCACAGCAACATGAATAAATCACAAATACAATGTTGAGCCAAAGAGACTAAGTACAGATGCGTACGTCTTGAATGATTCTATTCATATAAAGTTATGATGAATCAGCCAGAATGAATCTGCTATGTTAGAAATCAGGAACCAGGAGACTGGTTACCCTTGGGGGTCAGTAACAAAAAGGGAGTGAAAAGGGGCTTTCTGAGATGTTGCTAATATCCTGATTCTCAATTTCAGTGAATGCTGGTTGCGTGCATATGTGTCTTTTGTGAAAAGTCACAGCACCATCACTTATGCAGCTTTTTGTATGTATATTATACTTCAATAACAACAAGTAAGTGATAGATCTGAGACTAAAACCCAGGTTTTGAGGCTCCAAATCTCTTGACTTCTCATTACATTATTTAAATGGTTTTATATTCCAATTATATCAGGTAGTTTTAGATATGTGTATCTAATCCTTTCCCATAATCGATACCAACAACTCTTGTCTTAAAGATCTAGAACTTTTGCCATGACTACATAGCTCCCAGTAATAAGGTTCTCTTTACTGAGCTACCCCTTCCTTTTCTTTTCAGAACATTTTTTGTTCTCTTTAATTCAGAGAGTTGGTGGCTTCCATATTTATTGTTTTCTCCCATGAAGCTTAGAAGCTGGCAAGGTTTTTCTGCTCAGAAAATGCCCTGCATTGCTTACACTGACTGGAAGTTTCCCATGCTGAGTCATGCTGGGAATATGGAAAAGCCCCTGGCTTTGAAAGTTCCCAGAAACCATTTAATCTTCAGTTCATCAAACGCACCCAGATTCTAATTATGGCAAGACACAGTACATGGATTTTCACTTCTTACTTTTAACTCATAGCTTTTCATTTAAATCTCCCAAGTATTTACTCTTTCACCTAATTTTTTCAAATCTAACCCATTTTTTTTTCCCATGATGAAATCAACTGAGACATATTTCTGAAGTGTGGCACAAGCCATAGGAAGGGCCCCCATTTCCACGGATTTTCTTTTTATTAATTTAAAATTAATTAAACCTAAAAAGTATTCATGTCAAAGACTTTAATATATTTTCATTCCTTATCAGCACTTCTAACTGACATTTTCATCCATTTCTAGGTATACATTATCTTATGATAAAGTAACTTTATTTTATCATGAAATAAATATAATTGAAGAAAGAACCATAACCAAAACTCTTGGAGAGTAAAAAATATATACAGGTCATTTTTACCCCTTCTCTGCTATTATAACACCTCCCATTATCAGTTCTCTAAAAGAACAATTCCAAACCTCAGAGTATGCTGAGTCAGTTTATCTGCTTCTCTGCCACTTTCTTACTAGTATTTTTTGGACAACAATCATATCCACCTCTCTGTCACACTAGCAGGAAAGATATTTATTTCAACATATCCCCTCCAGTTTTCTGCGCATCTAGCTTCCTGTTCCCCTCTCCAAAAGCTGCTGCTAGCAGTCACATTTTTTTTCCTGCTAATCAAAGAAGAAAAGCAAAATCCATCTCTCCTTCTCTCTCTCTCTCCCTCCTTAAATCCCTTTTTCCCACTTAACTTTTGGAAAAACAATTGCACAAGAAATTAGAAAACCCCAAACATATAATATTTTCAAATTTCAACAAAATTTATAAAAGATACATCTTTTTATTTGTGCCTCAGGATGCACAGAAAATAATGGATTTTCATATCAAAAAAATAAATTTCAATGTTTCAAGAAAAAAAATGTAGCTGGACCAAGCCTTATCAAGCCATGGATGTGATCCCTTTACTCTTGACAATCAAGGACTCTAATCTACAGGTCTTTTACTTCTAACTCATTCTAAAATACATTTCAGCTCATAGTTCCAAAATTTAGCCTCTTGAACCGCTTTTCCTGTACTTAAACTTCATTCCCTATCTCATTTTTCATGACTTTCTTTGCTGTAAAGGTCATGGATTAAATTACCATATTGCTTCCCCTTATAATTTATATCAACAGGTATTCATTTTCTTAATGAATCAGCAACTATTCATCAAGAGCCTATCATGTACCAGGCATTGTTTTAGGTGCTGGGGCTATAGATATGAACAAGACAATTAATAAGAAGTTGCACTAATAAATACATAACACAATACCGAAAAGTAATGTAACTACCAACAACGACCTATATGAAAAGGAAATTAAGATAATCCCATTTATGATAGCCTCGAAAATAGTAAAATACTTTGGAATACATTTAACCATGGAGGTGGAAAATTTGTACACTGAAAACTATAAAACATTGATTAAAGAAGTTAAAGCAGGCACAAATAAATAGAAAGACATCCTGTGTTCATGGATGGGATGAATCACTATTGTTAAAACATCCATATGACTCAAAATAATCTATAGATTCAATGAAACCCTGTCAAAATCTCAAAGATGTTTATCACAGAAGTAGTAAAAAAAAAAAAAAGCTCTAAAATTCATATGGAACTCCAAAAGACTCCAAACATCCAAATAAATCTTGAGCAAAAAGAACAAAGCTGGAGGCATCACACTTTCTGATTTCAATATGTATTACAAAGCTACTGTAACCAAAACAGTATGGCACTGGCATAAAAGTACAGAACAATGAAACAAAATAGAGACCCCAGAAATAAGCCCACATATGTATAGTCAACTGATTTTCTACAGAGTGCCAAGAATATACAAGGTGGAAAGGGTAGTCTTTCAATAAACGGGATTGGCAAAACTGGATATCCATCTGCAGAAGAATGAAATGGGATGCTTATCTTTCACCATACACAAAAATTAACCAAAATCAATTACAGGTGTGATGTAACATTTGGCACCATAAAACACCTAGAAGAAAATGTAAGGGAAAAACTTCTCAACATCGGTTTTGACAAATATTATTTCTTAAATGGGACACCAAAAGAACAGGCAACAATAGCAAAAATAGTAGTGGGACTATGACAAATTTTTTAAAACTTCTACACAGCAAAGAAAATAATCAACAGAGTGAAAAGGCAAACTATGGAATGGTAAAAGATATTTGCAAACCATATATCTGATAAAGGTTTAATATCCAAACTGTATAAAGAATTTCTGCAACTTGAGAGCAAAAGTAAGTAATTTGGTTAGAACATTGGAAAAGAAATCAAGTAGACATGTTCCCCAAAAGGACATACAAATGTCAACAGATAGTATAAAAACATGCTCAATATCATTAATCACCAGGGAAATGCAAATTGAAACCACAAACAGGTATCAACTCACATTGGTTAGAATGGCTGTTGTCCAGAAAACAAAAGATAACAAGTGTTGGTGAGATTGTGGAAAAATTAGAATCCTCATATACTGTTAATAGGAATGTAAAATTGTACTGCTGCTATGGAAAACAGTATGGCAGTTTCTCAAAAAACTAAAAATAGAATTACCATATGATCCAGCAGTCCAACTTCTGGAGATACATATAGATAGATATATAGATAGAGATAGAGATATATATATATGTATGTGTGTATATGTATCAACTGAAATCAGGATCTTGAAGACATATCTGCCCTGTCATGTTCACTGCAGCATTAGTCACAATAACCAAGATATGGAAACAACCCAAATGTCCATCACAGATAAATGGGTAAAGAAAAGGTGGCATATATATGCAATAGAATATCATTTAGCCTTTTAAAGAAGGAGATCCCTTTGGGAGGCTGAGGCAGGCAGATCACCTGAGGTCAGGAGTTTGAGACCAGCCTGACCAACATGGTGAAACCCTATCTCCACTAAAAATACAAAAATTAGTCAGGCTTGGTGGTGGGTGCCTGTAGTCTCAGCTATTTGGGAGGCTGAGGCAGGAGAATTGCTTGAACCTGAGAGGTAGAGGTTGCGGTGAGCCGAGATCATGCCATTGCACTCCAGCTTGGGTGACAAGAGTGAGACTCCATCTCAAAAAATAAAATTACATTAAATTAAAAGATAAAATGAAATAAAATGAAGGAGATCTTACCATTTATGATAACATGGGTGGATCTGTAATACATTATGGTAAGTGGGATAAGTAAGTCACAGAAGGACAAATACTGCATATTCCTCTTATATATGAGATACCTAAATAATCAAAGGTACTGAAGTAGGCAATAAAATGATAGTTACCAGAGAATGGGTGGGAGGGTGAAATAGGAAGTTGTTGTTCAATGTGTATAAATTTACAGTTAAACAATATGAGTGAGTTCCAGAAATCTGCTGAACAACCCAGTGACTAGAGTTAACAATAAGATTTTGTGAACTTAAAAATTTAAGAGAGTAGATCTCATGTGAAGTGTTGTCACCACAAAAACAAAACAAAGGGACACAAGGAAAATTTGGAGGTAATGGATATGTTTATTACCTGGCTTGTAGTGATGATAACATGAGTATATACATTTGCCCAAACCCACCAAACTGTGTACATTAATTATGTGCAGTTTTTTTGTACCTCAATAAAGCTGAGGGGGAAAGTGATGATACTGTAAACAAATAATTTGGCCTCGTGACGGGTGGAGAACCTATTTTAGAGAGTGTACTGGGGAAGACTTCTCCAAGGAGAAGACTTGAGAAGGAAGTGAGGACCCTACTAAAGTGAGAGATCAGCACAGGCAGACAACTTGGATAGATCATTTCAGTCTGGGAGAGGTGGGAATAGGGGAAGAGGTTCAGCAAGAAGAAGTCTGTGAGAAAAGGTTCAGCATGGCATGTTTCAGGATCTGCAAAGAGGCTGGTATAGTTGGACAGGAATGGGGGCAGGGTAAGAAAGGAAGTTGGAAAGCTTACCAGAACCGATCATTTAGGGCCTTGTAGGCAATGGCAATGAGTTAGAAATGTATTTGGCATTTATCTTCTAAATTATATTTGGAAATATGTATGAACTTTATTTAGTTACTGGGAGACACTGGAAAGTCTTGAGCAGGGGAACAACTTGAATTGACTTAGACTTGCATTTGGTCTTGCTGGCTGGGATGTGGAGAATTGACTATAGACGTAGCAAGAGTGCAGGGAGACACCTCAGGACATCCTCTGTCTCTCCTGGTTATGCAGACTTGGACATTTCTCAGATATGGCACAAACATTCCGTCTTAGCAGTTTACTCTCTGCCTTTTCCTCATCTATCTTGCCTAACTCAAACCTAAGACTCTGCCACCTTTCTGCTGCATCAACCTAAGCTGGTCCCTGCTAATGGAGAGCAATCCATACACCCACAACTGACTTATATTTATTTGTTGGAGTCCATTTCAGGGAGGAGACCACCCCTCATATTGTCTTATGCCCAATTTCCACCTCCAAAGAAAGAAGAAGTAAAAACTAAAAGGCAGAAATGAAATCCACAGGCAGACAGCCCGGCGCCACACCCTGGGCCTGGTAGTTAAAGATCGATCCCTGACCTAACCGGTTATGTTATCTGTAGATTCCAGACATTGTATGGAAAAGTACTGTGAAAATTCCTGTCCTGTTCTGTTCTGATCTGATTACTGGTACATGCAGCCCCCAGTCACATACCCCCTACTTGCTCAATCGATCACGACCCTCTCACACAGACCCCCTTAGAGTTGTGAGCCCTTAAAATGGACAGGAATTGCTTTCTCAGAGAGCTCAGCTCTTGAGATGGGAGTCTTGCTGATGTTCCCAGCCAAATAAACCTCTTCCTTCTTTAACTCGGTGTCTGAGGAGTTTTGTCTGTGGCTTGTCCTGCTACATTTCTTGGTTCCCTGACTGGGAAGTGAGGTGATTGGCAGATGATCACAGCAGCTCCTTAGGTGACTTACACCTGCCCTGTGGAACATTCCTGACAGGAACTCTGGCCAGCCTGAGCAACACGGATCCTGAGAGTGCTCCCGGATAGGCATTTGCCCTGGTGGGACGCCTCACCAGAGCAGTGTGTGGCAGGCCCCCATAGAGGATCAACACAGTGGCTGAACACTGGGAAGGAACTGGTACTTGGAGTCCGTACATCTGAAACTTGGTAAGACTAGTCTTCGGAACTTGCCCACTCCGTTTGAGTGGAAGCGTGGCCTGATCACCCACAGTGTGCCTTTATTGGCATTTAGGTTTTGGTTTTGGTTTTGACTTAGTTTGAATTGCTTGACAGGACTGGTCTTGGGAACTTGCCTACTCCATTTGAGTGGAAGCGTGACCTGATCACCCACAGCTTGCCTGTACTGGCACTTTGGTTTTCGTTTTTGACTTGACTTGGATTGCTTGATACTTTGGTTTTGGTTTTGTCCTGGCTTGAATTTCTGGATACTCTGATTTTGGTTTTGATTTTGGTTTGGTGTAAACTGTAAAAGTGTGTGTATACCCTTTTCACCCATTCTTTGTTTTGTGGTATGCATGTGGTGTGAGTGTGGTGTTTTGTCTCGAAGAAGCATGGGTCAGGCACAAATAAGCCCACCCTACTAGGAACTACGTTGAAAATTTTCAAAAAGGGATTTAAGCGAGACTATGACACCGGGAAGCTTAGAACTTTATGTAAAATAGACTGGCCAGCATTAGAGGTAGGTTGGCCATCAGAATGAAGCCTGGACAGGTCCCTTGTTTCAAAGGTATAGCACAAGGTAACCTGTAAATCCAGGGCACCCAGACCAGTTCCTGTACATAGATGCTTGGTTACCACTGGTTTTAGATCCCTCCACAGCAGTTGAGAGAACTGTAGCATAAGTGGCTGGCAGAGGCAGAGAAAGAGAGAGAGAGAGAGACAGAGAGGAGAGAGAGAGACAGAGAAGAGAGAGGAGCAGAGAGGAGAGAGAGAGAGAGAGACAGAGAAGAGAAAGAGAGAGATATATAAGTAGTTGAGAAAAAAATGTATCTATTCCTTTAAAAGCCAGGGCAAATTTAAAACCTATAATTGATAATTGATGGTATTCTCCATAACCCTATAACACTCCAATTCCACTTTGTTGTCAGTGTAAACAAGGGAGTATCCTGAAAGCATTGAGGCCTTCCTATCAAAAATCCTTAACCCGCAGATGGCCCAAATACATTCAATCTGTAGTGACAAATGCTTTGCTAACACAAAAAAAGTAAAATAATAATAATAATAATAATAATAACTTTTAGAGGAAACCTCATTGTGAGTACACCTCACTAGTTCAGTTCAGAAATATCCTAAATCAAAAAAGCAAAAAAGTAGCTTACTAACTCAAAAATCTTACAGTATGGGGCTATTCTGTTAGAAAAAAGCAAAAGCCATCTATACCAATTCTAAGTTAATTTGGACAAAACAACGTCTTGTTAATAGCAAAGGATAATTAAAATCCCAAACTTACAAGGTTTTTGGCAAAACTGAAGTATGCTAAAAGTTAACAGTGTAACATGTTTTATGGTAACTTCTATTCTTGTGGCCTTAGTCAACTCCACAGACATAAAAGAAGTTCACTTTGGAAAAGAGTGGTTATCATCTTAAAGAAAAAAGGAAAAAAGAGGGGGTGGAATTTATGTAAAAAGGATATTATATGGTAAATTCTTGTCCTGAAATAAGTTAGCTGGTTGTTTAAAGAAAGAAATATTTGTAATAAGTCAGAAAATTGAAGCATGTTGAAGAATTGCCTGTGAAAGTCATGAAAAAAAAAAAGGTTATAAAAGGAAATTCATGCAAGAAATGTTGTATAATTTAAAAGTAATTAGGCCTTCTAAATGTAAAACTATTAAAGAAACAGTTTATGTGCAAGATATATAAAAAAAGTAAAATATACTTTTAACAGAAGAATTATAAGGAGGCATAAGAATGTAAAGTTTTACCTGCATTAAAAGGTTAAAAGTATGTATATTTTGTTTTAAAGGTTTAATCAAGTTTTAAAATGTTAATTAAAAAAATTTCTGTGTGTAAACATTGGCTAAAATTAAAGAGGTATCATCCAGTTTTCCTGTAAACTGGGCATTACAATAAAAGCATAACAGATTTTTCTTAAAGTACCAACCTGCTCTTTAGCAAAAATTATAAAAGGTTAAAAAGAGTCTATAAAATCCTACCTTATAGTCAAATATTAAAAATTAGATAAATATGTCTACAAAGTTTTATTAAAATTAAGTTTAACATTAATAACACACTAATATAAAGGTAAAATTTAACTTATCTGGTGTAAAAATCATACAGGGAGCATTGTTAAATGTAAAATGATATTTGACTTTCTTTGGTTTAAAAACTAATAAAAATAGGTGCTAAAGGAAATTTCTCAGTAAAAAGACACTAAGGACTATAAAGTCCACTGCCAAGGTTCCCACATTTAAAACAAAAGGTCAATTCCTTAAAAATTATATACTTGGTTTATCTTCCACTTTCCTTTCTCTCAAAAACTAAAAGTCATTTAGCACATGTACCACCCTTAGAATTTCCGGTAAATCAGCACCAGCCTGAAGATCATGTTCTCATCAAAAGGTGGAAAGAAGAAAAACTCGAGCCAGCCTGGGAAGGACCGTACTTTTCGCTGCTAACCACCAAGACTGCTATTCATACAGCAAGAAAGGATGGTCTCATCACACCCGAGTCAAGAAAGCGCCACCCCCTCCAGAGTTGTGGGCCGTAGTCCCCGGGGAAAACCATACCAAACTAAAGCTAAGAAAAATTTAACTCTTTTCATCTATTGTATTACTCTTTCTTCTTTCCTTGTTCTATTGCTGACCATCTAGTTATTAGCATAACCAAGTCAATCTCGCCTCAAACTATTGCATTTAATGCTTGCTTTATTATACCTTGTAGAGACTTGCCAAGTCAAAGACAGCTTTCTACTTCAGAAAAGTATTTCTGTTCCTCCTGACTCTCCTTAGACTGGGCATTAGTAAACTAGGACCATTTAATCTGGGGAGATTTCGAAACAGACCCCAGTGCCAACCAGGAGCCTTGCCCCCCAATGTAGAACTTTTATGCCATAGTTGGTCCAACATTCTGTGGACCACTAAAGAGCAAGGATGGACTGCCCCAACAGGTTTTTGTAATTTCCTAAAATCATACATTCATTTTACTAGAGGAGCATAGAAGTTAAAGACTTAAAACAAACTTTAGCAATTAAGACAGGATACCAAGATGAAAATGCCTGGTTAAAATGGATCAAATATTCCATCTACACGTTAAACAAAAGCAATTGTTATGCTTGTGCACATGGTAGGCCAGAGGCCCAGATTGTCCCCTTTCCACTAAGGTGGTCTTCCAGTTGACCAGGCATAGGCTGCATGGTAACTCTTTTCCAGGATTCTACAGCCTGTAGTAATAACTCATACCAAGCTCTCTCTGCTATATCCCTAAGTCTGGCACCCTGCAGGTCAGCCACTGAGGGCCATCCAGCTTCCGTCTCCCAACACTAAGTTCACTTCGTGTCTCTCATGACAGGGAGGAAACTTAGCATTCCTTGGAGACCTGAAGGGATGTGATGAGCTTAAGAATTTTCAAGAGCTTATCAATCAGTCAACCCTTGTTTATCCCTGAGCGGATGTGTGGTGGTATTGTGGTGGACCTCTACTGGGCACTCTGCTGAATAACTAGAGTGGCACTTGTGCTTTAGTTCATTTGGCTATCTCTCTCACCCTGGCATTTCATCAACCAGAGGGAGAAAAAATAAGACATCGTCAAGCGAGAGAAGCCCCTTATGGGTCTTTCAACTCTCACATCTATTTAGATACAACTGGAGCCCCATAAATTAAAAGCTTGAAATCAAATAGCTACAGGATTTAAGTCAATATTTTAGTGGGTGACAGTTAACAAAAATATAGATTAGATAAACTACATCTATTACAACCAACAGCAACAAGCTTTTCATGAGTTAAAAACAAACAAACAAACAAAAAAAAACTCATGTTGACCCCAGCCCTGGGGCTACCTGATCTGACAAAACCCTTTACACCCTATGTGTCAGAAAGAAAAAAAAAAATGCAGTTGGAGTTTTAACCCAGACTGTAGGGACCTCGCCAGGGTCAGTGGCCTATCTCTCAAAACAACTAGACGGGGTTTCCAAAGGCTGGCCCCCATGTCTAAGGGCCCTGGCAGCAATGGCCCTGTTAGCACAAGAAGCAGATAAGCTAACTCTTAGGCAAAACCTAAACATAAAGTCCCCCCATGCTGTGGTGACTTTAATAAATACCAAAGGACATCATTAGCTGATGAATGATAGACTAACTAGATACCAAAGTGTGCTCTGTGAAAATCCCCACATAACCATTGAAGTTTACGACACCCTAAACCCCGCCACCTTGCTCCTGGTATCAGACAGCCCAGTTAAACATAACTAAGTAGAGGTATTGGACTCAGTTTATTCTAGTGGGCCCAGCCTCTGAGACCATCTTTAAACATCAGTAGACTGAGAGCTGTACATGGATGGGAGCAGCTTCACCAACCCCTGCAAAGTGACTCTGAAGAAGACAACAAGCCCTGCTCCAGTCACACCCGGGTCCACGCACTGCTGAAGCATGAGAAAACTCATCGTGAGACTCATTTTCCTTAAAATTTGTACTTGTACAGTAAGGACTTCAATTGACCTTCCTCAGACTGAGGGCTGTTCCCAGTGTGTACATCAAGTCACTGAGGTAGGACAAAAAGTCACTACGGTCCTATTATTTTACAGTTATTATAAGTGTACTGGAACTCAAAAAAAACTTATTCATATAATGTTATACTATATAAGGTATATAGCCCAGGAAATAACCAACCTGATGTGCGTGATGACCCATCTGAGCCTCCCATGACCACAGTTTTTAAAATAAAATTAAGAACTGAAGACTGGTGAGGGCTCATAAGCAATATGAGTAAAGTGTTAGCCAAAAAATAAATAAATAACTAAGAAGAAGAAAGATAATAAATAGCCCCCGGAGAGAATCATACAATGTTATAGGCCTGCTACTTAGGCACAAGATGGTGCGTAAGGATACCGGATCCCCATTTACATGCTCAACCAAATCATACAGTTACAAGCTATCTTAGAAATAATCACTAATAGGACCGGCAGAGCCTTGACTATTCTGGCCTGGCAAGAAACTAAGATGAGAAATGCTATCTATCAAAATAGGTTGACTCTCGACTACTTGCTAGCAGCTAAGGAGAAGTCTGTGGAAAATTTAACCTTACTAATTGCTGCCTGCACATAGATGATCAGGGGCAAGTAATCAAAGATATAGTTGAAGACATGATGAAACTGGCACATATGCCTGTACAAGTGTGGCACGGATTTGACCCCGAGGCCATGTTTAATAATGGTTCCCAGTGCTAGAAAAATTTAAAACTCTTGTAATAAAAATTATAATAGAAATAGGAACCTGCTTACTGATCCCTTATTTACTACCTGTACTCATTCAAATGGTAAAAGGTTTCATCGCTACCCTAGTTCACCAGAATGCTTCAGCACAAGTGTACTACATAAATCACTACTGATCTGTCATCCAAGAAGACATAGATAGTGAAGATGAAAGTGAGAACTCCCAGTAATAAAATGAGTGAGAGTCTCAAAGTGAGGGGAATATGGAGGAGACCACCCCTCATATTGTCTTATGCCCAATTTCTGCCTCCAAAGAAAGAAGTAAAAACTAAAAGACAGAAATAAAATCCACAGGCAGACAGCCCGGCGCCACACCCTGGACCTGGTAGTTAAAGATCGACCCCTGACCTAACCGGTTATATCATCTATAGATTCCAGACATTGTATGGAAAAGCACTGTGAAAATTCCTGTCTTGTTCTGTTCCAATCTGATTACCGGTACATGCAGCCCCCAATCACGTACCCGCTGCTTGCTCAATCGATCACGACCCTCTCACACAGACCCCCTTAGAGTCGTGAGCCCTTAAAAGGGACAGGAATTGCTCACTCACGGAACTTGGCTCTTGAGACAGGAGTCTTGCTAATGCTCCCGGCCGAATAAACATCTTACTTTAACTCGGTGTCTGAGGAGTTTTGTCTGCGGCTCATCCTGCTACACATTCTATAACTTCCCTTTCACTCAGAAAATACCACCAGGGGACTGGAATGTTCTAGAATCTTTGTTTCTTACATTTAGCATTTCTTATTTTTTACTGGGTCTAGAATTTAAGCTCTCTAAGTTGAAAATACCCAAGCTGAATAAGTATGCATGCAAATACAATTTTGTTCAGTATTGATTTTAGAAAAGTTTTAAATGAAGCAATTGTTCTTTCCAAAGCTTCTTCATCCAAGAGAAAATGGAAACGTTGGTTCCTAAAAAATCTTGGAATTTTACATTAATCCACAGCTTGAAAGGCAAGTGGGAATGTTAAAGAAACATTCCAACCAATTTTGCACAGGTCAAGGAAAACCACGTTTTTTCAAACATCATGTCTCTAGTTTATTTATAACATCAGGTACCTACAGGCTTCCGGTGTTGGTGGAATGCAGCTGACCTTGTAGAAACGTTTCTGGCTGCTCATTTACACTGAAATATTCCTAATTTCTGGTAACACAAGGTACATCATGTACAACACAACTACTAGTTTAAAGCAGAGTCAAGCTAAAATACAGAATGGCTGTTCCCAGTCATAAGCACATTATCCCTACTGAATAAAATGAATATGGTGGAGGCAGGGAATGTTTTGAAAGTAGGATAAGGGTTCCTCATGACTTTCCTTGTGAACAGAGGCCTCAGATCAGCCAGCAGTGGACATCAGAGAGATTCACGTTACCCCAGTGTGATAAATAATGAAGCACAATGCATAATTGTCACTAAGTTCTTAGAACCTTCTCAGACCCAAACTACCATGCAGAATGCATTACCTCAGGCTCCACAGGGTCATGAGGGAGATAACCAAGTGTTGGGACGAGTAAATAGACATAATTGTACCAAACTCCTGTAATTACAACAACCCTTTAGAAAAACTGGAATTCCATTTTGCTCAGCTGCTTTCCCTACTCTGTTGGAAAAAAAACAAATGGTCTTTGCAAACAGAAATCCTGAATGTGTAAATTAACTTCTAACTTTACAGTTCAACCACAGACCTGGTTACAGAATTAACTTTTAAAATGAACACTTTGTCTTGTATTCTCACCTGAAAATGAAAAATGCTTAATAAAATTTAATGTTTAAAAAATAGAGGCAATGATACAAAAGATCCAATTATGTTGTTGCTATATAACTAATAGGAACTCTGGTGCCACAAGGCTTAAACGAAACTCAGTGCTTTTTAAGAAGCCGTTTTTCAGTGCTTCTTAGGAAACTGTTTTCAAATTCTCCACTTTAAGACCAATGGATGTCTTTTTACAATACCAAACGCTGAAGTAACTCTAAGTATCTCCCAAATTGTGGAAGGGCAACGAAAGTCAGTCTCTCGTTACTCCTGACCATTTGTCCAACTTCAAGAACAATCTGGGATCTGAAAAAAATTGATGTTATTTCTCAAACGGCCTAACTTATTTTTAAGGAGCAGTACACAATTTTGCCTGTATATCAGAACAAAGTAGTTGACACAGCACCAGCTCAGGAGGCAGAAGACATGAATATGATTTGATTCACCAATGATCAGCTGACTCTGTGACTAACGTCTTCAGCTAATTGCTTTATTTAAGAACATGCTGTTACCTACCCCTTATCTCGAGCACATGCTGTCTTTGTTTCCTTCATAGAACTTAATCAAACTTATAATTATTTTTATTTTCATGTTTATTTACTCACTCATCTACTCAAATATATATGAAGGCAGAAAACATGTTTGTCTTGTTCAACTTTGTATTATCTTCCAATTCACAGTTGAAAGAAAAAATGAGCTCAAAGATTCATGCATTCATTTGTCCATTCAATAGACACTTACTAAATTTTTATTTTGTGTAAGCACTAGGTCCTAGAAAAGAGAATCTACTTCACAATATTTTTAAATATTGAATGAGATCATACACTTATTTTATGAAGTAAACATACAATTAAAGTGAACTTGTTATTATTTATTGTTAATACATTGTTATATTATTTACCTAACATAAAAGCCTTCTAATTCCAGAGAAAATAGCATCTCTTTCTCTACAACCAAGGAACAAATATTCTCAATGTTGCTTAAGATAACAGAGTTGTCAAACATAAGTTTCTAACCTATGAACTAACCTTTACATTTAAAAAAAATTCATTATAGTATGTAAATATGTGGGAGAAAATTCTATTTATATTTTATGATTTTCATTGATGAAAAATTTATTTCATATGGTGTAATATTACTTATAAGGAAATATTTTCTCTGAGTTCAGTCATAATTCCTCATGAACTTAGGGAATAAACTTGAACTGTTCATGGCACACAGTCTTTTCATTTCACATTTATATGAACAATGAATTTGGATGCCTTTGTTGTTGGAGAATCTCAAGGAAAAGACCCAAGTAAAGCTGAGAAGAAGCATAAGAGGCAAGGCAGAGAAGGGGGATGCCTTAAGGCATAGCAGTCCACTTAAAGGAAGACATGGTTCGGACTGCAGTATCAAATAAACATCTACATAGCTCTTAGGAGGAGTAAATATCAACGCATAATGGAAACCTGAGTGAGGACAGCAAAACAAAGCGTGTCAACTGATAATACTAAAAAACTAGCCTTTTAGAAGATGATTTAAAATACACATTTTAAAAAAAGAACATGAGCCATTATATTGTAACCATAATTCTCTACCAAGGTAGGTTGCACTATTGAAATAGATGCATCAGTTAAGAGTGAGTTACCCTTCAAGAAACAGAGAACTCAATTTGTAGTGGCTTAGCAATAAGGAAATACTATTGAGACAAGAAGTCTAGTGGTAATTAACTGTAGACAATAATGTAGTTGCTCGAAATACCCAGGCTGCTATCTGTGTGATTCTCTTGGCCTTTTATTCACTATTATAAGACAAATACTTCTTTGGGAAATTCAGGGTTTAAAGAAAGAAGGATGATGGTGCTAGAGAAAGTTCACAGTAGGGTTTGGCTCACATCTCATTGGCCAACACTGAGTCATGTGGCACTCCTGACTGCAAAAGATGTTTATTTAGCCTCTATAGAAGAGCTTAAAAAAACAAAAATAGGTTGGGATGTAGGGTTGAACAAATCAACCTACAGTATCTTCCACATTTCTTTTTCCTCTTAGCATATGTATGTTTGCTTGCGTGTCAAACTCCAAAATTATACTAAGAGATCATAAAAAAGGAAATATTATTCTTTGGTCTTCTCTTAATTAGTACGGACTTTAGCAAATGTCATGATGATTGATTTCCACTTAGGTTGCTTTGTATTTTATAGTGTTAAAACTTTCAGTACTTCTTTGGAAAAAATTAAACTAGGATTTTTAAGCCATGGTTTTTAGTGAATGGGTTATTTAGAGGATTTCCTAAGAGTTTTGACTAATAAGACATGTCAGCCAAAAAAAATCTTTGCTGTCCCTTTAGGGATTCACACTATTTAGTGTTACGTAACACTACTCCAACACATTTGCAGCTGACTGCTAATAAACTGCACAAACGTCATCATTTCAGCTAGATATTCTCAGAATAAATCATAAATGTGAGATTAAAAAAAATTTTACCTCTGCAAAAACCCCAGCAAGATCTGTGCTTATCTACGTTGAAAGACTAATTGCACAAAAGAAGTTCCAAATTTTATTTTTAGGAGACTGTGAAAAAGCATCCAAAAAGACATCCATGGGATATTTCTCCCACGTTTTTATTTAAAATTGGTATTTCATTGCTTAAGAGTTTAACTATTTTGTGCATTCTGAGAAATGCCTGTAAGAATTAATTGTATTTTGTCATTAAGGTCTAATTCTGATCAATTCAATTTCATTCAACAGACACATTTATTTAGGATTTACTGTGTGTTAAAAACTACTGTAGGCAGAAAGTAGGAGGGAATACAAAGAAGTAGTCTGGGAGGAAGACATGTGTTTGATGTTAGGACAGTATAGTTCCTGCCACATATAAGAAGAAACAGAATGCTTTTGTGGGGGCACAGGTAAGGAGCACAACTGCAACACCACCCAAATGAGTAAGCCAAGGAATTCCTGTGGAAAAGTGTATGTCCCTTGCTTCTCGAAGGGTGATTATTACTGAGCCTTAGAAAGATAATTCTAATTGGGACTGGGTGCTGTGGCTCACCCTGTAATCCCAGCACTTTGGGAGGCCAAGGTATGAGGCAGCACTTGAGCCCAGGAATTCAAGACCAGCCTGGAGAACATAGCAAGACTCTATCTCTTCAAAAAATGAAAGTAAAAATTAGCTGGGCATGGTGACACATACCTCTAGTCTTAGCTACCTGGGAGGCTGAGGTGGGAGGATTGCTTGAGGCCAAAAGGCTGAGGCTGCAGTGAGCTGTGATCACAACAGTGCACTCCAGCCTGGGTGACAGAGCCAGACTCTGCCTTTAAAAAAAATTAAATATATAAATAAGGCAATAAAATAAAAATTTTAATTAAGAAAGCCCATTACTTTCTCTACTATAGGCTGTCTTACTTACATTTTAAGAACCCCTTTTCAATATCTAGAGCTTCCTATTTCCCCCTCTAGCATTTTCTTTACTTGTGTACTGATTTCAGGCACAGTATTTCCAACACATGCAATCAATAATCTGACCATTCCTTATTGCTCTTGCATTTTACAAAAGGATCTGAAGAAACATAAGATGTTTGGGTAGGAAAATTTTAATTCCTCTTTGTTCTTCTGATTGTTACTTGTTTCTGGAACCTCCAAGACAAATTAAAATTATCAGAGAATCATAGAGTTTTTAACAATAACAGAATTACATTTGTTAATCCTCCACCCCATTCCTCAATAATTCCCATGTCTTTCTGCTCTCCACATGTTACTGTTTTCTCTTCTTGTTCTAAGATCTGATCACTCTGCCTATACGAAAATGGCAGAATTCTTGGGCATTTCTTAACCTTCTCAAGTAATAATTGATTCAAATGAAGCATGAAAAGAGTTTTTTTTAATCTAATGTTCACACTTTTCCCTAATACTTACCTCTCACAAAATCTAACATCGAAATTTTCTTGACTCTTAATACATTGCACAGCTACAGCTAATAGTGGAGTAAGAATGAGAAGTAGGCAATGATTTGCGTTTGTGTAATACTGAGTAGACAATTGATAACTCAATGAGGACTTTAAAAATATGTATATATATATATATATATGCAAACCTTTCTGTGAATGTGGACATGTGCATTTCTAGGAGAGGTTCATAGCTTTTACCAGATTATCAGAAGAGGGCTAAGAAAAGAGGAAAGAAATGATAAGAATATTTGACCAGTGTAAATGATGCTTATATAACTAATGGTACTTACTTATGTATATGGTAATGATTTAGATCCATCTCTCAAGTGCTCCTTTTTCTCTTAATGCTTATTTTTTCCTCACAAATGTTAGTCCTTTCTCTTCTACTATTCATGAGAGCAAATGCAGGAGCCAAAAATTTAGGAAATCCCCAGGCAGAGAGTATTAGCAAATCCGCTGACTTTCAAATAATGATGAAGGATTGCAGAAAAGATATTTGAGTATAGGAGAAACCATAATATTAATGTTCTATTTTAATCTCCTGTAATCTCTCAATAATTCAAGTACACTTATGAGAGATCATTCACTCCTCCTTGTCATTTCCACAATCCCTTCTCTCCCAACAACACCACCATGTCATTGTGGATATCTTGCTTTCATTGCAGGCAACAGACGACTGTCTTGTAAATACACATTCCATACTACATTCCACTCAAGGTGCTCAGATCAGATAGAATGAAGTAAGAAGATGGTGGTATCTTAGTAAACACACTTGAACATAAGCCTTCACGTTTCCATGAATTTCTTCCTTAACAGCAGCCACCTGAGGCTGAGTCATTCCTCAAAATGTTAGCAGAACATCTTCAGATCTTGTTTACTCTCATTAAAGAAAAGCAAAGGTTCTCAATGTTGGCTGCACCTTAAAATAACCTGGGAAGATTTAAAAATTACTGATGCCAATATTACAACCTGAAGATTCTGCTTTAATTGTACTAAAGCCGTGGTTCTTATTCTGGGCTATCCATCAGAATCACCTGTGGGTGTTTTTAATGATCTACATGTCTGTTCTGTATCTCCAGATAGCTGAATATGAATCTCTGACATATGAACTCCCTATACAATTAAGTTTACAAAACTTTGGAAGTGATTCTAATATACAGTAATGGGTTGAGTCTCAGTACTCCACATTCACCCTTCCTCATTGGTCCAAAATAGGAAGCCTAGCTCTTGTCAATGGAATAACTTCCACATGGTGTTTAGTTTTTTGCAAAAAAAAAAAAAAAAAAATTTATCTCTCAACATTTTAAAAAGAATTTGTCACAGACCCCAACATAGAGCAAAACCAAAAAAGTGGCCTTGGAGTAAATCAATTTATAATTCTTTTATGTGATTTCTTTTGAGTGGCCAACATTTTACTGGCTGCAAATAGATATTCCTAATCACAATGCCCTGGTCCGAAGTTTTCAAAATTACTCAAAGTTGTGGATGCTATTAAATGTACTTGGTTTCCTTCACAAAATATATAATAGGATATGAGTGGACAGCAACAAAACCACATGGAAGTGTACATGCAGGCAGTTCATCCAGGATTACTCACTAGCAAATAAAAATACAAGCTAATATTTGTTCAACAATTATTATCTGTTTAAAGTTTTCCGACAACCTTGTAAGCATTACAAAATTTAATTCTCATGACTGCCTTCTAGGGTAGATATTATTGTTATTCCCAAATGACAGACTGGCAAAGCAACAATTAGGAAGTTTAAGTGATGCTTCTGCTTAGTAGCTTCATAGAATTGTGATGCCTGAGTACGATTTCAAATTACTGTGTCATAGTGACTTTCATGATAAAATAAAAGTAGTCAAAATTATGACCTTTATGCCTGTAAATACCAAGATTTGCCTGCTTGCATTCTAATG